>NC_067483.1:87935834-88235834 GCF_947179515.1 Apodemus sylvaticus
GCCTCGACTTTGGATGCAGGATCACCCCAGCGCGCTGGAACAATAAACTTGCTTTTGCATAAATCTCTGGTTCACTTGGGGGGGGAGGTGTTTCCCCAGTAGCTAAGGCTTGTCAGAGTCTTACAGTTGACTCTAGATGAGCCAGCTCAGTACCCCAAAAATAGGATGTAAAGAATTGTAAGGGTCCATGATTCCCTGAAGAATGATAACCCAGACTCAAATAGTATGTAAACACAGAGTGTTTTATTCTGTATAAGTTTTGCATGCCGGGGTCTCCATTACCAAGATAGAGAAGAGACAATCAAGTGAGTTTGCAGGCCTGATTTAAAGCACATTGGGGGAATTCCCGGGTAGATGGGCTTTGCCTTACTCTATCTATAGGCATTCCAGATCCATTACTGGGGAGGGAGGGGTGGAGGCTGGAAACAGTTGCTGAGGAAGCCCTGGGTAGGTGGGTTTTCTCTTACTGTATCTCTAAGGACATTCCTTTGTGGGGGCATGGGAGCTACCTGGAAACTGCTGACCCACTGCCCTTGCCTCAGGCCAGGTGGTGGTGCAGTTTCTGATGTCTCACCAAAACAATGGTGTAGTCAACTCTAGCTAGGTCAGATCAAACCAACCTCTGTCCCACTGTGCCTGGTAGATCTCTCAGGTCTATTGGGAGAGCTGAGTAGCCCATGGACTGCAGAGCCCCAACCTCTGTATTGTCCAACCCCCGGTGAGGCAGACATGACTCATAACAGGACATGGGGGTCAATCAACCACTCATCTGAGTATTATCTTAGCCTACTAGAGAGACCATGGAAACCAAGCAACCCCCACTGCAGCAAAGGCACAGAGTCAGAGAAGATCCCATCAGGTTTCTTCCTGCTAGAATGAATGAATGAATGAATGAATGACAAGCATCCCAAAGGAAAACTAAGGGATGCTCTAAACACTTGCCTCCTTCCTAGTCAGTGCCCCAGCTGAGGGCCTAGTGGGCTCTCTCTCTCTCTCCCTTTCACCTCTGTGGGGTCAGGTTCCTAGAAGAGGGAGGGGCTGCAGCTCGAGCTGACTTCATGTCTCCCAAGCAGAAGACCTAGACTGAACCCCAGCCCTAACGCTTGCTGAGGTACTAGGCTATCTGAGCTTCTCGGAAGGGAAGCCTGGCCGTTTGAATGAGAATGGCCCCCTTTGGGTTGTACATTGCATGCTAAGTCTCCAGCTGGTGGACTGTTTGAGAAAGAAATTGAAGGATTAGGAGACACAACCTTGTGAGAGGAATTGTTTCCCTGGGGTTAGGCTTACTGGTTTCAAAACCTATGTGTGTTCTCTCTCTCTCTCTCTCTCTCTCTCTCTCTCTCTCTCTCTCTCTCCCTCTCTCTCTCTTCCTCCCTCTCTCTCTCTGCAGACCAGGATGTAGTTCTCAGCTACTTCTTCAGGACCATGCCTGCCTGTGCGCTGCCATGTTACCTTTAAGATGAAAATGGACAAACTCTAAAATTCACCAGTTAAGTGTCTTTTTTTTTTTTTTAAATAAGAGTCGCCTTGATCATGGTGTCTCTTCACAGCAATAGAACATTAATACAACAGGTCAAACTAGAGTTGTGATTTAGAACCAAGTTCTGGGTGCTACTCCTTATCAGGTAACCCTTCCTTTCCTGTTACAAAGCCCACCACCCTTATAAGCTATCAACAAACCGTGTGGCCAAATGACCATGAGCTCCTGAGGCCACGATGGACCAACCTTAGATCAGCTGGCCGCCATCTGTCTGAAAAAAGATGCTGTCTTTATGGGGGACCTATCCTAGTAGATTTTTGTTTAGTTGTTATTGTCAAGGAAATTTTCTTTTTGCCTAATATTAAGCATTATGTTAGCATAACTTTATTTAAACTCATCAAAGATACAGCTTATTGCTGTTGAGATGATGAGGCATTTTTCCTATTTTAGAGTCCTAATATGGTAAGTGGATTTACAATTTTCTAGTATTAGACTTTCCAAATACCTAAGATAAATCTAACTTAGATGCATGAATTGTTTTAAAAATCATTTTGGTAATTTATTTGCTGATGTTTAAATGGTTTTACATCTGCATCTGTAAGTGAAACGAACTTACCCATTTCCTATTTATAAAGTCACTATTTTGATATCAATTCTGAGGACGAAAGATGCTATAATGCAACTCAAATGTGTTGTTTTGCCCGGAAATCCCCGGGGGCTCATTTTTAATAAGCAATCGATGGTGCCTCCTGAGGGCTGACTTTTCTTAAGTGTTTAAAAATTAACAATTCTCATAAACTCTTCATGTAGGTTGGCATTATGTTCTCAGAGGACAGCTGCTGAAAATCTACCTTTTTCTTTTTAAGGATCTAGGTAAGTTTGTCCAGCTCCATTTCCCCACACCCTGTTTCTACACCTGCACACCCCTGTCAGCCCTTCACAACCTGGACACAAAGAAATGTTGGGTCTCAAAGCTGGACAGAAGGCTGAGGTGCCTACGAACTATCAAAGCAGACATGGCCACCAGATTTTTCTCAGCATCCCTGTCCTTACCAGTCACAGGGTCCTCCTGGCTGGCATGCCAGGCCCCTACCCTGAACTCTCCAGCCCAGGAACAGGGCTGCCTTTCCCCCAGATACTCTTCCCTAAATAATTCAGCCATTTTGGCTGTGTGATTCTTTTTTGTTGTTGTTTCGAGACAGGGTTTCTCTGTATAGCCCTGGCTGTCCTGGAACTCACTCTGTAGACCACACTGGCCTCAAACTCAGAAATCTGCCTACCTCTGCCTCCCAAGTGCTGGGATTGAAGGCGTGCACTACCACTGCCCAGCTGTGATTCTTTTTACACTTCTGGCCTCTTGGTCTCTGGTGGTCCCCTCTGCCCGCTGACCTCCCCTCTCATGGCCCAGCTCAGTCTGTTGGTCATGTCCACTTCAGACTCTCTCAGGCGTCTCAGTCTCTTCCCCTTGCTGTGACCTTCCCCGTGTCTACAATGAACCTCCTCCAGTCACATTCTCCTTTTTTATTCCTTTTTTTTAACCAAAAAAATCCAAGAAATGTTTCCACACAACATGTATTATTCTGAATATCTTAGAGGAAGAGTTGACACCATGATCTGGGGAAATGGTTCAGCAGTTAAGAGCCACTGGCTGTTTTTCCAGACTACCTAGAGTCAGTTCCCAGCACCCACATGATGGCTCACAATGGTCTGTTACTCCAGTCCCAGAAGTCCTGATGCCATTTTCTGGCTTCTGGGGAAACTACACACAAATGGTGCGCATATATACATGCAGGCAAATCACTTAATGCAAAATAAAAATAAAGTTTATACCAAGGCTATCATTAGTTGCAGGCTTCAGAGTAAATGAGTGTTTATAATCAACTTGATTGGGAGCTTCTGGGACTGGGGGTGTGGCTTAGCTGGTAGGGTTCATGGTTCACTGAAGAACGATACCCTGGATTCAAATAGTATGTAAACGCAAAGAGTGATTTATTCTACAGAACTCAAGCATGCTGGGGTCTCCCATTACCAGCACAGAGAGACAACCAAATGATCTTGCAGGCCTGATTTAAAGCACATTAGGGAATTCCAAGGAAGGTGACCTCTATGTTAATCTTCTGGGTCCTTGTCTAAGGACATTCCATTACCAGGGTGGCTGGAAACTTGCTGGGGAGGTCTAGAAACTGTTGCTGAAGAAATCTGGAAACTGCGGCTGACCCATTGTCCTTGCCTCGGGCCAGGTGGCAGGGCAGCTTCTGAGGCCTGGGCTTGCCTGTTCACTTCCCTCAGGCCTGTTCAGAGTGCTGGCTTCAGGAAGCCTCCCAGCAGTGTCCAACGACGGTGTCTACAGCAGGAAGGCACCTGTGCCCGCCTGCCCGCCTGCCCGCCTGCCCGCCCGCCCACCCAGTGCCTCCCCTCAGGCTCCGCTGGCCTCCTTCCTTTCATCTTCTGACTGCTGGGGCTTCAGCCAAACAGGCTGTCTAATGCCAGCTAGGACTCCCTGTTTCCTCCTGAGCAGCTAACCAGCAAGGTTCTTTCTACTGTCAAAGCCAAGTAGGTCTCCCCTTTGAATAAAAAGATGGTGACTGTCTGCTGGGCCCAAAGAATTTCTGAGAGCCGGTCCAAGGATCATGAGATAAGGTAGTTAGTTACATAAAGGAGAAAGAATTTTGGATTTTTTTTTCTCTCTGATTTTTTTTTTTAACCCTCTCTGATGGTAATTTTATGTGTCAACTAGACAGGGCTATAGGAGCCCATGTATGTAGCTAACATTATTTTGGGTGTGTTAAATAGAATGGGCCCTCCCTTCCATTGCAGTAAAACCAGGAGGGATTCAAGGGCTGTGTAAGAGAGAACTCCCGCTGTCTTCCAGCTGCCATGTCCGCCTTCTGCCTTTGGTCTTGGCCTTCAGCTCAGATTCTCCTGAGTCCCCAGCTTGTCAGCTGCACAGAACAGAATTTCTCAGCTTCCATAGCCACATGAGCTAATTCCTCATATAATACATCCTTCTCTGTTCAACACGTATCCTATGGAGTCACTGGTCAAGGCTCATGAGAATGTCAGGCAGCCCCAAAGATGGCAGCCAAGCTGACCATGGTGGGTTGACGTCAGTATGATTTGGCAGTAAAGTGGAACTCTCCCCTGTCTGGGCTAGGACTGCTTTATGCCACAACAAAGCAGTTGTGTACTTGTCTGTGGCCACACATTAAGTCCCATTCTGTCTCAAGCTTGATAGCTGGACTAGCTCCTTTGAGAGGTGTTCCTGTCATAGGCTTGGCTTTCTGTCTGTCTGGATGCCCACCTTGCCAACCACCCCACCCCAGTCTGTGGCACTGTAAGTCTCTCTTTCCTGCCCAAGAGCAAAGTGCTGACCTCCTTAACCAGGCTTCATTGGGCCCAAAATAAAGAGGAGAGGAGGAAGGCCGGTTCAGCCTAAACAGTCTGTGTGGCTTTTCCTTTCCTTATGAAAGAAATATGAACTCAGACAGTGGATGCATGGCATGTGCTGAAGCCACAGAAGAGACAAGTTACTCAGAGCTTGCTGCGGACACAGCCGGTATTAATACTCTGGCCAACACCGTGTCCCTGTTGATACCCTGCAACTTTTCCCATGCTAATCAGATATGGGTAGACACCTATTGAGCAAAATGTGAATCACAGCCTAGGAAGGAGTGACATGTTCTCTGAAAATCATTCTCTTGAACTGATATAGTGGTGGAAGGGGCTGTGCTCTCGATTTAATTTTTTCATGTGGACAGAGGTGCATGTCATAGCGCACATGTGGATGTCAGGCTTGGCAACAAGTTCTTCCGCTCCAGAGCCGCCCGTCTCTCTGGCCCTACCTTGCTTTCTAAGTCTTGTTTTACTACTTGGATTCTTACCCATCTCATCCTCATTACTTTGGAACCCATTTTCTAAGATTAAAAACCGTATGCTGCAGCCTCACCAACAGATCTTATGTGTGGGCACACGTCCTACACGCAGTCATGAGAACTGGAGCTGGTCACAGATGTACGTAAACCCCGAAACTCATGCAAAATCCACAACCAGCAGGGCTTCAGGATGTGGCTGAATCGGGAGACACAGAGTTTAACAAGATACTTGAGTTAAAATTTGGCTCCTGAGGAGGCCTAATCCAACCCACTGACATGCTTAGAAGGAAACTAATCCCATGAAGAGACTCTAGGGGTACGAGGGGATGGACACTCAAGAAGACGGCATGAGCAAGTAAAGACAAGGCCTCCAAGAACCCAACATGGCTGAAAAGGTTACAGCTCCCAGCAATTCAAGGAAATGAACCCCACCATTTCTGCCACAGTATGTGGCGCCACTATAGCAGCCCTAGCTGGCTGTGTCCTAACCGTACATCCTGGCAAAGCTGCTTCCCAGGCCCCAGTTATCACCCTCAGGTCTCCACTGGTCTCCACAGATAACCGGGGTCATCATATAAATCTGTAACTTTCTTGGGGACAGCCTGGCTCTTGAGTAAGGACACAGAGACTTATTTATTATAAGTCTTGGGCACTATAGCTGGCCAGATTCTCGCCTATTCTAACCTGACAATACTGGCTTTGCCTCTGTCCTGCCCTGTGGCTCCTTCAGTCCCAGCCTGCTTCTTCCTCCCTGGCTGGCTGGTGAATTCTCCTGACTCTCTCCCAGAGTTCTCCTCTCTCTGCCAGGAAGTCCCACCTTCCTTTCCAGCCTTTGCTGTAGGCCATTGGTTTTTTATTAAAACCAATCAGAAGGTGAGAGAGGTTGTGTTTACAAAATATGGATCAGTTGCTGAGTAATTGGAGTAATGTAACCAGATCTCTGCCAGTACAAAAATCAGCTTCTGAGGAATACAAAGATAATCTTTACAAGGTACACAAAAAGATTGTCCCTATAGTCACGAGCTTAAAAATCAACTTAACTTCAGGATGCATCACGTGAGCCCGATGCGGAGATGTAACTAGAATGTTCCTCTCTGTATGAGATGTTTGTTTCATTCCATACAACCGCAGGACAAACAATCCCCAATGTCAGTGGCTTAAAACAGCAACAAATGCTCCTTGTCCTTAGTGATTGTGTGGGTTAGCCGCACAGTTCTGATTTCCACTGGGGTCCCTCATGCCCCAGTGATCACATAACAGTCAGGCCGGAATGTCTGGGAGGAGTCTCTCGGGTGCTGATGAAAGGATAGAAAATATAGCCTAACTCTCTAATGACCCCCAAGAAGTCAGAAGTTTAAAATGCTATCTTGCTCCAAAGAAGCTCTAACTCCAGCCTTCTAAGGAGCCCCAAACACTTCATATTCCTTGAACCCACTTTGTTAGAAACGAGGTGAAAGGTCGCATTCCAGAGCCCACCCTTTGTTAAGAGCTAGGCAAAAAGGCCTTGAATAGGTGATCCTGGCCCCATAAGGTAACTGGAAATGAGCTAATTATCTGCTTATCTTGCTTCTGTAAACTGCTTATACCATTACCAGGAGTTCATGCAGCTATAAACCTCCAAGAAAATAGGAAACTACTTGGTCCACAGATCGGGCTCCGATAATTTAAACTGATTGGCCTAAAAACTATGGAGTAGTACAAATCGATTGGCTCACACTTCACGGGCTTTCAATGCTAAGGAATGATTGGTTTGTGACTTGCGGGCTTTATTGTAAACTTATAAAAGCTGTCCCAATTCTGCACTCGGGGTCCCACAGTCCTCTACCCCTGCATGGTGTATGACTGTGGACCCCAGAGCTCTGGAATAAAAATCCTCCTGCTTATTGCATCGAGACCGTTTCTCTCGAGTGATATGGGTGTTGCCTTCCAAGGCATGGGGCGCTGGAGCACCCTCTTTTTTCGGGTCTTACACTGGCTGCTTTGGTGAGGGCAGGTACTTCTACCTAAAGCTTCGGTAGCTTGAGGTTTGTCACTTGGCAGCTGAAACTTGAATCCTAAGGAAGAGGGAGGAGCCAAAGAGAAAGCCAAGGGCCTGGAAACAAGATGGTGTCACTTCTGCTGCACTATCTTCATGAAAACAAGCAGAACCCACTCAGTTCTCATGGAGGACAGAGAAGCTTCGTGTCTCACTGGGAAGAGCAACAGCAAAAGTGTTGTCCTTAGTTACAAGGCAGGAGGGAGAATGTAAATATATACATATTCGTCTCAGTCCTAAAGATTAATGAATGGAAATTAAGTACTAATCAAAGTCACTTACATAAGGAGAAGAAATATATGATGGGGTAGAGGTAAGAGCCAGGCAACTCCAAGTGCCTCTTGGCTTATCAGTTTAAACTTTAATCTAGATTTATTTAAACAATATTAGCAAGGCAATATGCAAATCTGAAACACTGAGAATAAGTGGGAAGAAATGTACCTAACAGCGTACAACAACGTGGAAACTTTAATTGTTCCAGATGATTGTCACACAGAGAACTGTGACAATCCAGTCCTGATAGGGTGCATGTAAGGTGGAGATCTTGTTCATTCAAAAACCTGGTGGCCACATTCACAGCTATTGTGAAACCGTGAAGGTTACATGGTGGAATAGGCACATAATTATGTCAAAGTCATTTAAAAACCAAACCTTTTGCTGGGCTGTGGTGGCACACGCACTTGGGAGGCAGAGGCTGGCGGATTTCTGAGTTCAAGGCCAACCTGGTCTACAGAGTGAGTTCTAGGACACCCAGGGCTACACAGAAAAACCCTGTCTCGGAAAACAAACAAACAAACCTTTCATCAACTGGAGGAAAAAAAAGAAAGAAAAGTATGAGCCCAACCAAGAAACCCTTCAATTTTAAATTTTGTTTTTGTTTTTGTTTTTGAGACAGGGTTTCTCTGTATAGTCCTGGCTGTCCTGAAACTCACTCTGTAGACCAGGCTGGCCTTGAACTCAGAAATCCACCTGCCTCTGCCTCTGCCTCTGCCTCTGATTACAGGCATGTGCCACCACCGCCCAGCTTAAATTTTAATTAAAATATTTGTAGAAACGTGAGCTTTTTTGCCCCTCTCAACTTTAATGGGAGATTGAATCCTACCCAAATGCAAGAAAATCCTGTGCGCCCAAGTTGTGGTAAAAGCAGACTGCTTTGGTACCAACTCCTCAGAAAATGGACAAGGAAAAAGAGGAGAGACACATCTAGAGTAAGAAGATAACCAGGCAATAAATGAGAAGAGGGTGATTGAAGTCATGAGACAGATCTGGGCTGGCAGACCCTAAGGCTGCCTGACAGAACAAGAGACAAGCCAGTCACTGTGTGCCTCCCACAGGGAGGCCATTGGAAGAGCAAGTACTCTTCCGATATATTCTGGACAGATCCAATATTCGGGACAGATCCAAACCCAGGGTGCTTTGTAGAAAAGGCTGAACCAGCTGTGAAAGTGGTGTTAAGTCTGTCAGCAGGCACCAGAGTCAGTGATAAAACACCTCTAGGAGTGGGGAGTGCACCCGTGATCCCTCCCCACCGAGTCTAGTCAAGCTCCTCGGCCTCACTGGGAGCTCATAGCAAATACAGTTAACAAGTCAGGAAGCCGAAGCTTCCAGGCCAGAATGCTGTGTCCTCGTCAACAAATCACCCAGACTCCCTAGCAAATCACAGGCAGGACTGAGGGGGAGGGTAAAGTAAAGGAGTCTGGAGCATCTTCAACAACTAAATGGCAAACTTCGCTTCCTAATTTAGAAAAATCAACTGGTAAAAGATGATTAGATGAAGATAATCATACAGAGACAATTCAGTAAATATGTTAAGTATGATAATGGCTTAGAGAGATGTACCTATATATACACACACACCCTGACATTCATTATGAATCCAGAATAAGGGCTGGAGAGATGGCTTAGGAGCTAAGAGCTCTGGCTGCTTTTCCAGAGGAACCTGGGCTCGATTCCCAGCACACACACATGGTAGCTTACAACCATCTGTAGCTCCAGTTCCAGGGGACCTGACACCTTCTGAACTTCCACGAGCACCTGCCACTCAAGTAGACATACAGGCAAACAAAACACCCACGCACACAAAAATAAAAATGACTGACAGACAGCCTCAAGGACTCATGACTGAAATAACATGTGAGATTTGTTTTGAAATGCTCCGGCAGGCAAGTGTGTGAGCAGCCATGGTACAGAGAGAAAACAAGAGCAATGGAGGTAGAGATGTTGACGTTGGCTGACACAAGGGCTCCTTACTATCATCCCTTTCTCATAATATCTGATTTTTTATAAAAAAAAAAAAGAGAGAGAGAGAGAGAGAGGTATCACAGGTGCAGAGATGACTGTCTCCATCCCCACCACCCTCGTCATCCCTGCCATCATCACTAACCCTGCCATCCTCAGCATCAGCACCATTCTTACCATCTGGAGGAGGCTGGTCCGGTGCTCCTGTGTACTCAGACGCCACATACTGGCCCTCAAGATCTGGTTGCCCCTGGAGATCCTCACGTGCACCAGCTTTTGCTGTGTAAACCTTGTGCCCCAAGTTATCCGCGGTTAGCTAATAAAGATGCCTACAGCCTAGGGTGGACAGAAGAGAGGGAGGTGAAGAAAAGGTTCCAGGGCCTTAGGGACTCGAGCAGGGACCAGGAGGAGGGTGAGGGAGAAGAAGGGAAGTAGCCACAGGGTGGGTGGGTCTTGAATGCACAGCTGTGAGGGTTGGCCTGACAGAGCGGGAGCGAGAACCGTCCAAGGGAAACATATGGCAAGTAATGTCTCAGGGATTTTGACAGGGAAGTGGACAAAATAGCACAGAGGGTTGATATCTGCCCAGCTCTAGTGCTAAGGCTTATTATAAATCTAAAGAGCTCTGTGTCTTTTATTTGGGACCAATCCGATCTGAATAGATATTTGAAGGCAACAAGGGGGTGCATCAAGCCCCCAGAGTAATAATTACCACCACAGCCATCACTATCATAGCTACCATGATCACTATCACTGGCATTACAAGACCATAAGGCTCAGAGTAAGGCAGGTGCCACCCAATGCTCCAAGAAGAGAGCAGTAAAGATCAGGTCAGATGCCAGCCAAGAGGACCAGCTCCAGGCTCAATGCCGAACACAGGCAGAAAAGGGACCATATCACAGCTGAGCTCAAGAGACAGTCCAGATAAACAGATACCAGAGGCTGGAGATGATATAACTGCTCACAGGTAGGTGAGTCAGGTAGAGGGTTGGCATCAGGAGATGTTCTCAAAAGAGGCAGAACCCCCCAATATCAAGCAGCATTTAGACGTTTAGGGGAAAGAAATACTGGGTTCTACCAGCCAAAGACAGCAGTCGTAGTGGTATGTTAAGGTTTTATTGCTGTGAAGAGATACCATAACCGAGGTAACTCATATAAAGGCAAACATTGGCGCTGGCTTACAGTTTCAGAGGTTCAGTCCATTATCATCACAGCAGGAAGCAGGACAGCATGCAGGCAGGAGTGTTGCTGGGAAAGAAACAGGAAGTTCTACATCTCGATAGGAAGGCAACCAGGAGAGACTGGCTTCCTCAGGCAGCCAATAGGAGACTCCGCTCTGGGCGGAGTTTGAGCACTGGGGGGGGGGGTCCCTCAAAGCCTACCTACGCAGTGACATACTTCCTCCAAAAAGCCCACACCTACGAATTGTGCCACTTCTCATAGGCCAGGCATATTCAAATCACCACCAGTAGGGAGGCATGATTAGGGACATAATAGGAGCTGCACTAGTAAAGAAAGCCCTCTGTCTAGCAGGACTTACACTCCACGGGTCACAACGAGGGCTCCATTTATAAAGCAGTGTCGTTCCCACATCTGCCCCATCCCAACAATGTGATCATGTCTGGTAGCCTGAGAGGTAAAGGAAGGCAGGACCTGCTAGAGGTGATGGTCCGGGGGCATGGGGATGATGGTGTGGGGGGGGTAGCGGGGGGGAGGGGAAAGGATGAGACCTCAGGTGATTTGAACAGAGTAAGAACAAACTCGGGAAGCAGGCTTCAGCAAGACAGATCTTTTAATTGGGGGACGGGGTGGGGTGTACAAAAGCTATTTAAACCTTTTGTGAGGTTGGGGGGGAGGTCTTTGCGATGAGTATACATCATTGGCTGGAGCCAAGGTGCTGCAGATGCCTCATTTGCATAAGGAGGAATAACAGGTACTGCTGGACATGAGCTTACACCGGAAGAGGAGATTTAACCTGGCTACCGCGCTATATGACCTCTTCCACGAGGCAAAGGGGGCACGGGGCTACAAGAGTAGAGATACGCAAATTTGGGGCAGAGCAGGAGTGGCTCCCGCTGATCTCGGATGGGATTTCCGGGGATGGGCACGCCTCAATCCCAATCTTGCTCCAGACCAGCTCCTCCTAGTCCCCTGGCTCCCCCTTCTCCCCCCCCCCCCCCGCCCCAAAACTCAGGGCACCAGGCCCTGAGCTCAGCAGTCACAAAATAGGGTCTATCACCTTTTGATTTGAAGAGGGCCCTGGAGCCCTGTTACTACAAGAACTAGGCTGTACTCCCTAGGCCTCTCCCAAGCCAGGATAGGGTCAACCAATCTCAAATCTCACAGCAGGCCTAAGAAATACTCAAAGGGAAGATTAAAATACAGAAAATTTAAGCCGGGTAGTGGTGGCACACGCCTGTAATCCCAGCACTCTGGGAGGCAGAGTCAAGCGGATTTCTGAGTTCGAAGCCAGCCTGGTCTACAGAGTGAGTTCCAGGACAGCCAGGGCTATACAGAGAAACCCTGTCTCAAAAAACCCAAATCCAAAAAATGAAAAGAAAAGAAGAGAAGAGAAAAGAAAAGAAAATCCGTCACTTACGTGAACTTTTCTATTACACGGGTGTTTTTAGAATTGTCTGTCACTGAATATGCATGGGGCAGTTTGCTGTATGTATTTATTGGGGTCACAGTCTGTTTTCCCTTACAATCTGTTGTCACAGCTTTGGACACATGTACACACAATCTCTTTTTAGATCTCACAATCTAAAAAGTCCGAATAGCCCTCAAGCCTGCTACAGAGGGAAGGCTGGCTCAGTGCCCTTCATGTGGCAAGGATAAGACATTGGTTGGGACTTGTTTCATGTGCTGACAATATTGTAAGATGAGGTAATTTGGAGAATTTGCTACAAGATGACAGCCCCAGTAATTCAAAATAAGATAGTTCCTTTTCTCCATTCAATTCCAGGGCCACTAATGACTCACCCTGAAGGCAGTGACAGAAATGATTGTCCCAGCTCCTACAGGTCTTGGTCATGGGCCATCTAGCTAGGGAGATGGTATAATCCAATCCGTCCTAGCCAAAAGAAAACCCAAACCTCAGCCTTTCTTCAGGTTTCAGTTGGAAAATAGATGCATGTTTTTAAAAAGGGAATGCCAAAACATTAAAATACAAACAGGCCCACTATTTCTCAAGGTGAAGCTCACATTCCAATTTGGATGTTTGTCAGTTGTCTGACTCATTGGAGACAGCTTGAGCTCAGCTCCCTCCCTGGATACCTCACAGACGCTTCCCTTCCCTTCCCCAGCACTTGGCAGAGTCACCAGCACATGGAGGACTGCTATAGTTTGGATCTGGAATGTTCCTGAACACATGTATATTAAAGGCTTAAGCTCAGGAGTAGTGCTATATAGTAAGCAGTGTTGGCCAGGCGGTGGTGGCGCACGCCTTTAATCTCAGCACTCGGGAGGCAGAGGCAGGTGGATCTCTGAGTTTGAAACCAGCCTGGTCTATAGAGTGAGTTCCAGGACACCCAGGGCTACATAAAGAAACCCTGTCTCAAGAAAACAAATGTAATTAAATTGAAGAGTTGTTGATACCTTTAAGAAGTGGAGCCTACTGGGCCGTCTTCAGGCCATTGGGGGGAGGGCATATTCTTAAAGTGGATTGTAGAACCACCTCTCTCCCATTCTCTCTCTTTCTCTCTCTCTCACTCTCTCTCTTTTGAGCTGTTTATACCATCAAGAGCTCCTTTACAGCGGTGCACTGCCTTGCCAAAGACCAAAAGCAGCAGAGCCAGTCAGCCATAAATTTGAAACTTCTGAAAACATGAGCAAAATCAACCATTTCTCTTGTTAAGTTGATTAGCTAAGGCTATTTCATTGCTGCAAGAGAAAGCTGACCAAGCCACGGAGGACCCGCGCTGGCCAACCACAGTCCCCGATTCTCTTCCTTGTCCAAGCATTCATGATCATCAATGAGTATTTATCCTCTCCTTGGGCTTCCCCTCCCGGCTGCTCTCTCAGTTCTATCCCTTCTGTATCTGACGAGGTAGACACAGACACATGCAGGGGTGGGCACACTGTGTAGGGGCGGGGCTTAGAAGAAGAGAGATGTTTCTTTCCCACACATCCTCTTCTTTCCTTCCCCTGGCCTTCCCTTCTTCCCACTCCCAGCATATCGCTCTGTAAACTACACTAAAGAGCACTCTGCTTCTCTCTGCACTCTCTCCATACCCAAAAGATCTTCCTGGCCTTTGCTGCGGATGCAGGGGACAGGATGTCCATCACTGAATCTCCCTCAAGGATAGAAAACTTCCTCAGGCCGCAGCCCTCACTTCCCCGCACATACTCTGCATCTATGAGTCTGTTGTGGGGCTGAGAGCAGTGAAGCGGTGTCCAGTTTCATACTCTCCTCCACAAGCTGATCTGACTCTCGGGCCTTCGCATGGCACCTGCTTCTCTGTGCTGGGCCGGCAACCTTGTCAGCAAGCCCGTGGGCTGGGCTCGGGGGCCATTCATTGCTTCATCCCCAAGTGCCAAGGCAGCTGGCTGCCTATGGGTGAAGAAACCCCACAATCTGGTTTCCTCTATCCAGCATCTACTCATTCCACACACACACACACACACCTGAAATGGCCAAGTGTCACTGTGGCAGTACCACAAACCTTGAAGCACCAAAAAAAACCCACTAGGGATAAGGCTTAGGACTACCTTGGGGTTTCCAACCTCCAAGTGACTGAACTTCTACTGGGCTTCTGGGGTGCTAAGACTGAGCACAGGGAGAAGAAGGAGATGACACAGGATGTGGTTATACTGGCTGGTTTTGTGTGTCAACTTGACACAGGCTGGAGTTATCACAGAGAAAGGAGCTTCAGTTGGGGAAGTGCCTCCATGAGATCCAGCTGTGGGGTATTTTCCCAATTAGTGATCAAGGGTGGGAGGGCCCCTGGTGGGTGGTGCCATCTCTAGGCTGGTATTCTTGGGTTCTATAAGAGAGCAGGCTGAGCAAGCCAGGGGAAGCAAGCCAGTCAGTAACATCCCCCCATGGCCTCTGCATCAGCTCCTGCTTCCTGACCTGCTTGAGTTCCAGTCCTGACTTCCTTTGATGATGAACAACAGTGTGGAAGTGTAAGAGGAATAAACCCTTTCCTCTCCAACTTACTTCTTGGTTATGATGTTTGTGCAGAAATAGAAACCCTGACTAAGACAGCGGTCTTCAGTGATACCAGGAAAATCAGCAAACCCCAACACCCTTTCACGTCCATAGTTAACCTTCTGGTTGCTTTAATTAAGGACAGGAATAGAAGCATCATTCACCAGGTGACTTACAAGCCTGGGCCTCACCCTGCCTGAGTCTAGGAGGAGTCTCAGTTTGGCAGTAAATGAGCTATTTTTAAAGTCTCTGTGTAAGGAGAAGTTTGGGAGAGATGATTCATTTAGGATCAAACCAGCCAGCAGTTGGGCTTCCAGAGTTGGCCTGCCTGTGCTCTGAGACCAATAATGGAGACCCTTGGAGACATGGGCCATTCCCAGGAGAACTTCCTTTTGCCCCATTGCGCCCTGTGAGCATGTAAAACGAAGGGAAAGCAATTCATGTACCTGTGAGGAGACACCTGCCTCTGGCTCAGGGAGGCCCCTTGCACTGAGCCCTGAACTCCTGCATACCGAGCCTACACACATGCCCTCTGGGGCTCAGGCTCATCCACGTCCTCTGCTGACCACGCCCTGGTAGACCTGTTCTCTGGGAACCACGAAGCTCAGTTTCCATGCGGGGCTTTCTAGGGAGCAGTGCAGCCCACACATCTAACCATCCACTCCCTGCCTGGGAGTGCTGTTCACGGATGTTCCCCATCTCAACTCTCGGAGACATCTCCAGGGCTGCACACCTCTCTGCTCCCTTCCAGTGCTGGGCCCGTAGAGCCTTAATGTTCCCAAAGGGAGCTAGTCTTTCTGTTCCCTTCTACACTGACTCTCCCAGTCAAATGAAACCCTTCCTTCCCTCTCTCCCAACTTTGCTTCGTTTTTCTTCAAAGCCTATTCCACTGTCAGATATTATCAATAATGTAAGCGGGCTTGTCTGTGTCTCTCTGTCCAGCTACAAATGCAGGCCTCGTCCAGATCATCGCTAGATATAGTAAGTGCTCAATAAATACTTGTCAATCAAGGGACTCTATAAGTGTGCTACTTCCCCACCCCCCACCCTCCATCCCCCTGTCCACTCTCCTTTCTACTCATTCTGACCATTGCTTTTGACCATGACATCAGAGAAACCCAAAAATGTACCCTGAGCAGGAGAGGAGGTGCCACTCAGGGAAGCTTCCAGAAGCAGGCAAGGCAAGCCCTGGAACGTGATGGTCCCACACCGTGTCCAGGCAAAAGAAAACAAACCCCTGTGCATAACTGGCACAGAGGAGAGACATCTGTTCTCCAAGCTTCCAGCCCACAGAACTCTGCTCGTCCCTTCCGGATGCCACAGATGCTTGGTGACAGCTGAGATCTGTCTTGCAGAAGCAGGAACCGGAGAGTATTTCTGGCCCAATTAAGCTTTAGCGGTTGACAAGTGGGCTCGGCAGCCTCACCTCTGCGTTCCTAGTGTGAGAAACAGATGGCCTGTGAGCGCCTCGCCATCTCCCTCACCTTCCAGCTGGTGTGCCACACTGAGGGCATTGCATGTGGGCAGGTAACAGGTACGGGACACACGGACGGAGCAGCTGTGGCATGTGGTCGGGCCTCATGTTCACATGCGGCGTCAGACCTTCATAGCACATACCCCAGTTATTGTGTAAATCTTCATTCCAGAAAATCACAGTGATCTCCGTTGCAGAAGTGTGAGGACTCAGCTATTCTTGCCCACAGCCACCACATCCCTGTGGTGATTTGAGTAACCATGGCCCCACAGACGCTCAGATGTTTAAATGCTTGGTCCCCAGTTAGTAAAACTGTCTTGGAGGAATTAGGGTTGTGGCTTTGTTCGAGGGGGCATGGCTTTGTTGGGGGCGTGGTTTTGTTGGAGGAGGAGTGGCCTTGTTGGGGGCGTGGTTTTGTTGGCGGAGGAGTAGCTTTGTTGGAGGAGGTTTCAAAAGCTCACACCAGGCCGGCCGGTTCTCTCCTCCCTGAAGCTTGTGGATCAGCTCTGTGGTCCCGTCCATCTGAGATTTGAACCCAGGGCTTTATGTGTGCTGGGCAAGGGATAGCCCAGGCCCTAGTCTTCACATGGACACGGACCATAGTGTGGTCCAAGCTCAGCTCCCCTTGGAAACACAGGCAAATAGACTGTTATAGCTAGGGATGCTCTGAGTGAGACCGGATTTGGGAAGAAGCAGTCCCTTACATATGTACCTTTAAGCATACTATAGAGCTTCGGAGTTCCTCTCCCATGTCCCTTGCCTAGAAGTATATGGCATGTGGTCAGATCCAAGGACAAAAACTAGGGTCAGGTTCAAGAACACCCTGAAGCTGAATACAGGCATTGTTGGTACTGTCTGGACTCTACACCCCCCCCACCCCACCCCACCCCCAGTTACCTGGCAATAGCCAGGTAGGCCTGGCCCACTAAAAGAGGGGCTGCTTGGCCCCTCCCCTCTCTCTTGCTTCTTGGCTCTCTTGCTCTCTTGTTCTCTCTTGTCCTCTTGGGCTCGTCCCTTCCCCCTCCTCCTCCCTCTCTCCACGTGGTCATGGCCGGCCTCTACTTCTCTCCTCTCTGCCTTTCTCTGCCTCTACTACTCTCTTAACTCCCCTCCCCATGTCCTAAATAAACTCTATTCTATACTATACTGTCGTGAGTGTGTGTGTGTGTGTGTGTGTGTGTGTGTGTGTGTGGTCCCTCAGGGAGAAGGGCTACCTCGGCATGGGCCCGCTGAGGCACCCCCTTTCCCCCACACCCCGTAGAACATATTCTCACACCTCTTTCTCTTTTTATGATCACAACATTGGTGCACCGTGACTCAGATCCAGAAACTCTGCAGGTTTTCATCCCAGCTCAGCCACAACCGCGCTCGCTAGCCCAGGTCTGGGGGCACTGCCTTCCCCCACATGCCTGTAGAACATGCCTTAATAGTTCTTTCTCTTTTTATGATCACAACAGGTATGGTCAGGTTGTGCAGGGAAAGTTGGCCATCTTGAGCCTCCTGAGTGAGTCTAATGACAGTAGTCTCAGGCAGCCATTAAACAAGCATTTCTTTCTTTTTTCTCTTTTTCTTTTTTTCTTTTTTCTTTTTTTAGATTTTTTTTTAATTTATATGAGTACACTGCAGCTGTCTTCAGACCCCAGAAGAGTGCCTCAGACCCCATTACAGATAGTTGTGAGCCACCATGTGGTTGCTGGGGATTGAACTCAGGACCTCTAGAAGAGCAGTCAGTGTTCTTAACTACCACTGAGCCCTCTCTCCAGCCCTAAGCAAGCATTTCTTATCTACTAAACTTTTTACACTTGAACCCATAGAGGCCTCCAGAGAAATAAGCATGACTAACTCCATATTTAAAATGAGAAAACCAGCTGTTAAAAAGTCATGCAGCAGCTGGGTGGTGGTGGTGGTGGTGGTGGCGGCGGCGGTGGCGGCGTACACCTTTAATCCCAGCACTTGGGAGGCAAAGGCAGGTGGATTTCTGAGTTCGAGGCCAACCTGGTCTACAGAGTGAGTTCCAGGACAGCCAGGGCTACACAGAGAAACCCTGTCTCGAAAAAAACAAAAAAAAACAAAAAAACAAAAAAAACAAACAAACAAAAAAAAAGGCATGCAACATTCCCCAAAGCCACCACCCTGTGACACAGCTGGGTGTCTAACTCAGGCCCAGAGCTTGAGGTTTTGACCAACGTAGAATTCTCCTCTTCCTCTTCTGTCCCTCCTAAGGATAGGACCTAGAGCCTGAGGTCAGCACCTAGACCAGTCAGTCCCTAAGGGTGGGCTTCCCAGGGGACCCTCAAGTTAGGAAGTTCTGGAGTTAAGATCTGATTCCCTTTCTGTTAAAATGTGTGTGTGTGTGTGTGTGTGTGTGTGTGTTGGTGGGGCAGGGGTTACTATGCCTATGAGTATAGGTACTCACAGAATCCAGTGGGGAAGATCAGAGGCCGTGGCCAGAGAGGGCATCATGGCCCTGGATTTGGAATTATAGCTGGTTGTGAGCCACCTGGCATGGAGCTAGGGAGTGAACTTGGGTCCTCTGCAAGAGCTCTTACCCACAAGCCACCTCGCAAGTCTGCATCTGATTTTCCATTCCAAGAGGTGATTGGCAGGTTCAGCGGGGACCGCTGCTCCACTGGAGCACAAAACAGGTGAACCTACAGGTGAAGTGCAGACATGCAAACATGCCCTCCTGGTGACCCAGGACCTCCACTAGAACCAGCTACAGATGTTTACTGCCATGGCTGCAAGTTGCCTGATGAGGCCTTGCTCTATCTCTGGGCAGAGCATGAAGGTCTTTATTTGTATCATTCTATGGATATAAACCTCTGGAGGAAATTTCTAGTCTAAAAGAAGCAATTGGGGCCCAGATGAGACCAAACCCCCTTGACCTGACTCTAGTGGGAACCTATACTTGGACTCAGCTTCCAGTTAGGTTCAGCTCATCCTGGTGGCTTTCTTACACCACTCAGGACCAGCAGTCAAGGAGTGGCCCCGCCGCCCACAGTGAGCTGGGCCCTCCCACATCAATCATCAATCAAGAAAACGCACCACAGGCCAATCTGGTGGGAGCCTTTTCTCGGTTGAGGTTCCCTCTTCTTAAAAGCCTCTAGCTGGTGTCAAGTTGACATAAATTAGCCCACACACTAGGCAAGCACTCTACCAACCGAGCCCCACCCCTACGCATGGCTTTTATGGCACAGTATGGTGACATCAAGGTGCCGGTCCTGAAAATGGAGACACAGAGAAAGTTTTAGACACTCTTATGTAGGGTAAAATGTGTTTCTGTTGACTTTGTAAATTTTTGCAAAACGTACTTAAAAACCTCCAAAGTAGGGTTTGTCCTGAAGCTGGAAAGCCATCTCTCCTGCAGTGACCTCAGGAGCCAGGGTGAGCCACCTGGTTCAGACGATCATTGAATCCGAACTCGGTGTCAGAGCTGACTGGGGCTGAGGCAAGACCAGAGGGAAGAAAGGAAGCTCAAAGATAGAACTGGAGCAGGGACCGGTGGTGTGAACCCAGGGGCCTCCCCTCAGAAGGGCTGTTCCAGACAGCCTAGACAAGACAGTAAGAACCTGCCCTAAACACCCCCATAGACACAAACATGCAAATAAGAATAGTTTGGACAGTGCGGTTGGAGGTCTGGGTTGATGGGGTGATCGGAACATCTGGCTTGAGTCTAACACAAAATCACTTTGAGTGTCTCTCACTCAGGTGGTCTCCCGTGACACTGAAATGTGGCCAGCAGTCGCTACAACACAGGTAGAAGGAGACTCAGGACCTAGCACACCCCAGAAGTAAAGTAACTGTGACTAAAGGAGACAAGCCCCTGCTACCAAGGCCAGCATAGGTCTCTCCTCCTGTTTCGCAAAGACCCTGGCATATGCTAGGTGCGTCTCCCAGCCTGAGTCAGCCAAGCTCACATAGAAGCACAGCCATTGGCTTGGCAGCCACATATTGCATTCCTGAGCAGCTCAATGGAATTTTTTTTATTACAGTTAGAATTAAATAACTGAAGATGGATCCAGTGGGCTGAGGGAAAACAGAACCTTAATCAAAGGAAATAACAGAGAAGGTCTGGTTATAGAGAAGCAGGATGTACTGAACCACCCAGCAAGCCCAGTGACGGCATCCCTTTCTGATTTCTCTTCCTACTTTCTCTCCCACCAGGTGACCTCCAGGGTGTTCTGGTGAGATCTAGTTCCAGGCCATCAGCCCAAGGGAAAGTAAGTGGGAATGGGCTGGGTCAGGGCCAGGGTCTAGAAGGATCACCCTTGAGGGCAGGGGAAGTAGGCCAGAATTCCATCCCCCTACAAAAAGCTAAAGGGGTTTCCAACTCCCCTTCTCTACCTTGAGATTTTAAGGGCTACTTACCCTGCCGAAAGGGCTTGAGTCCTAAAGTCTTATGGCCAAAACTTCTGTGACATCAGGGTAGGGTTTTTTTGTTTGTTTGTTTGTTTTTTGTTTGTTTGTTTGTTTGTTTTGGTTTCTCTGTGTAGCCCTAGGTGTCCTGGAACTCACTCTGTAGACCAGGCTGGCCTCGAACTCAGAAATCCGCCTGCTTCTGCCTCCCAAGTGCTGGAATTAAAGGTGTAAAGGTGTGTGCCACCACTGCCCAGCTAGGGTAGGTTTTTGGTATGTTTTAGGGAGGTTATTTTCCTCCAGTGAAATGAGCCAATTCGAACCAGATTAAATACATAAAGGCAGATAAGAAACATGGCCAGGGAAGTCACTATGGGGAGGGAGACAGAGGGGAAGGGGAAGTGCTTGTGCAGAGAGAGAGAGAGAGAGAGAGAGAGAGAGAGAGAGAGAGAGAAGGAGGAGGAGGAGGAAGAGGAGGAGAGAAGAGAAGAGAAGAGAAGAGAAGAGAAGAGAAGAGAAGAGAAGAGAAGAGAAGAGGGGAGAGGGGGATGGGAGACCAAAATACCTGTATTATATAGGGAAGAGCTTCTTGAGGGAGGGGAAGCCCAGCTCCTCTGCTGAAAAACTCAGAGCAGAGAGCAGGGTATGCCCTGTCAGGTAAGGACTGAGGGATGCTGGGAGAACCTGGAGGCCAGGTCCACTTTGGTGAGTCAAATAAGCACCTCAGCTGTTTGTCCCAGGTCTGAATCCCAACAGTTATATGATGAAGGGAGGTGATGAATGTAATCCCGGGACCCGTCACTGCTCCCAATCACTCAAGGGGGTATGGCCGTACCCCGGGAATATTGTACAGAGGAACAGGGCGCAGGTCTACATGCTCAGCGGGTAAGCTCAGCATGCTCAGATGTCCAGCAGACAGCAAGTGGCTGGGGAGACCCCTGGTCTCACTTCCAGCCTCCCTCTGTTCACTATTCAGCTCACGGCATTCCTGGCCACGGGTTCTCTGCCATCGCCCCTGCCTTCCCTGCTAAGAGCTCTGCCCTCCCTCTTCTGCTCTCCTTCAGCCTCAGCCTCAGCCTCAGCCTCAGCATCACTTCCTCGGAGGACATCTTCCCGGTCCTCTCAGACCTTCTGGGGTTCTTCAACGAAACACGTGTGGCAAGAAGCATGTCCTGCCCGGTTGGGTACCACTTACCCTATCAGCCAACTGCATCTTGAGCTGTTTTCTACCATCTGGGCAGGTCCCATGAGACAGACCACCGAGCACATTGAATCAAGTTGTTTTGCAACTCACAGATGGGGAACAAAAGGTGGAGGAAACCTGGGGTGTATGGTGTCCCTGTGCCCTGTCCCTTGGGGGGGGTGGATGCCAGGGTGGGTAGTATCTTCTCTGCACATGCCACACTTGCATGGCTGCTGAAGGACCTGCAAAGTGGTCTGCTTGGGTGGCAGCTATTTTCAGGGTGACTTTGCCCACAGATACTCTGCTGCTATCTAGATATCCGTGTCTGTCTATGTTCCTTCCCAGATCTGTCCTACAGGCATCCCCATATCTCCCTTTAGCCTGCTTTAACTGTGGCTATTTCTAGTTCTGCATTTACATTCTGACCTCTCTGTGTCTGTGGCTCCCCCACCCTCCGCCCTCTCTGAAGTTCTCTCAGAGCCTGAGCAGCAGCTTGAAGTAGATTTAGGCTTAGAACTTTGGATGCAAAAGAACAGAATGGTCTACAACAGCCCTCTCTGGGTGATGTGAGCTTTCCCTCTCAATCTGCAGATCCCCCCAACTCGGTTAACTGGGCAGACTAATGAGGCTCAAGAAGGGATTGAAAGTGCAACCCTGTCCTGACTCCTCAGGCCTAGAACATCACAAGGCCTAAACAACTGACTCTAGCTGTTGCCATAGGTACAGACCCGGGGCACCATGTGCCACCGCTTGGGACCTCTGCCCCACCCACAGCTCTGTGTCTGAGGTTCACTTGTCTCCATTCTCCCAGCCACCACTGATACCTGCAGCCAGAATTCCTTCACCCAGGCCAGCTTCTGCTATCAGCTTCTCCAGGCCCTACCAAGTCCAAGCCAGGACATGACAGCACCTAAAATAAATGACACCCAAGAAGCTGTCATCACAGGCAAAGGTTTCCAGTGTCACAGTGTCCCCAGGTGGAGCCAGAGGTGATCCACTAATTTCTTACTGGTTCTGACTTCCCAGCATGAGACTCCAAGGACCGGTCACTAGCAGACATGCTGGTAAGGTGTGTTACCAGTTCTCAGTCTCCGTTGAGAACATCAGGAGTAGGTCAGGAGCTGTCAGGAGAGATGCTGATTCCTACCAGACGCAGCTACCTATGTTTAGCCTTTCACCGAAAATCCCACTAACAGGAAAGCAGATGTAGTTTTTTTTTTTTTAAAACAATATAAACTCTAAAACTAGGAACTATAAAAGGAAATAATTATAGACAGGTTTCAACCAAGCCTGGGAGACAGCAAGCAGATGGTGATGCAGGCTGAAGTGTTTGGAAAGAAGGCTCTACATGAGCAGAAAGCTGATCTGCCCCACAGAAAGCCCGAGGCACCAGAATCTGGAGGCAGCAGGGAAAGTCAAGATCAAGTATAAGACTGAGAAGAGGGTTTGCATAGAAGCCAAACACAGTCCTGCTGTGCCCAGTCCAGGCAGCTGCTATTGCTTGGATATGGAATGTTCCCCAAAGGTCCTTGTATTGAATGCTCAGTCATGGAGCTATAGGAGAGAGAGGTATGGAACCATCATGGACGTGGGGCCTGTTACACGTACATCTTTGGGCTATGCCCTTGAGGGGGACTGTGAAGCCCTGAAGTGAATGGTCTTCTCCCCTGTACCCATCATGAGGTACTGCCTCACCACAGGCCAGAGCAACATGGTCATAGACGAAAGCCTCTGAAACCATTCGCTAAAAGAAACCTCTTCTCCAGCCGGGCAGTGGTGGCACATGCCTGTAATCCCAGCACTCTGGGAGGCAGAGGCAGGTGGATTTCTGAGTTTGAGGCCAGCCTGGTCTACAGAGTGAGCTCCAGGACAGCAGGGCTATACAGAGAAACCCTGTCTGGGGGGAAAAAAAACAAAAAACAAAAAACAAAAAACAAACAAAAAAACTCTTCTCTTTATAAGTTGCTTGTGTCTGGCATTTTGTAGCAGTGACAGGAAGCTGCCCTGGGGATTGTTTCCAGGGTCTTAAAGAGAAAAAATCCTAACACCTTATATAAACTGCCACAGAATCTGGATAATCTACCCATATCCTTTTGTAGACTTGGGTCTTCTGTAATTACTTTTAATATATGATATGATGAGAATGCTGTGTAAATAATCGCTAGGCTCTATCATTCAAGGAATAATAATAAAGAGAAAGTTGGTGTCTGTTCAAGAGATACAGCATTTTTCAGATGCACAGAAATGTCCAGCAAGATGTTCTTCAATATGCATTGTCCTAAGAAGAGCTGGGTACCTGTGTCGGGTAAGGAATATAGTCAGCGGTGCACAACCTGTGGTACCAGACAGTCTGGAGCATCGGGGAGAGGGACAAGGATAAATGGAACATACGTCAGCTAGCACTGTCAAGAAAGAAAACCACCAGGCATTTGCCAGAGCTGCAAGAACAACTGGAGAATAAGCCAGGCAAGGTTCACAGAATGCTAAGCAAATGTTTAAAGGAGGCCATTGCTAGCTCCAGGATAAACAAAGGAAGCGGGGAGACAGAACCAATGTGCAGGACTTACTCTGTCATAAACAATACATGTTCAAAATACAGTCACCCACAGCGTGAGGACGATTCCATCAAGGGCAGACAGCGTGTTTGCCTCTGCCTCCCAAGTGCTTAGATTAAATAAACACCACCAAGCCGGGTTGACCTCGGACTCTCCATCTTCCTGTCTCAGCCTTCTGAGTACCTGGATTACAGGCACAGCCTGTCACACCTGACTAAGAGTTTTAGTTTTACATGAAGAAACTCTGGAAAGGTTGGGGCTGTGCCTCAGTTAGCAGCAGACCCTGGGTGCCCTGGATTCATCCCTGGGACTGCGTGAACTGGACATGGAGGCAATCAGAGACAGAGGCAGGAGAATTAGAAGTTCAAGGTCATCTTTGACTAGGTTGGGGGGGGGGGGGTTTCCAGGCCAGCCTGGGATATCTCAAAGTGGGGAGGGGGTTATGGGGAAGGAGAGCTATGGAGGTGGGTGGTGTCTATGGCTTCACAGCAATGGAATACAGCCAGTGCTGCTGACCTGTAGGCTTAGAAGTGATTGAAGCGGTGAGTTTCATGTCACATGCATGTTCCACAGAAAACACTCACAGTGCAAACAGGACAGTGGCCACGCTGATGAGGACACAAAGCACAGAGCTGAAAGGAGATGCATGAGGGGTCTACTGGGGCTGCTCAAGGACTGGTTGTCCTTGTCACTCTCTTCCCCCTGAGAGAGGCCACCACCCAAGTGACTTTGTCCTCTGACCAATGAGAAGCATGAATTTGTTGGCTCCTCAGCAAAACAAACACAGCAGCCTGCTCTGCAGCACATGGCCATTTCTCTGGTATGAACACTCCTACCAAAAGAGAGTTCAAAGGACCAACTTACCACTGGAAAAAGAGCAGGAAAGAGCAGCTCTTCGAGAACTGGTTCCAACCACCCTTGGCAAGAAGAGAAAGAAATCTGGGAATCCCCCTTCTCACCCGCCCTCCCTCCCACCCCTTGTCTGCTTCCTCTCATCCTCTGCCCTGGAGAGTCAAATCTTTCTGAGACTGTGGCCCAACCTGGACATTCCTCCTTTACCTACCTCCGACCTCAAGCTTAAAGGATGCCTTCCCCTCCACCCTCAGTCACAACTGTCCATCCAGAGTGTCTCAAGAACACCTCTGCCTGGTTGACCAGACAGTCCTAGTTAGTGACATTCCCTGCTCCCACCTTTCAGTAATGCTCGCCCAAGATTCCTATGAACTACACACTGTTTCTCCATAGGGCGAACATAGAGGAGGGTCGGTCGGGGTTATTTCCACAAGATGCACAGCAGGAAGACCTTCCTGATACCGCAGCACCGAATGGGGAGTCAAGGGCGTGAGAGGTGTGCCCTGCTCTGGCCTGGCATCCTCAGCCCTGCGCCCCCCTTCCATGTTCTGTGATGCCCTTTCTGGGGCAGCATGGCTCCCTGAATGTTGAAGGTATCCCCAAGCATTTACCTAACTGTGTGGGATAGAGCTCATCAGCTGCTTTTCTTCGACTTGCTAAAGAACGTTGGCCATTCCTTGGAGTTAGCTAATGTTCTTTCATGCCTCATTTGAATCTTCAGTTGGGCCCCAGCCCAGAGAGTTACTGCCCGTAGGAGGTGGCACAGAGCCCTACCACAAAAATTACAGTCCTCTTAAGAAAAAAAAAATCACAGTCCTTACCCAAACTGCTGGATTCAGGGCTGGCATGGATAATTTACATATATTTAGGGGATGAATTCAAGAACTGCTAAATCCAAGCCAGAGAAAATGAAATAAGCACAATTTGCTACAATTGTGTTTCAACTCAGCGTGAAGGCCAATCGGTGAAGTGGCATTCTTCCGCTTACCATACAGTTCTACAGTTTTCTCATAGGCCCGTGGGCTCGGGTCTGGGAATGATATTCCTCCCAGCTGCCCCCACCTACATACCGTTAACCCAGCCTGCGTAGGCAGAGGTGTGGACAGCTCCCACCCAGCCCTGGTAGACCAGCACTCCCAGCAGGGTGGACGGCTTAGCAGAGAGGGTAAAATAAGAAGAGTAAGTTGACATCAGGATCTGAATTGACACTGACGTTGTCACAGAACTGCGATTACGGTCTAAAAGCCTGGTGTAGAAGCTTACATCTGTAAACCCAACCCTCAGAAGTCTTGTACAGGCAGATTCCAGTGAGTCTGAGGCCAGACTGTGCTACAGAGTGAAACACTGTCTCAAAAAAACAAAACAACAGACAGTGGTGGTGCACACCTTTAAACCCAGCACTCAGAAGGCAAAGGCTGTCGGATCTCTGAGCTTGAGGCTCTGCAGGGGAATTGTAGACTCAGCCAGGACAGCCAGGACCACACAGAAAAACCCTGTCTTGAAAAACAAACAAGCAAAAATGTTAAAAGAAAAGAAAAAGAAAATCAAGTTGGCGTTAGTGTCAGGGATATGGTTACAGTTAGGGTTGGAATTATAGTGAGGTTGTAGAAGTTCTTGAAAACAAAATAGTGTCATTCTTTTTAGGTTTTCCTTTGTCCCTTTTGGTCCCTGCCCAACACTAAACTCAACACAGGAGGCATAAACAAGCTAAACACCTTAGGTGTTCCTACAGAGCCCTCTTCTGCAATCTCCCTGGGACCTGAAGCTGTTAGCCATGCTCCCGACCTCAGTGAAGAGCCTGCAGCTGATGTGAAGAGCTAGGCTGTCTGCACTGAAGTGCAGGGACATGGAAAGACAGACGAACAGGCCCTAGAGCCAGGACAGATGGTCAGGGAGAGTTAAGGCAGGCTCTAAAAGGAAAATGGACAGCACCCACTGCTTCTCATGGGGCCAGCTTGTCTGTGGGTACGTGTGCACACACACCTAGGACATACTGACACTCTTCCCAGCAGCCGCAGCAGCCATGTTTAATGGCTCCAGGGAGAAGTGACAGCCCCAGCGTATGAGAAAATCGGGCTTATGACAGCCCCCAGAGGACCGCATCTTTACAGATCAGCAGAGGAGTAGCCGGGGTGGGGTTGGGGCCAACAGTGATGACTGTGGGAAGACTACACCTCTCATCCAACCCACTCCTGGGGTGCCATGTTACTGGCCAGTCACCACAGGCTTGAAGGGAGAAGGGAGAGGGGGGGAAAGGAGAAACAGAACTCAGCAGAAGAAATTTTCACCTTCCACTAGGTTGGGTGGAAATCACCACAAAGTAACTAGGAACGTTAAAAAGGAAGAAGAAGAGGCTAGCCCACACAAGCTTGTCCTCTGTCAGGTCCAAAGGAAACTCCAATTTCCCAAATTCCAATTTCCCCTAGATCAAAAGTGAGCCCAAGCGGGACTGTAAGATTTCTGGCTGTTAGATAAAAGCCAGCATTCCTCAGGAATGTGGAAAATTGGTTCACATTGGCCAAAAGGAGTCCTGTCCCTACTCTGGCAGAAGGGACACATGGCTACTTGTGGCACCTGTCAGTATAACAAAGCTCACCAGGCCCCCAGGCTCCCTCAGTATCTCATGTGCCTGTTACACATTTCAAAGCCCCCACACCAGTCTCCTGGGCCTACCCTCCTCCCAGATACATACCCTCTAACTGTGAATGCAGACCAGGGTACTTACACACCAGGTTTAATTTTATTTATGTTTATTTTGGGGTGTGTATGTGTGTGTGTGTGTTGGGTGTGTGGATACATGTATACACACATATGTAGAGACCAGAGGTTGACTTTTGCGGTCTCTTTTGATTATTATTTACCCTTATTTGAGGCAGAGTACAGACTTAATCTGACTATGGTACTCAGAAAAGAGGCCTTGGGAAGTGGTGGGATCAGATAAAGTTATGGGGTGGATCACCATGATTGATTGCACACCGATAGATTTATAAAAAGAAATCATAATGTTTGCTTGTTCTCTCTCTCCCTCTCCCTCTCTCTCTCTCTCTCTCTCTCTCACACACACACACACACACACACACACACACACATACATACACACATACACACACACATTCATACACACACACACACACACACACACACGCACGCACATACATGTGTGCTTGCTTGTGCACTACATGACACTCACAGTGGCTAGATGTGAAATGTCCCCGTTAGGCTCATGATGTCTTTGAAGACGTTGTCCTTGGCATCGAAGCATCTAAAAAGGTTGTAGAACCTTTTGGAGTTAGAGCCTTGCTAGAGAAAATGGATCACTAGAGTGTGGCCTTGAACGTCCATAGCCCACCCAGCCCTGTTCACGCTCTGCCTCCTGCCCACAGATGCAGTATAGCCAGCTGCCTCCAGCCCCTGCCACCATGCCTACCTCTGCTGGGGGGCTGGGGTGGGCTGGCGTACAGAATGGGAGCTAGGCAGCCTTCCCTTTTCTTTGTTTATAAGTCTTTATTTTGTTTTATATAATTTACTTATTTACATGTGCACATGTGGATGCATGCTGGGCACACATGAGGAGCCAGAGGATAGCTTGTGGTTGCGGGTTTTCTCAGTCCTCCATATGTGGGGTCTGAAATCAGTGACAGGTACTATCATCTTTTTTTTTTTAATTTTATATATATGGGTACACTGTATATGTCTTCAGACACACCAGAAGAGGGCATCAGATCCCATTACAGATGGCTGTGAGCCACCATGTGGTTGCTGGGAATTGAACTCAGGACCTCTGGAAGAACATTCAGTGCTCTTAACCACTGAGCCATCTCACCAGCCCTGTACTTTCATCTTCTGAGACAACTAGCTTGCCTTAATAATCCTCTTCTTCTTCCTCTTCTTCTTCTTCTTCTTCTTCTTCTTCTTCTTCTTCTTCTTCTTCTTCTTCTTCTTCTTCTTCTTCTTCTTCTTCTTCCTCTTCTTCCTCTTCTTCTTTTCCTTTCTGTAGTGACTATTCCTGGTTGTCAACTTGACTATACCTGGAATGAACTACAATCAGGAATTGGAAGGCTCACCTATGATCCTAATCTGGAGGCTCAAAGATACAAGTTTCTGGCCTGGACCTTGGCATGGAGATCTTGAAGCATAGTGGCTATGAATTCATCTACAGCTGCTGCTGACCATTGTTAGGGAGTTGGACTACAGACTGTAAGTCATCAACAAATTCCCTAACTATATAGAGACTGCTCATATGTTCTGTGACTCTAGAGAATCCTGACTAATACACCTTCCTTCCTTTCCTTCCTTCCTTTCCTCCCTCTCTTCCTTCTTCCTTCCTTTACTGTTCTAATATAGCCTGTACTCACAGAGCGCTCCCAATCCCCCTTCCTTAGCTTCCTGTGTCCTGTGTCTACAGGTGTGTGCTACCATGTCTAGTTGTGGAAGTACAAATATGTGAGTGTACTAAGTACCAATAAAATAAACCTTTGAAGCCAGGCAGTGGTGGTGCATGCCTTTAATCCCAGCACTTGGGAGGCAGAGGCAGAGGCAGGTGGATTTTTTAGTTCGAGGCCAGCCTGGTCTACAGAGTGAGTTCCAGGACAGCCAGAGCTATACAGAGAAACCCTGTCTCAAAAACAAAAACAAAAACAAAAAAATGTACATTTCAAATGAGACAATTGTATGAATTGTATGGTGGGTGAGTGGTGTCCCAATAAAGCTGTTGAAATAAAACTTTAAAGGATATGAAAGAACATATATGATAGCATTCCATTTCTGGAACAGCTTTAAACAGAGGCAAAACAGTGTGTTGCATGAAGTGTATATTTAGTAACCAGTGGAGAAAACCAGGGGGATAAACAAAGTTCTCAGCAGAGCAGCTGCCTGCGGATCAGAAAAGACAAAAATATGCTCACAAAGTTAAGACACACACACACACACACACACACACCTTGGGATTGCCCTGTTTCTCTTTAGGGCAAAATGTTTCACCACCACTGAGTATATGAGGGACATATCTCTTGAGGGGACAGCTCTCTTAAGACAAGCCCTCAGCAAGTCTCTCAGGCTGACCTTGAACTCATCTTGTAGCCCAGGGAGGTCTTGAATTTGCTGTCTTCTGGAGTATCTGGGATTATAGACCTTTGTGAAGAAGCCCAGCTGGAATCCGCCTGTTCATTGACCCGGGTGGGGGATGGATGCTAACATCAAAATGGACTCAGGGGACTGGGGGCACGCCGCAAGGGAAGTGTGAGCCCCTGGGTTCATCACCAACATGTGAAACAAGCTCTTGGAACTGCTGTTGGCTGGGCAGCTGCTAGGATGCAGCTGGGTTTGCCGGCGAAACACCTGGAACACACTTTTCCACTCGCACCTTCCTGTGGGCATGTGTACAAGGGATACACACATAAATCTTCTGGTCAATCCAAGATTCTACATGTCAGGCGGAGAGGAGAGGAAATGGCTGGGCCCGCCGAGGGAGGCATTCTGTGGGAAGATAATGAAGGGAGCGTTCTGGAGAATGCTCACAGGATGAAATAATAAAGAACGCAGTGACTGGTAGCCCGGCGGGGATTATAAACCAGAGTCTCCAAAGGCCCCGCAAGAGGAAGGAAGACACTCTTGGTTTATTGAACCATTTCATCTGTCTTCCTCAGACACCCCAGGTTACAAGTGAGGTCAAGTGGCTTTTACCATTCATTTATACCTGTCTATTGGCCAAGGAAGGAAAAACAGAAGGAAGGAAAAGGAGGGAAGAGGTGGGACAAAAACATTTCGTGGGTTCCGACTAGCACTTTCTTTGAAAACAAAAAACAAGGGGCTGGAGAGATGACTCAGTGCTTAAGAGCACTGACTGCTGCTCTTCCGAAGGTCCTGAGTTCAAATCCCAGCAACCACATGGTGGCTCACAACCATCCACAATGAGATCTGACACACTCTTCTGGTGTGTCTAAAGACAGCTACAATGTACTTATTTATAATAATAAAGAAATCTTTGGGCCAGAGCGAGCAGGGACTGAGCAAGCAAAGTTAACGGAGCGAGGGGGCCGACCAGAGCGAGCAGAGGTCCTAAATTCAAGTCCCAGCAACCACATGAAGTCCCACAACCATCTGGACAGCTACAGTGTGTCTACGCATATACATTAAATAAATAAACAAATCTTTTTAAAAAGCAAAAAACAAAACAAAAACCTTGTTTTTATTAGTATGTTTACGTGCACACACGTGTTTGCGTCATGGCACACACGTGGAGCTCAGAGGACAACTTTGTGGGGCCAGTTCTCCTTCCACCTATCACGGCTTCCAGGATTGGACTCAGGACAACAGGCAAGGCGAGCACCTCTACTCACTGAGCCGCCCGGCCAGCCCCAACTCTCGTTTTCAACATCCGACAAATGTTGAATGAAACCTTGATGTCAGGTGCGAGGTGTTCCGGGGTCCAGATGGGGGTCCAGGTAGGTTTAAAAGGAGCGTTAAAAAAGAGCTCCAGCACCGTATCAGCGATGCTACAAACTCCAGAGCTCCCTGCTCCCTTCCCAATGGAGTATTTGCCTCTGCTTGGCAGAATCGTCTGACTGTGTAAAATGAGACGCTAGAGGTTAGAAGAACCCTAAAAGCAGAAGCCCTCTCCAGTGTAAATTATTACCGCTGTCTTTATTATATTACCTGGGAGTGCTTTGCAGACAAGAGGTTGACAAAGACAATGTAATAACAGCTTGTCCAAGAACTTCTTGGTGTCTTATGCCCAACTTGATGCTCTAATGACTTCAGAAAGATGGGTGGGAGGGGGCAGGGAGGAGGCAGCATCTGTCCCCATCAGAAAGGATCTCTAGCTGACAGGTGCAGGATCAGAGAGAAGGGATAGCCCTGACTAGCTGAGTGTATCAGGACCAGGGTGCCAGCCTCTGACAAGCAGGACCCTAAAGCTCCTGAGAACAGGCTGTAGCTGAATAGCAAGAATAAACCTTAGAACCAAGCTCTGGTCCACCATCTGCAAGGTTGGCTCTGTCCAGGGGGGAAGCAGATCAGAACTAAGGTAGGCCTCACTGACTCTGAAATAGAGTCTACTGGGGAGCTACCTCAGCTCAGATGATGACCCGGTTGTGGCTACCAACGGCAAATCCCAGTTACCCATGATCCTTCAGCTGCCCTCCCCAGCCCTGCCAGATACTCGGGGCTTCTGAATCTTTCCTTGACTTTTCCTGGGGTACTTACATGAAAGGAAACCAACCTGAAGTCAGCCTCCATTTCTCTTATCGTACACTTCCCACGCAGATCCCTTCTGTGACCTCAGATATTTCAGTCATGTCTTCCCACCAGTAGGCAAGCCATCATTTCTGCAGCAGGCTCTCCGTGGGCGTCCTCTATCTAACCCAGTCTGGCTCTGACTCTGTCTGCCTGGAGATAGTGTCAGATCCCACAAGTTGAGGGCTTGATCCATTAAACAAACCCTCCCCACCTCCAATAACACTATTTCCCAAGTCATATTTTAAAGATTTTAAAGAAACTTTTATTGCTTCTTTTTTTGAGATTACAATGTAACCACATCATTTTTTCTACTCTCTTAGTTGTGGTTTCCATTGCTGTGACCAAGGCAACTCTTCTAAAGGACAACATCTAATTGGAGCTGGCTTACAGGCTCAGAGGCTCAGTCCATTATCATCAAGGCGGGAAATGTGGCAGCATCCAGGCGGGCGTGGCACTGGAGACACAGCTGAGAGTTCCACATCTTGTTCCAAAGGGAACCAGAAGAAGACTGAGTTCCAGGCAGTTAGGAGGAGGGTCCCAAAGCCCACCCCCCCACAGTGTCATACTTCCTCCAATAAGGCCACACTTATTCTAAGAAGGCCACACCTCCAAACAGTGCCACTTCCTTGATCAAGCATATTCAAACCACCACACCTGTCTTCTTTCCTCCCTCCAGTCCCTTCTGTATATTCCTCCTTGCTCTCCTTCAAATTCAAGGCCCATTTTTTCATTAATTATGGTTACACATATGTATGTATATTTTTATTTTACATGTATGTTTTGCCTGCCTGTGTGTATGCATACCATGTCTATACCTAATACTCATGGAGGCCAGAAGAGCGTATCGTGTTGCCTGGGATTACAGATGATCAGGAGCTTCTGTGTGGGCGTGTGGAAGCAAACCAGGTTCCCTACAGGTTCCCTATAGGAGCAGCAAGTGTTCCCACTGCTGAGCTGTCTCTCCAGTCCCACCCAGGTCATTTTATTTGTGCTTCTGACCAGATGGCTTTAAGTTGGGAGCTATAGTTTGGATCTGAAGTATCTCTCAAGGTCCTGGTCCCTTCCTCTTGGAAGGTGATAGATTTTAAGAGATGGGACCTACTGGGAGACTTAATGTCATTGAAGACACACTCCTGAAGGGGACATTTGCACCCTACTCTTTCTCTTGGTTTCTCTTGGTTTTTGCTCTCAGGAGTGAAGCACAGGCTTCCCTGGCTCTCCAGGCACACCGACCTATAAGACTACCCTTGCTGAGCTATCCAGAAACTCTCCAAACCCAGTCTTTTAGAGATTTTATGGGTCTTCATCAAGTATGCATAAATGCTCACAGACTGGGCAGAAAAGCCAGCACAGCCTCTTACAGCGCCCGCCCCTACATCTGGTGGGGTTGGACCTTTTCCCAAGTAAGGTGTTATCAAACCATTAATAAATGAGGTTCTTCAGAATTATGAAGAAGAAACTGTGGATGAAAACCAATAACTACATATCATAATATCACATATCATACTCAGGGCCACAGGGCAGGAGTAAAATGAGGTCCTGGCTTCATTTGCATCTGGTTTACATACAATTAGCATACTCCCGCAGACTTTGAGACAGTCATTTTCATTTATTCCTCACTTACCTTCAGTTCCTGGCCCCCGTCCCACCCTGGGGAAAGCAGGTTTTGTCTCCAGTGCCTTATGGTACCTGAAAGACCTTTTAGTAATCGCTGAGCAAAATCTCACTTGCACCAGGCAAATGCAGCCTCATTTGGCTGTTATTATCTCCTTCCAACTGCTCCCAAAATGTGCTTGCAGAACTCCCCTGTGGATTCCCCTTACTCCTACTCTTTGAACCTGCTTGACTTCATTAACTCCTTAGCTGAAGTAAGAGAAGGACTGGGCCTTGGTTAGCCTCCTCCGTGTTCCAATACTGGGATAAGGGGGGCAGAGGGGAGCAGTGAATGGATGGATGGGTAGGCAAGTGGGTGGATAGACAAACAGATGGATGGATGGATGGATGGATGGATGGATGGATGGATGGATAGACAGGTAGGTGGATGGATGGATGGATAGGTGGGTGAATAGGTGGGTGGATGGATGGACAGACAGACAAGTGGATGGATAGATGAATGGATGGATGGATGGATGGATGGATGGATGGATGGATGGACAGATGGATGGATGGATGGATAGGTGGGTAGATAGGTGGGTGGGTGGATGGACAGACAGACAAGTGAATGGATGGATGATGGATGGACAGATGGATGGATGGAGGGACCAGGGGATGGGTGGATGGATGGATGGATGGATAGGTATGTGGATAGGTGGGATGGATGGACAGACAAGTAGATGAATGAATGGATGGATGGATGGACAGATGGATGGATGGATGGATGGATAGACAGGTAGGTGGATGGATGGATAGGTGGGTGGGTAGGTGGGTGGATGAATGGACAGACAGACAAGTGGATGGATGGATGGATGGATGGACAGATGGATGGAAGGATGGATGGACCAGGGGGTGGGTGGATGGATGGATAGATGGATAGGTGTGTGTATAGGTGGGTGGATGGATGGACAGACAAATGGATGGATGGATGGATGGATGGATGGATGGATGAACAAATGGATGCATAGGTGGGTGGATAGGTGGGTGGATAGATGTACAGACAGACAAGTGGACGGATGGATGGATGGATGGATGGACCAGGGGGTGGGTGGATGGATGGATAGATGGATAGGTGCGTGGATAGGTAGGTGGATGGATGGACAGACAGACAAGTAGATGGATGGATGGATGGATGGATGGATGGACAGATGGGCAGCACTGCCTTGTTCCCCTCCCCAGACAGAACCTGGGACAAATAAAGAGTGAGCCCAACATCTATGTGAGGACTTTGTGGCTCTAGGAAAAGCATCTATCTGGTTTATTAGGCTGCTATCACTTAGCCAAAGGCCCTAGAAAAAAATCTGCCCTTGTCAAATTGCATTCTCCTGGGTTGCCTTTCTCATCCTCTAGACCTCCAAAGGCTGTCAAAAGGTTAACAGTGGGGCCTTTAGGGAGGCTTCCAAGAGACCCAGCAGGACTCCTAAAGTGAATGGGTGCAGACAGCTCTGAAAGAAAGCACTCAGGTAGCTGTGTGCATTCGCATCCGCATCGCTGCTACAGTTATAATGGCACACACTCTGCAAGCTTAGAAGCTAATGAGAGAAACAGAAATAGTCAGCTAACAGGCCCCAAAGAGTGCTGGCCTCTTCAAAAGGTCCTAATCCTGTGAAAAACAAAAAGGGAGAAAATAGTATTGCAAGCTAGAATTTTAGGCTTCTTCCTGTCAAATGTGTAGCTGAGGTAAGGCCGTGCTGCCAAAGTCCCCAGGGAAAGTGCACAAGCAAGGTAAAAGCTATTTCCTGTTATCTAGAAACCTCTAGCTAGTAAATACTTCTGCAAAAGGTCTGATACAAATTCTGTTTCTTCCTTCCTCCCTCCCCCCCCCCCCACACCCTCTCCAGTTAAGACAGTGATGAGTTTTGGGTGGCTTGTGGAAATAATTCAGGCTCCAGAGGCTCTGTGCCTGTGGCCCAGCCCTTTACCCCGAGTGCTCCAGTGCCCAGGGATCTAAAATGACAACCCCTCTCCCTGTTCTAAACCTGACTTGAAGACAAACAGGGCAGATATTCTGAATGCATCTGTCTGTGGTAAACAACTTCTGCAGGAAAAATAATGAAATCATTGAGAATAGGGGCTTGAGAGATGGCTCAGCAGTTAAGAGCACCAGCTGCTCTTACAGAGAACCAGGGTTCAGTTCCCAGCACCGGACAGTAGCTCACAGCTATCCATAACTCTAGTTCCAGGGAATACAATGCCTCATAAAGACGCAAATGCATCCGCGCAGGAAAAACACTCATGCGCATACAATAAATCTAAAATGAGCTTTTAAAACAAATATGTGGGAGCTACAAACCTATATCAGCTACTTGCACAGGAACATGTGTGAGAATAGGAAGGATGTCTTCAGCTCCCAGGAGCACTTGCCAAAGCCCCTGGACTTTGTGCTGATGATTCCCCGCGGGGGGCGGCGAGGGGGGGTGGGGGGGACAGCTCTGGCTCCACACTGGCACTTAGGATGCGCTCTGCTAAGTACGCCTTTGTTTTGTTCTGTAGCATGCTTATCATGTTCAAAGAGCTGTGTCTCTGTGGACACAGTGCGCATAGCCTGGAGCTCCAACTGAGAAAAAAAAAAACATGAAAGCCAGGTGGGTCTAGTTAGTGTAGGGCAACCTCCAGGGACCCCACTACAGCCTCTATCTTAGACAATGCAAATTACCTATTATTAGATTGTCCAGCAGAACAGAGATTATCTAGCGCAAAATGATCTTAGCAATCATTTTCCTTAAAACATGCTCACTGGAGCTGAAGGTTATAGCTTAGAGGATAAGAGCTGCTCTTCCAGGGGATGCCCTGGGTCAGTTCCCACCATCCATGTGAGATGGCTCACAACCACCTAACTCTAGCTCCAGGGCATCTAACACACACACACAAAATAGTAACAGGGCTTAGTGGTTAAGAGTAACCGTTACTCTCGCTGAGGACCTTGCTGAGTTTTGGTTTCCAGCACCACCTGGATGCTCACAACCACCTGTTACTCAAGTCCCAGGAGATCCAGTACCTTTTTATGTGAGTTGGCACCAGGCATGCATGGGATGAACATAGACACATATAAACAAAACATACACGTATAACATTCACATAAAACAACATAACCACTTACGTGGACCAGCAAGACAACTCAGTGGATATCCATGCTTCCCATGCAACCCCAACACTCACTCCCTGCAACCTACTCTAGAAGGAAGGAATCAACTCCCAAAAGTTGTTCTCTGACCTCTACACACACACACACACACACACACACTAACACTATCATCATCCACAAACACGTGCAAACACACACACACACACACACATAATAGTAATAACATATACAAATAATACGTGTACATGTATTCCCTGAGGATCTGGGTAAAAGGCCAACAGAACCTTCACCTGTTACATTTAGTCACCCTGTAAGCAGTCTGATGCTCTCCCCAAAACTAGCAGCTCAGGCTCATTTGATGTCCAATGAGAAGATACTAGTCAGAGATAATCCAGTTGGTTTAGCCAACGTAGCACAAGGATGCCATATTCTTGCTGGGGGGCTTGCAAAGGTGGTCCTATTTTTGACCAAGGTGGGGAACTCCCTTTCTGACTTTGGCGTCCATAAGCATATTGCTGGGATGGGTTATATGCAAAAAGCAGAGCCCACAGGTGGTCACTGTACCTGCCAGCTCTGTCATCTCTACCCATCTGGTTATGGGTTTGATGGATACACAGATCAGGCCACCATAATACACTGACGTAAGTCACATGATGCAGAGCTCTTGGTTGGGACCAAGTCATAATCCACACATCTGTTCCACAGTCACGTGTGCAGTCTCTCTTAGGACAGCCAAAATCCAAGGCCTTGAGCCCATGTCTCCATTCTCAAACACCCCCATTTCCAACAATCCCCTTTGGCTGAGCATTGAAGTCAGACCCTAACCAGCTTCCCCCCAGTCAAAGCTTATACACACCTGGAGGACAAGAACCATGGCTACCTGTCTACATGTCACCCTGCATACCTATAATGGCATCTCCTGCAAGCAACTGCACAAGGATGCGAAACCACTCAGTTGTAATAGCAGAATATACCCATAATTCTGGGCAAAAAGAACAAGCCTGTCAGGGACCCTTACTCCCTACCCAAGTGATTTCGGAAAGGGCATATGACTACCGCCAACCAGAGCTGTCGTTGGGATTGATTTTTTAAATACTAAATCAGACTTGTTCACCTTCCCCTGGAGCTGTCAAGGGGCTGGGGGTTGGGTGGGGGGGTCATATGCCTATGTATAAGCACGAATGAGCTGGGCCGCCAAGAAGAGACACCCTGGGGACCTTTATTGAGCAGCTGGATCTAGCTGAACCTAAAGTGACAGCAGTTCTGTTATATAAGCAAATTGAATTTCTATTTACAAAACATTTTTTTTTCTGTCAAACCCCGAAGTTCTAATAATACGATAGCATGTGTTCATGCTGTTCGCTTCCTGCTTCTGCAGGGCATCCGTGCAGGAGTGATGGATAAACTCTCTTTGGGGACAGCGACACGCCACTGCACCTCCAGGTGCCCTCACAGGGCTGCCAAGCTTTTTGTAGTGGGACTAGGTCAGGGACCAAGTTCTACCCACGGTGGGCTACTGAGGCTCTGACCACACTCCTTTGAAACCTTATGAGGGTTTGAATACAAACCCTCCTCCACAGCCTCTGTGATTTGAGGCTTGGTCCCTAACTACTGGTGTTATTTTGAAAGACTGTGGAAACCTGGGATGAGCCCTTGCTGGAGGCTAGGTCGCTAGGAATGGGTCCTTAGGAGCCTGCTCCTCCTCCCCACCTCCTCACTCACTTGCTCACTCTGTCTCTTTCTCTCCCTCCCTCTCTCCCCCTCCTCTCTCCTTCCTTTCTGCCATAGTATGAACTGTTTCTGATACAAACTTTCACTGCCTTGAGGTTCTGCCTCACTCCAGGCCCAGAGACACAGAGGCAGGAGGACGATCACAAAACGAACCTTCGGAAACCATGAGCCGAAATAAATTTTGGCTTTAGTTAATTTAAATTAAATTTGTTTACATTGTTTGCATCTGGCAATCTATCACAGCAACAAAAAACAATACAATATACAATAATGTGTATACCTGAACAATACTAAAATGTCTCTTACTATACCTCAACCCCACCGATTGATACCTTAGTAAGCCAGGTTGTACATCAGGTTGAAGAAAAACAATCTTTAGAAAAGGTCCTCTTAGCAGGTCGCTTTGTTGTGATCATTGAAACCTCAGGCCATGGGTCACAATTGCAGTCAGGATGTGACATGGATTTTTTACAGATCTGGGTGTGCTGATATAATTTGTCTCCTAGGTCTGTCCAGTTTCTCAACTTGAGGAATCCAAATGTCCTCAGCTCACAAGGACTGACCAGGCCTTGGCAAACCGATTTCATCAAAATTTTGAAGAAGTTGCTTGAGGAAACTGAGTAACTAATTATTCATTTAGAATGAGAGAGATGACATTTAATATTTAATTGCTATGAAGATTAGACTTTGGACAGTCTGAACATTATCTTCTTCATAAGAAAATCTACTGAGGAAACTTAATTAAGGTAAATTGGATAAATTTAAGATGAGACAAATGATAGTGATGTGGCTTGTTTTCACGGAACAAGCAAGGCCGATGACTCATGTTCAGAAGTGAAGTGGTTGGTTCTGCAGATCATAGTGCCCCCTCCAATGGACAGCCACGGGCTTCATAAATCCTTATCAAATGGGTATAGTGACACAACCCGTGATTCCAGCACTCAAAAAACTGAAAAAGTATGGTCCAGAGGATTGAAAGTTTTTGGCCAGCCTGTGCTGCAAAGTGAGAATCTGAATGAGTGAATGAATGAATGAATGAGTGAATGAATATAATCCCAGCACTTAACAGGCAAAGGCAGGAGAATTATGAGCTCAGGATCATCCTTCACAATGTACTGGCTTATACAGGTCAGTCTGGACTACAAAAGACTGTGTTCCACAAAAGAAAAGAAAAATATAGGAAGAAATCTTTAGATACTTGCACAACAGATAATTCCCACATCCTCGTGTATGTATTCAAATCGCTTTCATCATTTAGGTTGATTTCAACATGACTCAGAAGATGGCCACCAAGAAGAAGAATCTAGAACCTGTGAACCAAACCTGTCTGCATGAAGAAAATGTGGCTGTAGAGAAATGGAGTTTGCAGGTCAGTTGGGTATCTTTAGTCCCTTTCTTTTCTCTTTTTTTATTATTAATTAATTATTTTATTTATTTACATCTCAAATGCTGCCCCACTCCCTTTTAGCCCCTTTCAAAAGTCATTTACTCCACTTCTGCTCCTAGCCTCACATGTCAGACATGACTAGATAAAACTTACGGGGATGGTCACCGAGCACCACAGGCCTGCAGCCTGCACCCACCCTAGAGCCCAGAACAAAGCTTAGATAGTATCTGAAACCTACAGCAGAGGTGTTATTCCACACCCCCGGAACGTGCCTGCCTGGAACTGCACCAATGGATGTCATTGGTTAGCCTCTTGACTTAGGACTTTGTTCTGTGCCTAGGAAAGTTCATGTAACCTCTTTGCAATCAACAACGTCATTTAGAGGTAATCTGAATCCACGTTCCTAGGCCATGGTCACTATATTTGACTCAGAATAAACTCTTTCCTTATTCCCCTTAAAGATGAGCCGTTACTTTACATCAAGGAACCCTCTCCAGCGGGTGCTGCCCCTGGCTCACGAGACACCCATCTCTTCTCTTTCCTTCTTGACAGAATTCTGATTTAGTTCAAGTGTTGAGTTCCTCAAAGTCCACAGACCATGGCATCTCCTGGGACATCAGCTGGGGTTCACTCTCCTCCTGTGAACCATCAATTATGCTGTCTTTATTTTTCTACGGTTTTTTTTTTGACTGTATATTTATATAGCCATCGATTATGACATCATCATTCTGATGTGGCTGGACCTGCACCGCCATCTTGCTCAAGCCTGATGGTAAAGCCATCGCCAGGGGAAGAGTGTACTGAGGACACAGAGGCCTCTGTGTCCTCACCCCAACTCAGAGCTTCAGTGAACAGAACTGGAGCTATCCTTACCGCTGAAGTGCTCGCACTCCATTTTTGTTACTTGTTACTGACTGACCCGTCCTCCATCTGAGGATATTTGAAGAGACAGGCAAGCTGGGTTTGCTGTCCTGGGGCTGAACACAGGACGCTCATCTTCTTTAACAACATTATTCAGCTGGACTCTAAATGTAGGGAGAGAGCAGAGATCCCAGCAATGAAATCAAGAACGAGCTTATGAGTTCATTTCTTCCCTTCAAAAAGCTTCTCCCAACCCAGGAGAAAGGGCAAAGGAAGAAAGGTGAGATGGCAAGGGTGAGGGGGGAAGTGGTGGTGAGCCTCAGAGAGCACACTCCAGTGTCAGCTTGCTAGAGAGAGCGAGGATGGGATTATTCCTTGACAAGATGACTCAGCAAAGGTGTGTGCTGTCACAGCCAATGGGCTGGATGCTTGATTCCCAGGACCCACAGGGTGGAAACAGAGTGGAAGCCTCAAATGGTACACACACATAAGTGTGTGGTGGCACACGTCTGTAATCCCAGCACTCTGGGAGGCAGAGGCAGGCAGATTTCTGAGTTCGAGGCCAGCCTGATCTACAGAGTGAGTTCCAGGACAGCCAGGGCTATACAGAGAAACCCTGTCTCAAAAAAACCAAATCCAAACAAACAAACAAACAAATAAATAAATAAATAAATGCTATGTTTCTAAAAGCCAGTCCCAAGATCACCCAGGATCTGTCTACTTCCCCCATCAAATCTTTTCCAATTAAAACTGCTAAAACTGGGGCAGGGAGGGGGCGCTAGAGCCATGGCTCGGTAGCGGATCTAAAAGGTTTGATTTCAGCACCCATGTGGCATACACAACCATCTGTAACTCAATTCCCCGGGGATCTGAGACCGTCTTTGAGCTTTGGCAGGTACTATCCAGGCACAAGACACACAGACATACATGCAGGCAAAATACCCACACATATAAAATAGAATATTAAATTAAAAAGCAAAAGCAAAAAAAAAACAAAACAAAAAAAAAAAACCTGTTACAACCTTTCTTCGAAATAAAAAATAAGATACAAGTATTCCCCCCTCCAAAAAATATCATTAAAATACTTCAATAACTAAAACAGGAATAAAACAGAGGAACAGAGTGGGTAAAACAGCTGATACGACAATGTATAGGAGCCAATTTTAGAAAGAAACTTGGATTTCATCTCTCAGATGCATTAAATGAAAGACTGCATAACATTCAGCCAGAGGCTTCCCCCAGATTCTTCTGTCACATTTTGCCTAGTGAAGAGAAGACATGCTTTCCAGTCTTTGAAGAGAGGTAGCCTTGAGCTGCGAGTTTCCAGAAAGGACAGCAGACACCCTGGTTAGGGAAGGACCCTGTCCCAAGCTGTCCCGTCACTGATGCCTGTCTCCTCCCTGAAGGCCACACTGCACAGCACTCTGGCTAGAAAAAGCTTCATGATGATTGATACTCAATGGATAATGTCATTGGTTCACTCAGGCAACACAGTCCACCAGAGCTGAGAAGACACGGAGACAGAAGTAGCGCATAGCTGTGGCATGAGAAGCAAGAGGGAGAAGTTTATCACTCAGGTAGTTAGGAAGCAGAAAGCTTGGACAGGAAACAGGGCCATGTACTTCCAAGGCCAGCCCCTCAGTAACCCACTTCTCCCATCTCCTAAAGAAGCCATCTCCCAAAATGGCACCACCAGATGAGAACTTCTGTTTACACACAAACCGGGTGGGGGGCGGGGGCGGGGGGACTTCATCTCTATATCATAAGAAAACACAGACAGTACAAGTGGATGCCAGAGCCAAGTCCAATGTACTCCCCTGCCCATGACCTCTTGCCCTCACCAGAGATAGGTTTGACTAAGCAGGGGTGGGGCCTGTGCCGTGTCACCAAGAGTGGGAGAGGGAACAAATGTGCTCACTCTTCCTTCCCCAGCCAAAGGCCTTTACCACAGGTAGACAGTGCAGATGAAGTTGTCCTGGAAATACACTCCGGCTAGTGTGAACTCCCAAGGAAACTGAGTCAACAACCCTGCCCCCATGCCTTAGCCAGCTCTCAAGTGCCCCAGTGTGGACCTGGGCCAGACCCACCAATGGCCTCATCCTCCTTCTGAGGCCACCAGAACTCAGCCTGTCTGAGGGGAGCAAACTTTTTGGTTTGGGTTTTTTCAAGGTCTTTTATTTAAGGCTCACAATTTCTTATTTTAACCAAGAAGTATACTTATTTGTATAAAATTTTCTCCTAATTGACACAATCCCTCCTGGGGGAAAGAGGGAAGCCCATATGTCCCAGAAACTCAAAAGACATTTACAAAGTTCAAAACTTTACAAGACACTCAAGGTTTCTCTTCAAGCAGTGGGCAATTGCTAGGGAAGGAAGGGTCTCTGAGAGCCAGTCTGTCAGTCATACAGAGAGTTGAACTCACGCTGGGATGGGTCTTCTGGTGATGTGACCACCAATGACTCATCCAGGTTCCTGTAAGACACAGCTCACCCACAGTCCTGCAGAAAGCCCAGCAAAATCATGGCTTCTCCAAACTGGACATCGGTGAAGTGGACATCTCTCTTGGGTGAGTAAATGTGCGTTAGTATCTTCCTAGAAAAGTTATATAGCATGCAGTGCCTTTCCTCCCAATCCAAGCAAATGAAATTGGGAAAACAGGTCTAATCCTCCCCGTCGGGTGGCTGGGAATGCCCGTATAAGCACTGGGACAGAGGCCTGCAGCACACGCAGGCCGCAAAGGATAGCAGGGACAGAGGAATGCCAGATCATATTTCTGGGTAAGATTCAACCTAATAAAAATATTAAGTACCCAAAAAAACTTATCTTTGTTTTCTTTGGATAGGGCTAAACCCAAAAAGTGATGTGTTCATTCAGTGGAACAACTCTGGGAAAAAAAAAAAAAAAAAAAGAATAGACTTCTGATGCAACATGCAGCGTCGTGTGCAGGCCACATGGGTGGATCTCAGAAACAAAGAGGCTAGTCGTGAGAGAGTGTGAACTGTGTGGGTCCATTCCCATGACACTGCAGAGAGGGCAAAACTAATTTCTAATGATGGAGATCAGAGCAGTGCTCTCCTCAGGTCAGGGAGGGTCTTAGTTGCAAAAGGACATAGGCAAAACCTTTGGGGATGCCTTAGTCTCTTTCAGTTGGCTAATAATATACAGCCATGGGATGGTGAAGTTATCAAGAAAGGAGTTCATTTTGCTTCCTGGTCCTGGTCAAAGGTCTAGGGGTTGTATCTGATGGTGTATGGGCTTCTTGTTGGCATGATGTATGCATCTGTACACATGATGTGCATGCAGACAGACAGACAGACACACACACACACACACTAGTTCTGTAAAGAAAAAAATTGGGGGGGATTTTTTTTTTTTTTTTTTTGGTTTTTTCAAGACAGGGTTTCTCTGTGTAGCCCTGGCTGTCCTGGAACTCACACTGTAGACCAGGCTGGCCTCAAACTCAGAAATCTGCCTGCCTCTGCCTCCCAAGTGCTGGGATTAAAGGTGTAAAGAAAAATTTAAACCACACTGAAATACTCTTTACCTATCAGAATGACAGAATTCTAAACACTTGGTCACACAGACTGTTGGTAAGCATGGGAATCAGCGCTCTTGCTGTTTGTAATTTTGCTGGTGGTAATACAAATAAGCAGGTTGTTTATAGAGGACAATTTTCCAAATCAATCAAATTTGGAACTATGTGTTCCACTGACTTAGTAATTACATTTCTGGAATTTATGCTACAGGAATAGTGTTCACATGCAAAAAACAATTTATGTACAGGGTTTTCCATCGCAATACAGCAAAATTCTGGAAACAGCCTAAAGGCCCAACAGTACTTGTTCATTACATTCCTGCTGCTATAATAAATACCCTGACAAAAGCAAGCTTAGAAAGAAAAGGTTGATTCTGGCTCATACTTTGAGGTTATAATCTACCATATAAATATCAAAGGATCAATTTAGTGTATTTTTGTATTCCATTTTGTTAGAATGTTTGACTTTTAAAGGGGGGAGGGGAGTCCATCTGAGGTCCCCGCCAAGATGGTTTCCTCCAGAGAATTTCCCTGAAGGGCTCCCAGCCTGGGCTGCAGGTGCCTCAGAGCCTCCAAGCAGCACCAGGAGACTCCCAAGAAAAGTGCAAGCATATGGCTCCCCAGAGAAACACTTCAATTTTCCTCAGCAAATGTCTCCTTGGGTTTTATGAAAACCTGCCTGCCTCTGACAGGCTAGGGCTGATCAAAGGAAGCTGCTACTCTCTGGGGCTTTGCCTCTGACTTGTAAAGGATGCTCCCTGGGGACTTCCTGAAGACCCCCTCTAGGGCACATCACAACCAGTCTGCTTTTTAAATGGAGACCTGGCTGTCTCTGGTTTCCCCTTTTTCCTGTTAAGGCAAACAGGCTCAGTTCAGTCTGAGGTTTGGTCAGCTCCCCATCGTGAAGTCTGGGTTGCATTTACCATCCACAGGACAAGCCATTCCCTATCTTCTTGCTTTGTTTAGTCAGAAACAGTAGCCCCAGACTCACTCACTGGGACCCTCCAGATCCCTGCTTCCTGCCCCAAGACCAAGGTCTAACCTCGATCATAACTCCTATTTGCCTCCACTCAAAGGACATGCAGAAGTCTTAGGTTTCATCTCCATCCAAGTACCACAACCCAGAGGAGGATGTTGAAACACTCAAGAAACCCGAAGAGATGTCTATCCCCACCAGACATAAGCCAACGATTCCCAACCAAAGACTAATGTCCCTCCATGAGGAGAACCTAATTTGACTTCTCTCCTCGTTCAATGCTGTCTCCAGCAGGGACTCTGCCTTCATTAATATGTGTAGTCTGGAGCCCAGAGCTGCCTGCCAAGCCTCCAGCTAATTGGAAATTGACAGTCTCTGCCTGAGAGAAGACAGGCTCTGCCCATAGTCTCTGGGCTTCTGATCCCACTCGGGCTGGACCCTGCTGCCCAGATGGGGAGTGTTTTAGTCAGGCATTCCGTTGCTACAGCAGATACCCGAGAAAATTACTTAAAAGGAAGAAAAGATGGTTGGGGCTCAGGGTTTTGGGGTTTTAGTTCAGGGTTACTGGGCTCAGAGTGAGGCAGGATATCCTGGCAGGATTTATAATGAAGCAGGGCAGCTTCGCACACGGCTGGCGGCAGAGAAGCAGGAACAAGAAAAGGGACAAGGGACGAGATACATCTTTCTAAGGCACGCCCCTCAGTGGCCCACTTCCTCCAACTAGCTCTGGTTCCCTATTTTTCAATACCTCCTAATTATACCCCCACACTATGAATCCACAAGGGATTGATTGATTGATTAGGTCAGAATTGTCACTATTCAGCAACCTCCCCCAAACCCCTAATCCAGCAACCAAGGCCCCACCATGTATATGAGTCTAGGGGAAAGCATTCAAAACATAACAGAGGGGGATCCCCACTGTAGCCCCCGGGCCACCATGGGAACGTCTAGAATGGTAATGGAAGCATTATTGTTTTAACATTTCATTTATTGGAGCGGAGGCTCATCATGCACTCATACAGAGGTCAGAGGACACCGTGTGGGAGTCAGTTCTCTCCTCCCAACCACATGGGTCCCAGGCATCAAACTCAAGTCATCTTTCAATAGTCAGAGTCTTTACCCATTGAGCCATCTTGTCAGCCCAACTCTAAGTTCTTAACCAGGAGGCTGGGGTGATAATTCAGTCATTAGAGTACCTGCTGGGTAAGCCCAAGGATCTGAGTTCAAGTCTCCAGTACCCATATAAAAGCTGGGTGCAGTAGCACAAATCTATAACTCTGCTGCTGGGGAGATGGACACAAGGGTTCCCTCAAGCTCCCTGGGCAGGCAGCATAGCTGATGAGTGGGCTCCAGGCTCAGTGAGAGATCCTGTCTCACATAAAGAGCAATAATGATCAAAACAAGACAAGAAAATGCAACCTCCGTTCTCCGCACATCTGTGCACACCTGTACATACACACACCAAAATAAATATAAATAAGTAAATAATAAATAGCTCCTTACACAGGCATGTAAATAGAACCCTCTTGTCTATTTACAGTTGAACTTATTTCTCTATTTTTAAAAAAAAAATTGTGTCTTATCTATATATTCACTGGAGCATGGTCAGACTCCCAGTGGCCTGCTCCTTAAATAGAGCTGAGTCCTTCTTCTCCTGCACACCTGCTGAAGCCATCACTGTGGAGAGCTACACTCCAGCATCCCTATCACACCTATAAAGAGTTCTCTTCAATGGCTTCCTCTTTAGGCTGTTACTTTTTACAGGGGGTGGGAGGTGGGAGGTCGGTGGATGTTTTTTTTTTGTTTTTTGTTTTTTATTTATGTTTTTTTTTCCTGCATGTATGTCTGTGTGCCTTGTGCATGCCTGGTGTCCACACGGGCCAGAAGAGGGCATAGGAGTTGCTGCTGGAGCTGGAGTTACAGGCAGCTGTGAGTCTCCATGTGGGTGCTGGGAATCAAGCCCTGCTCCACTAGGAGAGCAGCCCCTGAGTGCTCTTAACTGATGAAAGCACTCCTCCCCAGCCCGGGACTCGTTTCCTCTATTGGCACTTGGGTTTTGTTTTTGTTTTTGTTTTTGTTTTTTTTAAAAAAAAACCTCATAAATATGGTTCAGTCTGAGTGGTGATTCAACTTAACAGCCAATCCAAACTCTGGCATCTGCGCATGCGCTTGTCTGTGTGTGTGTGTGTGTGTGTGTGTGTGTGTGTGTGTGTGTGGGTGTGGGTGTGTGTGTGTGTGTGTTCATCATCACACCCAAACCAAGCTGGCCTTGAGATGTGGTGATATTTGTCTCCACCCAAAACAATGTGAGCGTCTGACTGTCTAGTCAGTGGGAAAGGCCAGGGTAGCTACCTGCTAACCAACCCACCTTCCCCATGTCTTGCTCACTGCCCGTGTCCTGCCCAGCCCCTCCTACCACGTCTGCAGACAGAGCTCCACGTGGGACAGAACTAGGGCCGATAGCTGACTTTCTCTGTGGCAGCTCCCAGGTAAAGTTTCCAGATACTTCCTCTAAGGCTCCAGGCTCACGGGTTGGAATACTTAGTCTCTAGTTTTGGTGACTGTTTGGAGAAGACTAAGACATATGGCCTTGCTGGAGGAAGTTTGTCACTGGGGGCTGGCTTTGAGCTTCCAAAGCCTCTAGCAGTTCTTGCTGTCTGTCATTAGCTTTCTCTGGCTCCTGCTTGTGAATGGAGACCTGAGCTCTCAGCTGTTCCTGCCGCCATGTCTCTGCTCTACCATTATGGATTCTAACCCTTCAAACTCATAGGCCCAAGTAAACGCTTTCTTTTGGTCATGGTGTTTTCTCACTGAAACAGGAAGTACCTAAGACATCGAGTGCACACACTGAGCCCCAGCAGGTACACATGGTTCACCAGAGAAGATGTTGAATCTTTCTGTTCACATCCCAGTCCTCTGCTCAGAGCTGGGGGTCTGGTGGGATGCCACTTAGCGCTGTATAAAAGTAAGGTTGAGCGGGGCAATGGTGGCACACTCCTTTAATCCCAGCACTAAGGAGGCAAAAGCAGGCTCATCTCTATGAGTTCAAGGTTAGCCTGGTCTACAGATGGAGTTCCAGGACAGCCAGGGCCATATAAAAAAAACTCTGTCTTAAAAAAAGAAAGAGAGCTGGAGAGGTGGCTCAGTGGTTAAGAGCACCAACTGCTCTTCCAGAGGTCCTGAGTTCAAATCCCAGCAACCACATGGTGGCTCACAACCATCTGTAACGGGATCTTCTGCCCTCTTCTGGTGTGTCTGAAGAGAGCAATGGTGTACTCACATACATAAAATAAATAAATAAATCTTTAAAAAAGAAAGAAAGTTCCAAAAACCAAAAAAAAAAAAAAAAAAAAGAAAGAAAGAAAGAAAGAAAAAAAGAAAAGAAAAAAGAAACAAAGAGGAAAAAAGAAGAAGAAAAGAAAATTTGATTGGTGAGCGAGCCCTGAGGAGCCCTTGACTATAGACAGCAGGTCCCAGGGGTGTGAGGCAAGAGTCTTGTTTCTCAGGGATGGAACACTGGCTAGCTTGGGCCCAAAGGGCTACAGCCAGGAGGGAACATTCCTCACAGTCAAACCCAGAGCTCACCAATATGGCTAATCTTGTCGAAGCCCCCTAGCACGGCTGCATTCATTTTGTTCCACGGCTGTCAACTAATTCATATTGATTCTGTAACATTCCTGTCAGTCATTGACACAGAAAAATAACTTAACTCAGAGCAGAGTCATGTGACCACTTGCCCTGTTATGTCCTGTATGTTATGAAGTTTGTTAATCTTTTTTAATTATTTTATTTTATTTTTTTAACGAAGTTTGTTAATCTTAACAAATCCCACAACTATAAGCTTCACACAGGACCCATCAAATTAAAGGTCAGTATGAACTGTCATGGCTAAAATGCTTGAGTCACAGCTAACCACCAGGCAGCACTTCCAGCCCTTGCATATGAGCTCATTGTATTTTTTGTAGTTTTAGACACAGAAAAAATGTTAGGGTCGTAGCCTCAGCCCCCGAAATCTGAGCTACAGCCCTAATAGATCAGTCTTAGGTTGTGCATTCAATAAACCGTCCCTGTCTGAACGAGATCGGTGTTCCTGTGGCTTGTGGGGCGATTCCCAGACCATTCTCACAAGCCAATTTGCTTGAGAGAATCCCACCCTCACTTCCTGAGGCTGCAGTGACAGTCAGCTGTCCTACCCACTCGCATTTGCATGCATTCTGGGAGTCCGAACTCCAGGCTTCAAGTCTGTACAGCCCTTTAACTGCTGAGCCATCTTCCCAGACCCCACACTCCACTTTTATCTGGTTAATATCACACATGCCCAGTTAGCACAAACTTCAAACAGTGGGCATCTGGACCTTCCTTGCCAGGTGTCTTCTGTCCTACTGCTCCTCAGAGGGGGTCGTCATCAGGGAGGACTGTACCTGTCTCATCCCTTCAACTGACTCCCTGACAGTAGCTACATAAAAAGGAGAGTCTCCGGGGCATGGCGACAAATGCCTTTAATCCCAGAATTGGAGAGGCAGAGGCAGGTAAATCTCTGACTGGCCTACACAGAGAGTTCCAGATCAGCCAGGGCTGTAGAGCAAGACCCCGTCTGAGGGGGGAGGGGTTACTTTGGCTAAACTCTAAGGGATGAAGTCCATCCTGATAGGAAGGTTTGGTCACTGGTGCAGGAGCGGCTAGCTGGTCACTTTGTATTCACAGTCAGGAAGCAGAGAGGGCTAACCGCTTTCTCCCTTCATTCAGTCTGGCTAACTAACCTAATCTAGAAACTCCCTCATGCGCATGCCCAGAGCTTTGTCTCCGGGGTGATTCTGGATCCTGTGGGTTGACAGTCCATAGTAACCACCACTGCGACCCTTTGCAGGTGCCCCCCTGCTGTGCGCCCTTCATCTCCCCCCCCCCTTCCTCCATCTGCCTCAGTGGCTTTTTTCATAAACATCATCTTGTGATCCAGCCACCTCCTCTCTTCTGAGGATCCTCCCTGGCCCCTCTCTGGGGGCTGAGAGTCTCTCTACCCCTGTTCTCTGTCTTGGCTGAATGATTGAGTGTTTTAATTTGTTTCCCTGACGCATCATTATGGCGCTGCTCTCTGTAATTCACGCGGCAACCGTCTGCTGGGACATGTATAAAGTCAGTACTGAGAGGGCTCAGAGACCGTGACACCACAGAGCAGGGGAACAGGGAAGAGCCCAGGAGCCCCACCCGCCCTAAAGAAGGGCTGGTGTAGATTGCTTGGAGCAGATCAAAGCAAGCCGGCTGCTGGCTGCGGGGGGGGGGGGGAGGAGGGGGGCGGGGGGGGGGGGAGAGCCTGGAAGCCCTGTTCAGACAGGGCTGCCACTATCATCAGAGATGCTAGAGAAATGAGGCTGCCCCCAACTCCTACATTCTGGCCAATTATATAAAGTCTTTCTTAACAGCGCCCCTGGTGATTCTAGAACACACTCAGGACTACAAACAACATGTTCAGTTGCAGAGCTGTGGGGAGAGAAAGGACCCAAAGCAAAGGGCTGTGAGGTGACCACATCTCCCTTCAAGGCCACACAGACATCCAGAGACTGTGGAGGAAGCCCTGAGTAAGGGCACTTGGTCCTAAAGGAGAAAAGTCTATGTGTAAAACTAGAATTCTGGAGTGGGTGTGGGCTGCTGCCCATAGGCCCTACAGAGGACACACACACACACACACACAGAGAGAGAGAGAGAGAGAGAGAGAGAGAGAGAGAGAGAGAGAGAGAGAGAAAGAGAGAGAGAGAGAGAGAGACCTCCACACCCTGGTGCCTTTACCACGTGCTTTCCTGGTGTCACCTCCATGATCCTAACTCTTCAAGTCCTCCCTGATCACAAAGCCTCTGCATGAGTCATTTCCCAGGCAAGCGCAGAGCACCTACTGTGTTCTCTCAGAAGAAGAGATGGAGACCTCCTGGGCGCCAAGCCCTCACTGTGCACAGAGGGTGATCCCAGAGTCAGTCTCTTTAAATGGTGGATTAAGTGTTACAGGAACCTAGAAGCCTGTGACTGCTGTTAATCAGCCCTGGGTCTACCAAAGAGGAGCCCCGAGGTGGTCCACACGAAGGTGGCCTCTGAGCTGAGGCTTCCTGGAGCTCTCAGAGTCTTTCGGCCTCCTTCATCTCTCTGGGTGTCCCTGAGCATACCTCAGCTTCTCTCTACAGGGAACTGCAAATGGCAAGGAGGTCCTCACACCGGAAGGGTATCTTATCCCCGTGTCAAGCCAGAGCCTAGGACAACAACCCATGAGTGGTTGTCGAACTGAATAAAATACAATGAAGTAAAAGTGCTTTTGGTGGGGGAAGAAACAGAAGAAGCAAAACGTCTTGCCCAGGGCCCTCCACCTGCCATTGTGGCCTGGGCTCTGCACCCTGGCGTGCTCCCTGTTAGCATTTTTCTAAGCTCCGCCCCACAGTTACCTGGCAACAGCCAGGTATGCCTGATTCACTATAAAAGGGGCTGCTCTCCCCCCCCACCCCATGGCCGGCCTCTCCCCCTCCCTTCCCTCTCTCTCTCTCTCTCTCTCTCTCTCTCTGTCTCACTCTCTCTGTCTCTCTCCCTCCTTCTCTATACCTCCCTCTCTCTCTCTCCCTCCCTCTCTCTCTCTCCCTCCCTATACCTCCCTCTCTCTCTCCCTCTCTCTCTCCCTCCCTATACCTCCCCTCCCTCTCTCTCCCTCCCTCCCTATACCTCTCTCTCTCTCTCTCTCTCTCTCTCCCCCTCTCCTTCCCCCCCCCCGCCTTTCTCAGCCTCTACTACCCTCTTAACTCCCCTCCCAATGCCCTGATAAACTCTATTCTATACTATACCATTGTGTGGCTGGTCCCTCAGGGGGAAGGGATACCTCAGCAAGGGCCTGTGGAGGCACCCCCTTCCCCCGTACCTGACTAAACATCCACCAAAATATACTCTTCCTCTCTTTATCTTTTTATAAACACCACTCCCGGGCACTGATAGAACACAGGGTGCTGAGATGCCACACCTCAGACCACTAGAAGCCCTGATGCAATCGATTGGTTGTTGAGAAGACTGAGGACTGCTGTGATGCGCAGCCATGAGCCCAGAAATTTGTGTGACCTGAGACAAAATAGAGCTGCCAACCTTGCAAGGCCAGCTAGGAGCCGGACTGCCTCGGACACCCTGGCAGACAGACAGGAGTCTGTGCATGGGGGACCCGTCCCACGGACGTAGATGTACATCCCTGAAGGGTGATGGATGCAGAGTGGATGAACAAGGCTGGAGAACTTCTACAGAGAAGACAGGATGAGAAGCACACGTCAATCCTGCAGCCATATGTCACGTTTTCCCTGTGTCAGGAACATAGATGAATACATTTGTGTCTTCCCACAGTGTCATAATAAACTCACAAGCTATGGAAGTTTTGTTGGCAGCAATTTGCCAAGTAGCTCTGCTCTCCTTGTTATGTAGCCAAGGAAAGGACAGGTTCTTTTGTTCCAATCGTAGCTAAAATAAACCCTCAGAACACACATCACACATCATACAGTCAGTGGATGGATGGACAGGTGTTTAGATTAAAGAATGGTTACAATGAGTTAACGGAGTCTCAGAGAGGCCAGACTTAGAGGCAGTAGTGAGAAGCTAAGAATGTGAAAGGGAGTCTCCATGGGAGACCAGGTAACCACCAGGCTGGAGTTCTGCTAGATGCTGCTGTGGAGTCTGTAGCTGGAGCCTGTAGAGGTGAGGGGTTGGACCCGATCCAGACGAACAAAGGAATGAATGGGCAGACAGATGGATGGAATGAAAAGATGAAAAGAAGGAGACAGGCGGTGTGTGGTGACACACACATTTAATCCCAGCACTTGGGAGGCAGAGGCCAGCCTGGTCTACAGAATGCGTTCCAGGACAGCCAAGGCTACACAGAGAAAACCTGCCTCAAAAAAACCCAGGATGTTCCCTAGGTAATTCCAAATCCAGGCAAAGTAATGAACATTAACCATTGCACTCTTGTGACTTATCATCATGAATATATTGCGGATCTATTCCGTGTGGTCCTGAAAAGCATCTGCAGGAAGAAAACCCCATCTCTGCACTCCTGTAGCTTACAACCTGTAACAGAAAGAGAAAAAGCAAGATTGAAAACAACCATGTTCAAAGAGGGCTGTGACCAACCTGCCACTCAGTTCCTGTCCTTCTGAGCTCGAAGTCTTCCTCCCTCCACTGCCCGGTCCTGGCCCAGGCCCAGGCCCAGGCCCATCACCTCTTCCTAGGAGGCCTCCACAAACCTCTGCCTGCCCCCCAGCAGCTCTTCTTTCTTCTGAAGCTACCAGAAAACAAAGCGTAGAAGCCAAGCCAGGTGTGTCATACCACACAGGTTTCCTTCATCAGCCGCCCAGTCAGGATACCTCCTGCTTTTTCAGAGTGGTGTGAGGCAGGACTGTAGCTGTATATTGGACACCATCTAGTGGACATTAGAGTAATTTCTTTCGAGGCTACGGAAAGATCTCGAAAGGCTCCAAGTCAATCTTCCTAGTTTCAAAGATGGCTTGTTAGCCATATTTCAGGAGAATTTTGACTTGACGTCATTACAAGATCAGCGCGTCAAAGGCTGCTTCAGAAGCTAGATATAGGAAGGGCAGATAGTATGATACTGAGGGCTGCCTTACCTCCTTTCATCAGGGCCCTGGATGCTGGATCGAGGCTGTTACTCAGCTTTCCAATACTATGAGAAATTCTTGAGATAATCAACTAATAGAGAAAAAAGGTTTGTTTCAATGGATTGAGAGGTTTCCATCCACTACCTGCTGGCTGCCCCTGCTCCCTTGGGGCCTGTGGTGAGGCGGAAGCTTCATAATAGAGATCAAGTGGCAGAGCAGAATCATTTTGGATCACAGCCAGGATGTGAAAGAGAAAAGGAAGGGGCTGGAATTCCGCTGTCCCTTCAAGGGGTGTGTCCACGTAATCCAAGAGCCCCTACTGGGCCCTACTTCTTGAAGGTCTCACCGCCTCTGTTGTGTAACAGTTTCCTGGGAGATTGAAGCAAGCCATCCCGGTGGGGAAGCTCTTTAAGCAGGAAGGTAAACTACTCAAAAATAGCTTCAGGAAATCCCTGAAACTGACCAGATTCAATAGGCCCCTCCCTGTCAAAATAAGCCACAAAAGCTGAGAGCCCCCCTCAGACGGAGGAGAGAAAACTCTGAGAGCAGACCAGCTGTCTGGAAGAAGCAGACACCAGCCCTGCCTGGGAGACGTTTTAGACCAACTGAGGCACCTGGAAGGACCCTCTTCAACATGTTGAGCTGCCTGCATTGGTGAACCTTAATTTTGGGATGGGAGGAGGATTTTCAGCCATTCTCCCTTTAATGATGCTCAGAGAGAAGGAGGCTGTCAGGAGACTAGGAACAGCACCCTCGCTGGTCCTCGTTTGGCCTGCAGGTGTACTCCTTCAGTCAGGACAGCACTTTGCAGACAGGCACAGGGAGGTGGGGCATCCGATCTTTTCCTACACTTTCATCTTCTAGCTGAAAAAAAACATTACTTTGAAGCTCCTCGGATTTTCTGCCTCCATTTTATTTCATGTAGCCCCCTAAAATAACTATTTGAAATGTCAACACTTTTGCACAGATTAAATACATTAGTGATTAGCCCTGAGTCTCTAATAATACATAGGTAATATTGCATTGAGAGAGAGAGAGAGAGAGAGAGAGAGAGAGGGGGGGGGGAGGGAGGGAGGGGGGGGAGAACTTCCCCTCAGAATTTTTTAACCAAGAGTGCATTGAGATTTTGAATTCTCTACTTCATGGTCCCCGTGTCTTCTGTCCTCTGTCTATCTGTTGTGTGAGTCTGCATCTGTGCCTGCCTGAAGACTTATGAATCTGTGTGTGTGTGTCCCCGTGTATCTGTCTGTCTCTGACTGTGTGTGTCTCTGTGTTGGTCTGCTGTGTGAGCTGGGTGTGTCAGTGTGTATCTGTCCGTCTGTCTCTGATTGCGCATGTCTCTGTGTGTGCCGCATGTGTCTCTCTGTCTCTAACAAAGGGCTTCTCTGTACTTACTGAACAGCATAAAAAGCTTTGCATGGGAAAGGAAAGGAACACTTTACAGAAGTCTTTAACAAAGTTTTTAAGGGATTAAGTCACTGGCTCCAAGTAGTCCCAAGTGACCCAGACGACAAACAGCATTCCAAGATCACGTTCATCAACCAATATCCATAAACGACAGCTTTCAGCCTTGAGGGTAGGTTTTAGGCAGCCACGTCCAACTGCATTTGCTGCTTTCAGCAGGTGACCTGGGTGATCTGGGCTGGGAACATGCTAGAGTGTGTAACTTAATGATTACAGCTGTGCAATAGCTTAGGTTGTAAAAGTTGGCTACTTGTGGGAACCCAAGGCAAGTAAGATTGGTTGTTCTCTTTAAAGGCAGGTTTAAACAAACAGCCTGAGCACACTGTAAGATAGCAGCCTTAAGTCTTAAATGACTTTAAGGTATATTGTTAACTTTGGCTGTGAGATCAGCACAAGTGAGTCTCTTAGCATGTAAGAGAGATTTTCACGATATTGCATGGCTACACTTTTTGACTTTCTTTAAGGAGTGTAATGTATATAAGCAACATAAGTGGTACATGATCCTATTTTTCTTGGCTTTTGATTTAGTACAAATGGACCTACCTGAATTTTTTTTAAGATTTATTTATTTATTATATGTAATTATGCTGTCTTCAGACACACCACAAGAGGGCATCGGATCTCATTACAGATAGTTGTGAGCCAACATGTGGGATTTGAACTCAGGTATCAACACCTGGCAACAGGTGTCACCTATGAGTGACATTCCTGAGTTTGGAGCTGATCTGCCAAACTGGTCTTTTGATACCAACACTACCTGCACTAAAGGAGTTTAGTAATTCGGATGTGTTTTTCACTTAGCACTGTTTTTGAGGTCTGTATATATTGATATGTGATCTGTGATTTGTTCATTCACACTGCTGCGCTGGAACTCTTATCGGGCGAGTGCACTGTAATGTATGTATTTATTTTACCTTTAGTGACTATTTATATTAGCTCCACTGGGTACTACTATGAAAAAATCTTCTACAAGCATCTTTGTAATCTTCTTGTCTCCCCATTACTCAAGCGCAAGTTTTCCTAGGCACACCTACAAATGTAATCATGGATCAGGTTTAGATTTACTAGGCGATGGCTGGCCATGCTGTACCACCCTGGAGCTGAACCCGTGTGGGGCCACTGTCATTACTCATGTATGCTGCAAACCCTTATAGAATTCTTTTTTTTTTAATATTTTTTTATTTATTTCATGTATGTGAGTACACTGTAGCTGTCTTCAGACACACAAGAGGAGTGCATCAGATCCCATTAGAGAAGGTTGTGAGCCACCATGTAGTTGCTGAGAATTGAACTTAGGACCTCTGGAAGAGCAGTCGGTGCTCCTAACCGCTGAGCCATCTCTACAGCCTATGGAATTCTTTTTGTGCAGACGTTGTGTTGAGTACTGGAGCTGAAGGACCAGGAAGACATTGTCGCTGTCCTAAGGATGTCACAGGCTAGAAGGTTCAGTGGGCTAAGTGTTTACGATCCCTCCAAATTTATTTGTTAAATTCTTTGTTATTATTGTTGTTATTTATGTGTACATATGTGTGGATACCCACAAGAAAGTGTCAGATCTCCTGGAACTGGAGTTACAGGCTGTAGCGCGAGCCACCTAGTCAAGCCACTAGAAGCTGAACTTGTCCTCTGGAAAAGCAGCAAGAGCTCTTGACCACTGAGCCATCTGTCTTGCTCCTTGCTATTTGAATGTGAGGCCTTTGAGAGGTGACTTGGTGCCCTTATAAAAGAGGCCCTAGGGACTGGGGCGGCTCAGTAAGAGCAGTCGCTGTATAGACACAGGACCCGAGTTCAAACCCCCAGTACCCATGTAAAAAAAGAAAAAGAAGAAGAATTAGGGCTCAGCCACATGAGCCTGAAACTCCATCACGGGCTGGCTGCCAGCCCAGCTCCAGGCTCAGTGAGGAACTGTCTCAAAGGAGCAAGGTGGTGAGTGACTGAGCAGGATCCCCGATGCCCTCCTGTGGCCTCCACATGCACATGCATACACCGCGTATGTGCACACACATTCAAGTACAACATACACAGAGGCCCCAGAGAGTTCCTCATCCCTTCTGCCATGAGGGGTTATGACAGAAAACACATCCATTATGAGGAGGCAGATGCTGCCTCTCCAGGACTTCCTAGCTTATGGACTCTGGAGAACAAACTGCTGTTGCTTATGCACCATCGAGTCTGTGGGATTTTGTTATAGCAGCCTGAATAGACTAAGACAAATAGAAAAGCCAAATACAAGAGGGAGTTATTATAAAGCAGAATCTAACACACGGGGAAAGGAAACACACATTTCAGGCTGGTCTGTGGCAGGTGTCAAGCTCCTGCTTTAAGTTCTTTTCTTCGTAGGGGTAGGGCGCTGTTTTTTGTTTTGGTTTTGGTTTTTGGTTTTGTTTTTTCAAGACAAACCTCTGTGCAGCCCTGTCTGTCCTGGAACTCACTCTGTAAGCCAGGCTGGCCTGGAACTCAGAATTCACCTGTCTCTGACTGGGATCAAAGGCATACACCACCACAGCCAGCCATGCCTTGAGTTCTTAAGGCTTTCCTACAAAAGTCCTCATGGGTCAAGTTCCCTAAATATTGTCCCCTCCTGACTCTGGAGAGGAACCTGGTGCTCTGGGCATCATCCGTGGGACGGTCCGATGACCTAGCCTGTCTGGAGTTGATCTGGTTTCCCAAGTGTAGTAGCTATTCCTGGTTGTCAACTTGACTATATCTGGAATGAACTACAGTCTAGAATTGGAAGGCTCACCTATGATCCTAATTTGGAGGCTCAGAGATATAAGTTTCTGACCTGGATCTTGGCATAGAGACCTAGAAGCATAGTGGCTAAGACAAGGAGATCTCTGAGTTCAAGATCATTTGGGATTAAAGGCATGGATGCACACACCCTGGGCCACACCCTCTGATGGAGACCCACACGCCAATAATCTGGGCCACACCCTCTGTTGGAGACCTACAGCCTTTAATCTGGGCTACACCCTCTGCTGAAGATATATAAGGACATTGGAAGAAGGAAGATTCTCTCTCACTCTTCCTTGCCTGCTTGCGTCTTGGGACTGAGAAACTGCTAGATCCTTGGACTTCCATCCACAGCTGCTGCTGATCTTTGTTGGGGAGTAGGACTATAGACTGTAAGTCATCGACAATTTGCCTAACTATATAAAGACTATCCATACGTTCTGTGACTCTAGAGAACCCAAACTAATATACCAAGTATAAGTAATTTAAGGCCTCCCGATCTCTACTTATGTCTTACACTCCAGCCTACCACCCCACCCAAGTCCTGCAGAATGTGCCTTTCGGAACACTGACCACAGCTCATCAATGAATCATGTCTTTGTGGAGGCACTGAGGACACCTTGGGTCACTCTGCACTCATCCCAGGCTGTACAGAGACTTCTGCTTTCTAGAACCCTCCCCTCCCCCATGCCTCTACAATCCCTCCCTGTTTTAAAATCCTAGAGATTTCACTGCATGTAATTGTCTTCCAGGGAACAAGATCTGCCTCAATTATTTCTCAATATGTCAAATAAATCATGCTTCAATAAGGCTCAACTGTAATTCAAAAAAAAAATCAAATCTTAAAAAAACCTTGAAATTACATGTGTTTACTCAGTTCTAGTTGAAATTTTCTGCCCTTGGAAATTATGTGGAAAGGAGAATGACAGAATTTTTGAAGCTATTTTTTTTTAAAGGAAGTGTTATTGAAAAATAAATCACCGAGATTGAAAAGTGCCTGTGTGGGAATACAGTTAAGAAATCTACACTCTGATTAGACTTATGTAACCATTGACAAAGGAACGAGGCTTCAAAAGCACAGGGCTTCCCAGCTCGGCTGGAACGGAACTTTGGTTTGGTGAAACTATTTCCCTCTTGGACTGGAGCAGTTTTCTTTCCTATCTTCCACCTGCCCAGGATTAAACAGAATTAACTAACAGTTATTATCTATCTGCAGTTGTCTTTTCTACCCTCCTGTATGTGTGTTTTTCAAAAACCAAGAGGATCTTATTTTTACAAGATCCATGCCGGCGCTGAGCTAAGGAGGAAGTGGCTAGGCGGATGCACACCTCCTCTTGCTTTGCTGTCACTGGAGGGACCGGAGGGACAAAGGAAGAACTCACTGTGTCCAGGAGCTCTCCACATCCCGCAGCCTTCACACGGGCTGTGGGCCCAGTTCCTTCTCCCTGGGATGACTGTTCCCACACAACCAAGCTCCACTCTTGACAGAAAATCAGCAGCCAGGATGACTGCGTAGGCTTCGAAGGGAACATAATTTTCAGAGGCAATTGTGAGTTTCACGATGTTGGCCTTGTGTTTTAAAATAACTGGGTTTATTTGCTCTGTGAGAAATGTGCTCAGTCGATACTGCTCCACGTGGGTAGAGCCCTTGGAACATGGCTGGGCTCCGCCTGCCTGGGATAAATAGAATCAACTATCCAACAAGGGCATCACATAACGCTCCCAACTCTTCAGCATGTCCTGGGTGATGTGTCCTAATTTTTTTTTTCAAAGAAAAAAACCCCACCTTCTTTGTACATATTTATTTATATATGCATCATTTGTTCATTCAGTACATTTTCATTGGATAGCTACCATATGCCAGGTACTACCCTAAGGGTTAAGAATACAAGATAGCAGAGCGGTGGTGGTGCACGCCTTCAATCCCAGCCCTTGGGAGGCAGAGGCAGGCAGATCTCTGAGTTCCAGGCCAGCCTGGTCTACAGAGTGAGTTCCAGGACAGCCAGGGCTACACAGAGAAACCCTGTCTCGAAAACAAAACAAAACAAAAAACAAAACAAACGAATACAAGATAATTCACATATTATGTACCTGTAAGGCCAGCTTGTGAGGTGGCTCAGCAAGTTAAGACACTTATAGCCAAGCCTGAGGATCTGAGTTTAGTCCCCAGGACCGACATAAAAGAAGGAGTAAGCTGGTGGTGGCGCACGCCTGTAATCCCAGCACTCTGGGAGGCAGAGGCAGGCGGATTTCTGAGTTCGAGGCCAGCCTGGTCTACAAAGTGAGTTTCATGATAGCTAGGGCTACACAGAGAAACCCTGTCTTGGAAACAAACAAACAAACAAACAAAAAAGCAACAAGCCAGGCGGTGGTGGTGCAGGCCTGTAATCCCAGCATTCTGGGAGGCAGAGGCAGGCGGATTTCTGAGTTTGAGGCCAGCCTGGTCTACAGAGTGAGTTCCAGGACAGCCAGGGCTATACAGAGAAACCCTGTCTTGAAAAAACAAAATTAAAAACAAAAAAATAAAATAAAATAAAAAATGAGTAAAACAACTCCCACATTGTCTTCTAGCCCCTATGCACACACCATGGCATGTGCACACACACACTCCATAATAAATGTAAAAAAATTTTACAGACAGTAAGGCTGTTGGGCTCATCAGTAAGATTTGCCTAGTCCTGGGCTCCATCCCAAGCAATGCAAGAAAAAAAAAATAACAACACACTTCTTCTCTGACATCGGTGGAAAGAAGAGGCACAGCAAAGGCATGTGTGGTAGAGGCAGTCAGCAAAGCAGCACAGCACTGCTTCCCAGGTCATGGCTGTGCTAATCCACTGGTCCAGGCTCCTTTTTCCTTCATCATAGAGCTTTCTGTCTCTAATTTCAGCCTCTGGCCTCAAACTACAGTAAAGGGAGAGCATTCACAAGTTAAGAGCAAACAAAGAAAATAAGTAAGACAAGTCTATATCATTAACACACACACACACACACACACACACACACACACTGGAGGCCGCTGATATGGCTCAGAGGTTAAGGGTCCTTGGGAGTTTTCTTGTCCAGAGAACCCAGGTTCCGTTCCCAGCACTCTCACCGAGGTTCATACTGTCTATAAATAACTCCAGTTTCAGCGGATCCAACCAACGGTCTCTTTTGGCCTCTATGAGTGTGCACACAGTATACATCTGTACATATACATGCAGGCAAAATAAAATAAAAATAAGTAAGTCTTTTGTGAAGCTATGAAATTTAACAAACGACTTGGGGAAGTTTTTCAGCAAAAGTAGCACAGGAAATTTACAGAGGAAGTCGAAAAGACCAGTGAAGTCTACAAGACTGTCAGTACTGCTGGGGCAGGGGTGTCCACCTGTGCCCCAGCTACTCGTGTGGTGAAGAAGAGAGTCATTGAACCAGGACCGCTGAACTGGGGCCTGCCTGGCAGTACAGTGAGACCCCCATCTCACCAAAAAAGGGAAGAAAGAAAAGAAGGAAAATAAAGAAAAAAAATATATTCATTCTTATTGGCAATCCAAAAGTATGTTCAAAATAATAATAATAGGGCTGGAGAGATGGCTTAGCAGATAGAAGTATTGCTTTTACAGAGGACTCCTGTTTGCTTCCCAGTACCCATGTTAGGTAACTCACAACCCCCTGTAACTTCAGTTTCAGAAGTTCTGATACCCTGTTTTAGCCTCTGAGGACACAGCCACATACAGGGTATATATCCATACAACCACATACACATATACATAAACAAAAATAAATCTAAAACAGTCTCGGGATTTTTCTTAATAATATTAAAAGCTAAGCACAGTGGCACACACTATAATCCCAGAACTTGGACAATAGAGGCAGGAGGATCAAGATTGCAAGGCCAACCTTGGCTGTACTGGAAGGTAAAGATAAGTCTGGGCTCTGTGAGACTCTATGTCTGAAATATATGGTGTGTGTCTGTCTCTATCTGTACATATTTATAATTTATAACCCATAATTTAGAAAAGAAAACATTTCTAGCTGTCTTGGTTTCCTGCCTCATCGCCATGATACAACAATGTGAGAAAGTGCGTTATGGAGAAAGGGTTTATTTTTTACTCTTAGTGCAACAAGGCAGTGATGGCTTGGAGTAGCTGTCACATTAAATCCTGCACTTCTACAGACAGCACTGAAGGTGAATAAACGTCATCCACAACACAGACAAATGAAGTGTGTGTGCCGTTCACCGACTATTTCTTTGTAGCGGGCAAGCTGCAGCTGTGTGTGGGCATTCTGAACACCTCTAAGTAAATGCGATCATTCCTACTTTACACCTGTTGCAAGGGGGAAGCTATGGAGGGATGGCTCAGAGGTTTAAAGCACTGGTTGATCTTTCAGAGGACTTGGGTTCGATTCCCAGTACCTACATGGCGGTTCACAATCATCTATAATTTCAGTCAGGAGATATGAAAAAGTCGCCGGGGCAATGGTGGCACACACCTTTAATCCCAGCACTTGGGAATCAGGTGGATTTCTGAGTTCAAGGCTAGCCTGGTCTACAGAGTGAGTTCCAGGGCAGGCAGCGCTACACAGAAAAACCCTGCCTCGAACCCCCCCCCCCCCCAAAAAAAGTCTTCTGGCTCTGCAAATACTGCACACACATGATATATAAACATTTATACAGGCAAAACATGCCTGCAATTTGCACATCATAATTTGGTCTGGAGATTTTCAGCAAAGCAGCATTTGCTGGGGTGGATAAACACAGGATCAGTTACAAGGCAAAGTGGAAGGACCCCACTACCTGGACTAGGCTAGGGAACAGCCTTGTGTCCTGTCTTTCTCTGCCACAACAGGGTCTGACCAAGGGTTAGAAGTCCAGAGCAGAGACAGAGAAACACAAAGCAGATATCTAGAGCTAGTTCATACCTGCTCAATCAGAATGATTCCTGGACAAATAGGCCACAGCTCACCAACCAGTTTGCTGCCAGATGTGCAGTTTACCCACACTTTAGGACAGAGGCAAGTAGATCTCTGAGTTTGAAGCCAACTTCATCTTCATGGCAAGTCCCAGGCCAACCAGGGCTTTATAGTGAGACTCTGCATCATGTTCATATAATTATTTTTTTTTTAAAAAAGACCAATTACGTTAAAGATTGTAGTGCTACATTAGATAACAGGATCTAACAGCAGCAAGTTTAACAATACCTTTAACTTCAATTGTTGATAACCTTAAATATTTTGAGATCTCCCCAAGAAAATATCTGTGGTCGGGGAGATGGTGTCACACGCCTTTAATCGCAGCACTCAGGAGGCAAAGGCATGTGGATCCCTGTAAGTTCAAAGTCAGCCTGGTCTACAGAACAAGTACCAGGACAGCCAGGGCAACACTGAGACACCCTGTGTTAGAGCGGGGATGGGGGGTGGGAACACACGACATCTGTTGCAACTACTGCCAACTGTCACAGGTTCTGCTCATTCTCTTGGAATTTATAGTTATGCATTTAGGTTTACTTAGAATGAAAAATCAGGCTTTAGTTGTTTTTTTGTTGTTGTTGTTTTTGTTTTTTTTTTTTGTGTGCCAGCAATGTAGAGGCTGCAAACCAGAATACTCTATTTAGGGTCAGCAGGGCTTGCTCTAGACATACTTAGAAAAAAGTGGAAGTGGGTGAGGTGGAATTATTTGGGCGAACAAAAAAAGCCTTTCAGGGACAAACCGACAAAAGGGGTGGCGCCAGTCAGATTCCTCGGGCCCCAGCCCATGCCCCTTCCCAGAGGCAGTGAGACCAGCGCGCTCAGGCGCAGCCGCGCTGGGACCCAACCCCCAAGACGCGTGCCGAAGCCCCGCCCTATGAGCTGAGGCCCCGCCCCGCGCGCGCGAGCTTGGGGGCGGTCCCGCCGCCAGGCATCAGCAATCTATCCTGAGCGGAGGCGGCTCCGCACGCTTGCGGGGAACCGACACGTTAGCGGAGCGGACCTGCGGCGGCTTCTGGCTGCCGCTGCAGCACGAGAGGGAGGATGGCGGAGGCTTCGGAGAGGCTTTACCGAGTGGAGTACGCTAAGAGCGGGCGCGCCTCTTGCAAGAAATGCAGCGAGAGTATTCCCAAGGACTCGCTCCGCATGGCCATCATGGTGCAGGTGCGGTGGGGCCGGGCCGGAGGCGCAAGGCGACGCGGCCGCGGCGGCTGTGTGGGCTCGGGCACGCTGCATTCCCCCTGCGGCTCTGCGTGACCGGAGAGAAGGGCGGGAAAGGCCCGCGGCGCTGCCGCCGAGGTCCTGGAGGCCCACGGGGCCGACCCCTTCCGGGACATTGCGCTGACCCTGCAAGAAAAGCCCGGGAAGTAAGAGCATCCATCTGGCGGTGCCTCTGGCTTTGTAAAGACAAGGGGCCTCTTCGCTGGGTCTGGGTGGTCGCAGAGTTCTTGTTTATTTCACTGCCTTCTCTTGGCGTGGGGGTGGAGGGTGTGCGCGCGGTCTTTGAAGCTGCTCTGATTTGGGCCTATCTTGTCCTGGAAGATTTTAGTCTTCCATGAATACAGAAGATTCTTTTCCTTCCCCCTTAAGCCTATTTTTGTCTGATTATCCTTTCAACATCCGCTCACTCTCGGCATTTCTATTTTAATTATGCAAAGCAGTGCCGTTTCTTTACAGTGCGTTCGCTTTGGGCCTGATTTCTACTTGGGAAATAACATTTTTCTCCAAACTTCCCGAGGTCTCGGCGCTTTCTGCAGTTATCTGGTCTCTTCACTGACGCTTCCGAGATAGTCAGGAGGTGGTGGGATCGAGGGTCCTTGTAATTCCAGTGGCTCCTGCCTGCTGGGCTTCTGGTTTTGCTGCATACTGTCTTTGCAAGTGTGGCTCTCACCTACCCTGTTCCCACCTCCCCCATAGACTCAGTTACCCAAGCTCACACTGCTAATGGTCAAGGTAATTGATTTTCCTTGCTGTTCAGCTGCAGTAATGTGTTTCAGAAAAGGCAGACTAGCCCTCAATGGGGCTTCAGTACTTAAGGGGGGAAATGGGAAGAAGATCTTAACCAAGTGGGTACCAAGATATCACACTGCTTTTGTTATTTCTCTTTATGGCAAGAACCGAAGCTGTCATCTTGATGCCCTCGGAGAGACTGCCTAGTTCCGCATGCTTGGCACACAGTTTTCATTCTATACATATTAAGTAGTAGCTAGGCACTGCCTTAGTGTCTATAATTATCATTGGTAAAGAAAATTTCAAGTACTGCTAGGCACATTTTTGTTGCATTTATGGCTGGACAGGGAACCCACCCTGGGCTCTTTCTGCTTGGTTAAGGAGTGTGAGGAGGATTGATAAGCCTTGTATTTGATGGAGCTGGTGTGCCCTGGAGGAGGAACCCAAGATGTCCCAGTCAAGTGTGGGAGCTTGATTAAGAGTCTTTATTCACAGAAGTGGGACAGGGAGGTGGAGATAGCTAAAATTTGAAGGACAGTTGAAGGCCCTATTTCCCACTGAGGTCTTTGAACTTTACCCAACAGTTCCCTCCTCCTTGTGAGAAGATAAATAGAACTCAAAGCTCTCTGGTTTTAGGAGAAAAAAAAAATAGACATCCTTGCCAGTTTATAGATTAAACCCATTTTTTTTCCTCCAGTCTTGAGTATAAGCAAAAAAGCAAGTGTCTTAGACTTATGTTTTCATGTTATTTTATGACTGGGATTCCTCTGTTGTAGAGCTATTAGAGAGGGGTATTGATAAAGCTTGAGGTGATGCTATCTCCAGAAGTAGCTTGGTTGGTTTTGAGACCAGATTTCTTTTTTTCCGATACAGGGTTTCTCTGTATAGCCCTGGCTGTCCTGAAACTCATTCTGTAGACCAGGCTGGCCTTGAACTCAGAAATCCGCCAGCCTCTGCCTCCCAGAGTGCTGGGATTACAGGCGTGCGCTGCTGCTGCCACCACCACCCAGCGAGACTAGATTTCAAGGCTGATGTTTGTGATCCTCTGGTCTCCATCCCTGGAGTGCTGGGAATTACAGGCCTGCCTGTGTAGCCACACCCAGCCTTTCAAATGGTTCTGTTCTGTTTTTGAGACCTGGCCTTGAACTCCCAAAGATCTGCCTGCCTCTGGCTCCCCACTGATGCGATTAAAGCGCGCACTACCACACCTGGCCATACCTTAAATATTTTATTAGGCATTTGTATTAGCCAGAGAAGAGCCCTCCGGTGAAAGATGACCCCCCCCCCCCAACGTGGCCTAGGAAGAGAGAGCAGAAAAAGAGGGGCCACCTTAAATAACTTAGCATTCTAGCCCCTCTTCTGGGTATTTTTGACTGTGAAAGAAACTATTATTCAGAGTTAAGGTGGTACTCTTCCTTAGTTGAGGTTGGGAGTTTAGGTCTGAATTTAAAGTTGGTCTTGTGGGCTGAGCTTGGGAAGGCCTGAAAGAAACCTTTTTTTTTTTTTCTGGAGCTTGAATTTAAATACCTTCTTTTACATCTGTATGAGAGGATTGGCTGATATTTCCTAGCTCTGGGTGAGGGAGGACCTGTGGCCTCTGGCAGTTTAACTGGGTTGCAGAGTTGACCCTGGGAGGATTTGAGCTTTCTATGCTCAGAGCAAGGCCTCCTCCCTCCCCCTGGCGGGGCTCTACCTTACCTTGTCTACCTTACCTGGCTTGCCCTACCTGGAAGGAAATGGAGAACTTTGTGGTTGTTGGAGGCTGGGTGAAGCACTTGGTCCTTGGCTGGTGCCCTGTGCTTCACAAGTCTATACTCCATGCCTGGCCTATTTCTTGCCTCCTAGGTAGGGACAAACACTTAGGATGTCGGCCTTTTTTTTTTTTTTTTTAAAGATTTATTTATTTATTATATGTAAGTACACTGTAGCTGTCCTCAGATACACCAGAAGAGAGCGTCAGATCTCATTACGGATGGTTGTGAGCCACCATGTGGTTGCTGGGATTTGAACTCAGGACCTTTGGAAGAGCAGTCGGTGCTCTTACCCGCTGAGCCACCTCTCCAGCCCAAGGATGTCGGCCTTTATACCAGTTCTCGGGCCTTACCTTGGTTAGGAGTCTGGTTTTTCTTATGGAGTATTCTCTGGTTTTGTATCTTAAGTACACCATTAGGGAGTATTTGGTCTGGGGGGGCAGTAGGTGTTTGTTCTTGCAGAGCCATAGCCACAGGCCGAGGAGGCATAAGCCACTTGCCCCGGGGGATCAGAAGCTGCTGCCTGGTGTGATCCCACGGAGTGTTGAGAGCCTGGAGCTGAGTCCGCTCAGAAGTGCCATTTGTTGTCTGGTCTAGGGCCGGTCTTTGCTGGGGACTGAAGTTTGGGTGGATTCTGACTTTGTGTGGTACTGCCCTGAGGGAGGCAGTGGGCGGCACCTTGAGGCACCTGCGGAGGAGCTCTATGGGAGCACTGAATTACTGTTGGGTCACCTACACAGGTCTTGCCTTCTTAACATTTTTATTTACTTACTTAATGTTTATGAGTGTTTTGCCTGCATGTTTGTCTGTGTATCACCTGCCTGGTGCCAAGAAAGGTCAGAAGAGGTCAGATCCCCTGGAACTGGGGTTACAGATGGTTGTGAACAACGTAGCCCCTGAGCCATCTCCTCAGCCCACACAGCCTTGCACTTCAATGCAGCTGAGAGGAGGTCAGGTCCATCCTAAAGCCGCAGCCTTCTCTTCAACACTGCTTAATGTGTTTGTTTCTGGGCCTTTCCCGCTCTGCCCCTTGAAGCAGCCATAATGAGCACTCACTTCAGTCCATCAGAAAGCAGTCTATGTTAAGTAGAACTCGGGATGAGGGGAGAACTTGGTATCAGATTCTTGACCCATCCACCTCACTGTGTCTCCATTGTCACCACCATCTGCTGCTGCTCTTGCCTTCCCAGAGGCCTGGCCTGTGAAGGAAGGTGGCAGGAAACTGGGTTAATGTCTGTCTCCCTCATCTGTCACCTCACTGTCACCATCTCTAAAACAGGCAGTACTGGGTACAGAGCCTCATGGGAAAAGAAAGCGCCTGACCTTTACCTCGGGTACACTGGGGACCCGGGTGCCTCCCCGGAGTGTTCAGCCTATCTTCAGGCCTGGAAGCCTTCTGCAAACTCAGACTCACAGAAGCCCTCCCTTCTGCTCACCTGTGCATGCCTCGCTGCGCCCAGCGCTCTGCTGACACATTTTCTCTGCCTGCCTCATTATCTAGGTCCTGTTCTGTATTGTTTTGAACCGCACGGTACTTAGGAGCCATTTCTGGGCCATCCAGACCCTTGAGCTCAAGTGCTGCTTCCTGCACTTCTGACAGGTCTAGAGGACACTGACACTCTGTGTGTCTCACAGCCTCTACAGCAAGTCCTAAGTGCGGCACACACCCTAAAAGGAACTGGGGTTACAATGGATTTGGGGGTGGCAAGCCATAAGTTTTAGCTTTTAGGAAAATACTTCAGATGAGAAAGCCAGAAGCTGTTTCTCATCCATTTGCAAGTCTCTCTGAGGCCTGAGAGAGTATCAGGCGGCCTCGGGAGAACAGGAATCCATTGTCGCCTGGCTGGGGATAGGATTGTGGCCTGCACGAAGATGAACGGCCCCTCACCTCTGTTCTTTGTCCTTTAGTCACCCATGTTTGATGGGAAAGTCCCACACTGGTACCACTTCTCCTGCTTCTGGAAGGTGGGCCACTCCATCCGGCAGCCTGACGCCGAGGTGGACGGCTTCTCTGAGCTGCGATGGGATGACCAGCAGAAGGTCAAGAAGACGGCGGAAGCTGGAGGCGTGCCAGGTGTGTACGGGATTCAGGAGCACCTGCCGAGGCCGCTTCAGCAGCTCCTCATCCGGCCGCCCTGACTGTTGCATGAGGTTTGGGGTTACATCTTTCCAGGTGCTAGAAAGGCAGCCTTTAAATTTGCATGGTTCTTATTTTTAATAGGTTTTAATTTTTTATTTTATTAGTAGAATATGTATTAGTGTGTATGTGTGAGTGAGCATGTTAGTACATGCGCACATGTGTGTGGTACCATATGCATGTGGAGGTTAAAAGAGCTTTATTGAGTTGGTTCTCTCCCATGGGCTCCAGGAATTGAACTCAGGTTGCCAGGTTTGCATAGCACGTGCTATAGCCAAGCCATCTAACCAGTTTTAGGAAAATAGAGAGTGCTCCCATAGCCGACTCCCACCCCCACCCCAAGTGCACTGATGTCCTTTGCTATTGTGTGTTCAGTGGGTGGGTGGATGGATAGATATAGATAATGACTGCACCTACCACTGATGCTTCCAGGTCCTGTACACGGATGGTACCCAGGAGGAAACCTCCGTCCTCTTTCTTAAAAAATAAAAAATAAAAAAATAAACCTTAGGCAGGCAGAGATCTCTGTGAGTTCAAGGACAGCCAGTGGTATGTAGGAAGACCAAAACAAATAAATACAGACTGTAAAGTCAGCAAAGCCGTAGCTTCCTGGGTGCTGGGATTACAGGTGTGCACCTTCGACCCCTGACTTCTGTTCCGATTTCTAGCCTCATGGGTTAGTGTTGCCTAGGTTTAGTTTCAGGGAGAAGCTATGCGCTTTTCTTCCTGCTGCTTCGTTCAGCGTGATGCCCTTGGTCCTGCTCTGTTGCTGAGCGGTGTTCCTTTGTTTAAGCACCACACTTTGCTTGTCCTGTCCTCTGTTGGAGACGCTAGGTAGCTGACTTCATTCCAGCAGACTTTGTAATACTGATAGAGTTTGAGTGTCCCTCATCCAAAAATCTGAAGTGCTCCAAGATTCAAATCTTTGAGCAGTAATACACCTTCATAGTTGGAAAATTCCACAGCTGATTTCATGACAGCGTTGGAGTTAATGACAGACAGGCCAGAAGTATAGTGCACCCTTACCTTCGGGCTGTGCGAATAATGCGTCTATGAACAGATGCATTTCATGTGTGGACCTGCAACCCATCCAGGGTGTTTTACGTGTATGTGCAGTTATTTTAAAAGTCAGAACAAACTCCTGAAGAGTTCTGTTACCAAGTCTTTCACACAGGGGACACTCAGCTTATAGCTTGTTGTGGTTTCTTTTTAAACTTTATGTTTAGATTTATTTTATTTTATGTTTGTGCCTGATTCTCAGGGAGTCAGAAAAAGACTTCTGGTCCCCAGTTAAGGACCCACCATGTGTGGGGGACTGGGAATTGAACCTAGATCCTCTACATGAATAACGATTACTCTCAACCACTGAGCCATCTCCCCAGCCCACTAGTTGTGGTTCCAGTGTGGACTTTACTCCTGAACCTTCAGTGCTTAGCCTCTGCAGGTCCCTGGGTAAACACAGGTATTGTGACTGCTACTGTCTCCCAGGCTGTGGCTCGACCTACAGATTTATTGTAAATTTTCACATTTATTTATTTCTATGTGGGAAGGGGTTGCATCTGTGCATGGTGATTCTCTCCTAACACCCACGGGGTCCCAAGGATGGAACTGGGGCTTAAGTTAACTTGTGTTAGCTGTAAGGAAGAAAATAGGGAATGTTCCTGTTGTTACAGCAGCATTTGTGGAGAAGGCTCTGTATAAGTTACCTCTCTATTGCTGTGATAAAACAGCATGACCAAGCAGCTTCTAGAAGAAAGAGTTTATCTGGGGCCGAGAGTCTCATGACAGGGAAGTGTGGCTTCAGGTGGGAGGCTCAGTGCAGGAGTGTGAGCTGGAAACTGGTGTCACATCCTCCCTCAGCAAGACCACCTTCCTAAGCCTATTCAGACAGCACCATCTGGGGACCACCTCACGTGCCCAAGATGATGGGAGGCGTTGGTGGTCCAGACCATCTGACTTCCTTGTCAGACCCAGTCGGCACCGTCACCAAGGCCTGTGTTTAGTTCACTGTCTTCCAGTTCCATGGTTCTGTTACTATGGCTTCGTGAAGTTGTGACACTGCACAATATCACTCCTCCACTTCTCCGTTGCGGGTCCTTTGTAATTCCTTACAGATGCTAGTAAAGCAGCTGAGGAGTACTTTACACTCAGTGTGAAGTATACCATGCAAGCATGAAGACTTGGTTAGATCCCCAGTACCCTGGTCAAAAACCTGCTCTGGCTGTAGGGTTGGGGTGTAGGCACTGGACAGGCAAATCCCTGGGCTGACTAGCCAGCCATCGAGCTAACTTGGTGATCTCTAGGTTCAATAAGAGACCCTGTGTCAAAAAGGTGAGGCAAGGGCTAGAGAGGGCTCCTTGTCTGCTCACTCACTGGGAGACCTGAGATTGGCTCCCAGCTCCCAACTGTCAGATAGCTAATGCCATCTTCTGGCACCTGCATTCATGTACAGACACATAATTTAAAGACTAAAGTAGCTCTAAGCTATGCAGTGGAAATTAAAAGAAAATTTGGCTACAGTTGTTGCCAGTAGAGATAATTGTGGTCACCCAAAACAGTGTCCTTGTGGGAGGGTCCTAGGAGAAAGAAGACAGGAGGTGGGCATTTGGGGGCTGCAGCACGAGGCTGCTGAGTTTGAGCAGAGACGTGTGTTCGGTTCTTCAGGCAAAGGCCAGGATGGAAGTGGCGGCAAGGCAGAGAAGACGCTGGGTGACTTCGCAGCAGAGTATGCCAAGTCCAACAGGAGCACGTGCAAGGGCTGCATGGAGAAGATAGAAAAGGTAGGTGGGGGGGACTTCACAGGTGCTCCCCTTGGGGGGAGGGGCGGGTGCTATTTCAGAAGAAAAGAACAACACAGAAATGCAGTGCAGGTGGGAGGTGTCTGTTTCTTCTTCTGGGCAGGCCCAGACCCTTGTTCTCCTTAGCTGCCTCTATAGGCAGGGGCCCTGGAAGAATCAGCATAGGTCTGCCCAAAGTCAGCAGGCATGGGGCAGTTCATGTTTGGTGGGTCTGAGGTTAGGTATTTCCAGCTCTCCTGTTTAATCAGAGAAACTTCACAAACCAGCCTCCTTGCCACCAGTTTTTGCCACTGAAGGCTGGCGACCGGTCAGGTGGAGTGGATGACGGAGTGGCTGTGTGTGGGAACGGTAGAAGGTTTGCCTGTGCTTGCCAGCATTCCCTTCTCTGGTGCCACGATTCATTTAGCATTAGTTGTATTGTGAAGTGTGTGAGTCAGTTTTTTGTGTGGTAGACGATATAATGCCAAAGATAGTCCGGAGGAAGAGGAGGAGGTGGCGGCGGTGGCAGCTGATGTTGGCTCACAGTTTCAAGCATTTCAGACCTGGTCCATCCCTTGGTCCTGTTGCTTTGAACCTGTCATGGAGTCCCATATTGCCGGAGCATGTGGCATGGGAAGCCTGTTCAGTTTGTGGGATATAAAAGAGGAAGACCAACACCCTAATATCAGGGGAACCCCAAAGTTATAACTTCTTTCTAGTAGACCCTACTTCTGCCACCTCCCAAGAAAGCACCACAGTCTGGTGCTAGAAGGACCTTTGAGAATGATTCAAGATCTAAATATAGCAGACATGAAAACTAAGGAAAGTGTAGTTGCTAAATGTCCTCACCTTTCACCATTAAAAATTGGAGGCAAAAACTGTGGTCCTCTTGTCTCTGAGGGAGCAGCAGCTGCTCTGTGTTCTAGAGTATTAGCCCAAGATGGAGTTTTCTGAACTGTCAGGACCCCTGTTGGCTCAATTCTTTGCAGCTGCCTCACAGGTGGGAAACTTCAGGAGTGTCAGTCATGCAAATTGTGCACCTGGCAGACTGGCAAGAACCAGCTCCTGTCTGTTGCTGCAGCTCAATCGGATCCTGAATTGCAGCCACCAGAGGGTCCACTGTGTGTGTGTGTGTGTGTGTGTGTACACAAAAGGTGCCTTTTGGGGTAAGTTGCCACACTAAAGTCGTCACAGAATGTGCAGTGCTTCTGCTGTCCACACTGTCAGCATCATTCCCTATCCCGGGGAAGTGTTAGCAGTTAGACTAGCACTTCCCGATACTTGTCCAAGTATAGGTGTGTAGATAGTCATTTAGAATGTGTGGTTCTAAAGGTGTCCTAATAGCGCAGCAGGGCATGTGTCAGTCTCATAAAATGTGAGTGCTGGGGCCTCATGGTACCTCACAGGCCTTGATGGTATAAAACTTGGGACTTTCTGGAGCTTCATGTTGGCTGCATGTGCCTTTGTTTGGATTAAAGGCCCTAGGCTGGCTGCTCCCCAGATACCACACGGTTTTCTCTGCAGGGCCAGGTGCGCCTGTCCAAGAAGATGCTGGACCCAGAGAAGCCGCAGCTGGGTATGATTGACCGCTGGTACCATCCAACTTGCTTTGTCAAGAACCGAGACGAGCTGGGCTTCCGGCCCGAGTACAGTGCCAGCCAGCTCAAAGGCTTTAGCCTCCTCTCTGCAGAGGACAAAGACGCTCTGAAGAAGCAGCTCCCGGCAGTCAAGAGCGAAGGGTAGGTGGGATGTAGTTAAAGTGTAGAGTTCTAGGGGTGGTCTACAGAGCCAGTGGATTGATTCCAGTCCTCTAATGATGATCAGAAAGCCAGGAGCTGTGGGGCTGTAGGAGCAGAGGACAGCAGAGAGACTAGGACGTCCGCTGCTCCAGTACCCACCCACCAGCTCACCAGCTGTGACATCTGTCCCCAGATGCTAGGTACTGCAGACTATGCCCCTGTTTCGTCAAGCTTCAGATATTAAAGACCACCCTGTGGACCATCCAAGTTTCCTTGTCCTGGTGATGGCCATGATTCCACACCCCGTGAAGATCCACATTTGTGTTCCTTTAACAGGGCCACAGCAGAGGCATTTCTGTGTCTGGATCTCGGGGGAATCATGACTGTTCACAGAAAGATAAAACAGTGGGAATGGCCTTGAATCAGAACAGATGGGTCCACATGTGGAGTTAGCGTCTTTAGCGTCTGAAGAAGTCATCAGATCCCATTACAGATGGCTGTGAGCCACCATGTGGTTGCTGGGAATTGAACTCAGGACCTCTGGAAGTGCTCTTTTTTTTTTTTTTTTTTTTTTAAGATTTATTTATTTATTTATTTATTTATTTATTTATTTATTTATTTATTTATTATATGTAAGTACACTGTAGCTGTCTTCAGACACACCAGAAGAGGGGACAGATCTCATTACAGATGGTTGTGAGCCACCATGTGGTTGCTGGGGTTTGAACTCAGGACCTTCGGGAGAGCAGTCTGTGTTCTTAACTGCTGAGCCATCTCACCAGCCCCTGGAAGTGCTCTTAACCACTGAGCTATCTCTCCAGCCCCTAGAGTAGTTTATCAGTGAGCATGCTGAGGGTGGTGGAACTATGTGCTGTGCTCACCAGCAACGCCTATGCCACTGTCACCAAGCAGCTTCTTGCACTGCTCGTGGTCCTTACACAAGTTCTTAGAGCAGCAGAGGTAGCTTTGGAATGTGAAGTTTAGCAAGTCAGGCCAGTGGCTGAGGATGCCCTTGGACTGTTAGAGCATGGGGTGTTGGGATTCTCCAACTGTCCTTATTTATGACATGATGCTGGAGAACTGGAGCATGCTCAGCTCTGCCTGGTCTCATTATCACCATAGTCTGCAAGCCCTGCTGGTCCCTAGCATGTGGCTTTAGAAAGTACCAGGGTGAATTCAGGTTGCGTGGAGATCTGGGGGTAGCTCCAGGTCTCACTCCAGGCTCAGTTCTTATAGTTGTGTTTGGCTTTTCCACAATTCCCTGTCACTTTGTGTGTAAGAGACATGGGGTTTAGCATGAGGTGTGACCTGAGCCCTTGCTCTGTCCTGGTTGTTCTGGACACTAGGGTGAGCTCCAGGCCCCTCCTTACTGGCAGAAGAGGTCCTGAACAGCATAGCCTCTCCTGTCTGTCTGCCTGCTTGCAGGCAGCACCTGTGCCTACGAGGGCAGGTGGGCAGCAACTAACACAGCTAAAGTGGCATTGAGGCCGTCACCTGGTTGCATTGGGCACTTCGTCTTGAGTGTTCTTATTAAGTCCTGTATCTCTTTCAGAAAGAGAAAATGTGACGAGGTAGATGGAACAGATGAGGTGGCCAAAAAGAAATCTAAAAAAGGAAAGGACAAGGATAGCAGTAAGCTGGAAAAGGCCCTCAAGGTGAGTCCTAGGCCCTGTCTGCTCTGCCTTTTCTCATGCAGAAGGACACCCGGCTGTCCCTACTCACCGAGACTGTAAACTCTCTCGTGTGCATGGCTGCATTGGACCCTCGTGACTTCTCCCAACTCCTCTCCTTGCTCATAGAAATCATTTTTATATGGGTGACGGAACACATGAGGCCTTGGATGCCGGGTCTGCAGCCAGGACCAAGCAGTGTAGAATGTTCTGTGTCTTCCTAGACTCTCTGGGTGACACCCTGGTGCTTCAGTCAAGGGATCATGTGGCTTCCTGCACCTGCAGCTCACTCATGAGTTGGAGACTGTGGCTGAGTCCACAGATGCCAGAAGTTCTTAGCGCTGGCCTGAGAAGATCAAGGACTGGAGAGCACGCAGGAAAAAAGGAATCTCCAGGCTAACCAGGTGGCCATCGAGCGGGGAGCGCTCAATAGTGCTGGTTATGCTGTGCTGGAGCAGAGAAACAGTTAGCCACCTGTAGGATGCGGGTGCTGGGCTTTGGCCAGAGACAGCAGTCAGTCTCTTGGGAACATGAGTTTTTAGGAGCTTGAGTTTGTGATTCACACCTTTCGCTACTGGCTCAGTTATAAGCAATATGTGATGTGGTTTTGCCTGGTGGGGCCCTCTGCTTAAGTGTGAATGATGTTTTTTTTTTTTTCCTTCTTGGTATGGGTGTTTGCCTGCCTCTGTGTCTCATGTGTCCGAGCTGCCATGCGGATGATGGGAATTGGATCTAGGTCCTCTGCAGGAGCAACAGGGCTCTTAACTGAGTCATGGCTCCAGTCATCCCCAGACTTGAAATTTGGTTCTCACTTTCACATATTTGCATTTGCCTTTCTGTGGGTGTACTGATGTTCTCTCTCCAATGTTGCCAGTGATAAAAGCAAGCCAGAAGATTGAATTACCTCTCAGCTCCTTTCTCTCCTCCAGTCTGCCTCTGTAGGCGTCTGTCCCTAGCCATAGAGAGAGATAGGTCTGTGTTTCCACGCTGCTTCTGGCCTCCCACTGTGTGCCCTGCCCTGTGTGGGGAGTAGTGCGAAGGGTGTTGGTATCGAGAGCCCGCCACTGAGGTGGGAAGCAGGGAGTGAGCATGCAGGTGACAGCCTCAGTGGAGGAGTTACAGTCTCTCCTTAGTGTTGGGAGCAGGTGTTGGTAGGGCCAGCACTCTCCTTAACCTCGTGGAAGGTGCAGCCTGATCCTCCACCCGCCTTGCCTGCTGTCATAAGGAGGGTGGAGGAGGCTCACCCTGGCATACCTCCTTGGCAGATAGTTGTGAGAATAAATGAGATAGTACCTAACACCAGCGAAGAGTAGGCAGTTAGTAGACATTGAAATCAAGATTTTGAAGTCCCAGCTCTAGAAGAGATCGCATATCTTGCTACTTGACCATGAGTGTGTAGGAAAATCTATAAGTGGGTGTTGGCAAAGATAATGGGGTCCAAGAACTTCCAGTCACTTCTGTGTCTCTTGAAAGAGGTTTCTGAAGGTGTGACATCAGGACCCATGAAAAAAGGGTCTTGGAAATAAGTCTTATTTACAAGTGGTCACTTTGCAAATGTTTTCTGAGAGCATTGCCTGGCTTTATTGTAATTGTGGGCTTTTCCATCCTCACCCAAATTCCCAAAATAACAACTCTGAGATTGAATTATGAGCTGGGCGGTGGTGGCGCACGCCTTTAATCCCAGCACTCTGGGAGGCAGAGGCAGGTGGATTTCCGAGTTCGAGGCCAGCCTGGTCTACAGAGTGAGTTCCAGGACAGCCAGGGCTACACAGAGAAACTCTTATCTCAAAAAAACAAAACAAAACAAAAAAATTTAATTATTTATGAATAAATGCCTAGGCCAAAAGCTCTGCTAGTCCCCTTACTTTGTATCTCATTACCCCCATTTATTCAAAGTCCTGCCACGTGGCGAGTTACCTCTTCTTAGGTTCATTGGCCAAACTCCATCAGTGAATCTCTTCCCACTGAAACTCCCACCTATTTCCTGCCTGAGTTAATAGGCCAACAGCTTTTATTGACAGGTGAAGCTTCCATACAGTACACAAGGAATCTCTATGCTTTGTTTTGATGTGTGCAGGGGTTTGCCTGAGAAGTAAACATGGGGGTGGAGTTGGTCAGACTAGTCTTGGAGAAATAGCCAGCCCAGCACCATCAAGAGTGTACAGAAGGCTCACTGGTGGGCCCGGCGCTGGTGGCAGTGCTTAGCCAGGAAGAACACTGTCTACCTAGTATAGTAACCTGGGTTGAGGGTAAGCCAATCATAACATATATAATTTTATGTGAATGAGTGTTTTATCTACCCATGTGCCGGAAGAGATCAGAAAAGGGCATCCAGAAAAGGGCCAAGTTAGGGATGGTGTTGTAAGCCTCCATTGGATGATGGGGTCAATTCTCTACTTCCACGGTTTGAGTCCCAGGGATCAGACTCAGGTCATAAGGCCAGGAGCAAATGGCTTTTCCCATTGAGCCTGGGTGGTTTTTTTTTTTTTGGTTTTTTGAGACAGGGTTTCTCTGTGTAGCCCTGGCTGTCCTGGAACTCACTCTGTAGACCAGGCTGGCCTCAAACCAAGAAATCTGCCTGCCTCTGCCTCCCAAGTGCTGGGATTACAGGTGTGAGCCACCACGCCCGGCTAACCAATGAACCATTTTGCTAGCCCTCATTAACTCATTTAAAGTCCAGCAATGACTGAGGCAAGAGACTTTCTGTGAATTTGAGGGCAGCCTGGGTTCTGGAGTGAGATTCTGTCTCACTCAGTTTCTCCCTAAAAGTTACCGCTTGGACTTTTATAGCCCAGACCTTTTATTATCCCAAAGGCGGAGGCCCCTACTCCCTGTCTCAATGGCACCGAATCACACCTTCGTGGCTAGTGTTCAGGTGCCTCATGGACAGCCCCAAGATCAAGAAAGACCTCACTGACCCCCTAGTGAGCAATTGAGTTCGAGTTATAAAGCTTACATTAGGGGCTAGGAATAATAATACACACCTTTAATGCCAACATTTGGGGGGCAGTTAGAGACCAGTCCGCCTAGTATACATAGTGAGTTTCGGGTCAGCCAAAGTCACTTAATAGAGAGACACCCCCCCCCCAAAAACAAAACAAAAGCAACAACAACAAAATACAAACCTTTGCATTGTGGAAGGAGAAAATCAGCTCCCACATTCTAAACATGGTAGTGTGCCCACGTTATAAATTAGTGTGATTCTTTTATTTATTTATTTATTTATTTATTTATTTATTTATTTATTTATTTATTTATTTGATGTAAGCTGTTAAGAAAGCTGTTAAGATTTTGAAAAGAACTGGTCTCAGTTAAGGGTCTCATCCTCAGGCTCAGAATGAGCTGATCTGGAATATCAAGGATGAGCTGAAGAAGGCGTGCTCCACCAACGACCTGAAGGAGTTGCTCATCTTCAACCAGCAGCAAGTACCATCTGGAGAGTCGGCGGTGAGTGCCCCTCATGCTGTGGGCACAGCAGGCCCTGAAGGAAATCAAGGCTCCAGGGTGTTGCATGGTGGTAACTTATCCTGTGCTGCAGGATATCTGATCACCCCTGAGATTATGTCATTTACTTGGAAAAACCTGTTTCTTGTTATGGTGTGGCTCATCCCTAGCGGATACCTTTAATCCAAGAGCTTTCTGATTGGTATAGTGGACGTAGAGGGCAGAGACATTCAGTTTGAGGGATTTTTGAGATGGCATAGTGTAGGAGAGCTTCATTTTAGGAGGAAGGTCACCCAGGTGCTTTCTCTGCCTCTTTAAGCACCAGACATCTGGCTCCCAAGTCTTTATTGGTAAAATCTAATGTTTAATGAGATTTTGTTAAAATCAATCATGGTCACCACCTCCTTTAGCCTGAAGGCTACCCCAGCATAGCATGCATTGCTACCCCAACCACACCATACATTACTACCCCAGCCACACCATATATTGCCGTGTTTGTCCTGGTTTAGGACCTAGGTGGGCGTGTGCTTGGATTTATGTCACTCTCCCAAGAATTGCTGTCACATGTCCCAGGACTGCTAAGCTCACACCGCACCTACTTGGGTCACTTCCTGTGTGGTGGAGTGTTTGCTGCAGGAACCCTTCACTTGGAAATAAGAACTCAAAAAGTACCAGGCCTGGGCTGTATTGTAAGCTGGCACCTGGGCTGTGGTAATGCCCAGACACGGCCTCTGCCCAGGGAATAGAGCCTGTGTGAGAGTTTCCATCTGCTTCAGTAGCTCTTCTTTCCTGAGCCCCAGGTCTCTGGCATGGTTTCAGATCTTGGACCGAGTTGCTGATGGCATGGCGTTCGGGGCCCTTCTGCCCTGCAAGGAGTGTTCAGGCCAGCTGGTCTTCAAGAGTGATGCGTATTACTGTACTGGAGATGTCACTGCCTGGACCAAGTGCATGGTCAAGACCCAGAATCCCAGCCGAAAGGAATGGGTAACTCCGAAGGTAAGGTTGGGGTGCATCCTGGAATCTGTCAGCAGGAAAACATGACCCTCCCCTTCTGGGCACATCCCTGTTCCATATGTCCCAAGATGACAGTCCATGTTTCTCACCCTTTCTCGTAATCAGTACTAAGTAGAGATAGTTCGTTCTCTCTGTTCACTGCTATAATTACACTCTCCCTCCTGGTCTTTCTCCGCCTGGGCCTGAGTAGCCACTCTGTAGCCAGCCTGTTCTCTCACGGTTAGAATCTCAACACGTGCCTTTTGCTGCCTTTGGTGGGGACAGTTGTAAGGTGACAATGAGGAGAATTAGCCATGAGATGCAGACTGTGTGCTTATGTCCTTCAGGGTGGTCCTACAAGATATGCTACAGTCTGGTGATGCTTGCTGTCCCCGTATGGTGTGGAGCTCATGACTATTATTCCCCCAGGTGCTTACCTCAGACTAAAAGTCAGTTCCATGATGTCCCCTAGAACCCTGGTGGCCTTTCCTGTCTGAGTTTCTGCACCCCGGGTTGCCGGAGGCTACAGTTGTGTTACCAGATGCCTGTGGCCAGGCCCCTCTGCTGTTGGCTCTTGGCAGACCTGGCAGGGTACTGCCTGCACCTGTCCCTGAGTACTCACCTCCTGGCTCTCATGTGCTGTGCTCAGTTCTTGAGGGCAGAAATCCTCTAACCTTCCTGTGCCACAGGACATGGGTGAGTGTGAGTCTGAGTGTCTGGTACCTTACTTACCATTCAAGAATGTGGGCACAGCTGGGAAAGTTACCTTTCTGTGTAGCTACTCTGGAGCACAGGGATTGCTCTTCACCAAGCATCCTCAAGTGACTAACCTCCCTAGGACAAGGCCTACTCTAAGTTGCAGAATAATAATTAATGACTATGATAATGATGAATAATTCACAGTAAATGCAAGAAGGCTCACAGCAGGCTCCTCCCTAAAAAGCAAGTGACTTAGCCTTGTCTCCTTTGGGAAACTGTCACTGGGTGTGTTTTGTTGCTTGGTTTGGATCCTGCACACCCACCCCACTGTAAATGCCCTGCACCAGAGTGGTGCACCCTCAGAGCTGATAAGCCTACATTGACACAACATCACCCAAAGTCCGTAGGTTACATTAAGGCCCACTCTTGGCATTGTGCAGCCTGTGGGGTTTGATAAACTAGAATGAAATGTAAGCATCAGGAACGCATCGTTCACAACATCTGTTGCCCCAAGACTCTCAGTGTTCTTGTCTTTCCTCTTTCATTCAACCTCTGGAAACCACTGGATCTTTTTATCAGCTCCATGTTTTCCCATTTCTAGAACTTCTTGTGGTTAGATGGTCTAGAATGCCCTGTGCAGCCTGTCAGGCTAGCTTCCTTTACTTGGGAATGTGTAGGCAGGGTTCCCCTGTACCTGGGTAGTTCATTGGATTTTGATGTTGAATAATTGTTCATTCATTGTTTCGGCCAGGCGTGGTGGCGCATGCCTGTAATCCCAGCACTTGGAAGGTAGAGGCAGGAGGATTTCTGAGTTCGAGGCCAGCCTGGTCTACAGAGTGAGTTCCAGGACAGCCAAGACTACACAGAGAAACCCTGTCTCGGTGGGGGGGGGGGGGGGGATTTGTTCGTTGTTTCTCTGTGTAGCCCCAGCTGTCTTAGAACTCAGTATGTAGACCAGGCTGGCCTCAAACCCACAGAAATCTCCCTACCTCTTCCTCCCAAGTGCTGGGATTAAAGGTGTGCACTTGTCTGTTACCCACCTTAGCCCTGGCCTAAGTATGCTAGTCTTAAAGGGCTTTAAACCATGCAGTAGCACCTGATAGCACATGATAGACAGACAACTTAAGAGAAGTGACTTGAGGACAGAGCGTTACCAGCATACCTCCTAGGTCTACTGATGTTTCTCCCACTAAGCTGTCAGCTGAGGTTTTATTTTATTTTTAATATTACCCTTAGTCAGAGAGGGGCACATACATAGAGAGGCTGAGGACAGCTGGTGGGAGAATCTCCCACCCTGTGGGCTCTGGGCCAGACTCCAGCCTTTGGCTTGGCAAGACACACTGAGCCACCTCACCGGTGTTGGGTTCCTAAGGGTGAGGCTTTTCACCTAGGTCACCCTAGTACCTGGATTATCATAGATGGAGGAACAGTCCTGTGAAAACACAACAGTAATACGTTTGTTCCTGGGAACTTTAAACCTTCCCTATTTCATTATAGGGACTTTTAAAGGATTATTTAATTTCATAGGACAAATCCCACTTAGTCTATTATAAGTTTATTTTAAGAGATCTCTGTCTTTTTTTTAAATATATATTTTTATTTTCTATATTCTTTGTTTACAATCCAAAAGCTTTCCTCTTTCCCAGTTCCCCTCTCCCCATATGTCCCATAAGTCCTCTTCTCTCCATCCATTCTCCTATCTTTCCCCCTCCCTTTTCTCTGTCCTGGTACTCCCCTACAATGCTGGATCAAGCCTTTCCAGGATTAGGGCCCTCTTCTTCTTCATGGGAATCATTTGATATGCTAATTGTATCTTCTGTATTCAGAGCTTCAGGGCTAATTAATATCCACTTATCAATGATTGCATTCCATGTGTATTCTTTTGTGATTGCGTTACCTCGCTTAGGATGATATTTTCCAGTTCCATCCATTTGCCTTAAAAAATTCATGAATTCATTGTTTTTAATTGCTGAATAGTACTCCATTGTGTATATATACCACATTTTCTGTATCCATTCCTCCATTAAGGGATATCTGGGTTCTTTTCAGCTTCTGGCTATTATAAATAAGGCTGCTATGAACATAGTGGAGCATGTTCCTTATTGCATGCTGAGGAATCTTCTGGGTATATGCCCAGGAGAGGTATAGCAGGGTCCTTCGGAAGTTTCATGTCCAGTTTTCTTAGGAACCGCCAGACTGATTTCCATAGTGGTTGTACCATCTTATAATCCCACCAGCAGTGAAGGAGTGTTCCTCTTTCTCCACATCCTCGCCAATACCTGCTGTCTCCTGAGTTTTTAACCTTAGCCATTCTGACTGGTGTGAGGTGAAATCTCAGGGTTGTTTTGATTTGCATTTCCCTAATGGCTAATGATGTTGAGCATTTCTTAAGGTGCTTCTCCGCCATCCGAATTTCTTCAGGTAAAAATTCTTTGTTTAGGTCTGTACCCCATTTTTAAATAGGGTTATTTGGTCCCCTGGGGTCTAACTTCTTGAGTTCTTTGTATGGATGTAGGATTGGTGAAGATCTTTTCCCAATTTGTTGGTTGCCGTTTTGTCCTTTCTGATGTCTTTAAAACGAAAACTTAACATTGTTTAGGAATTCCGAGAAATATCCTACCTCAAGAAATTAAAGATCAAAAAGCAGGACCGGCTATTCCCTCCGGAGAGCAGTGCCCCAGCACCACTGGAGCCCCCCCACTCTGTCACCCCAGCACCCACAGCTGTGAACTCCTCTGCTCCAGCAGGTATGGCTCTGGGAAGGATTGTGGGCTGGCTTGACCTATGGGCCATACCATGCAAGGACATAGCATAGTAACGTGGGCGTCCTGTGGGCTGTGTGCCATGTGGCTAGCATTCCATAGGGCATGTTCAGAATATACCACCAGTATGACATCAAACAGGTCCCCAGGCTCCAGGCCTATTGTCCTTGCTGCGCCACCGACCATCAAAAGCCTGGGGAGACCCTGGCCATGGCTAGACATGACCTAGGCCACGGAAGCAGTAAGATCAGTGCGTCTTGTTGGAAAGGAGGAGGATGCTTACTCCTTCAGGCATGTGGAGACTCCTCAGCTGTCAGGTGGAGGCCATGCTGGTGTGGGCAGACAGAGGACAAGGTTCTGCTTCTGAGCACTAGCCCAGCTGCACCTAGTCTGCCCCTAATGATGAACTCATTACCCCAAGTCTCCTCCGCTGCTTGAAGCCTGGGTCTCCATGCTCATGTGGTGTCATTTAGGGCCTGCTTTCTGGTGCCTCCTTGTCAGCCTTTCCTCTGCTATCTCCTCGCTTGCAGTTCACACCAAATCAGTGATTTTGTTCTCTACAGAGACTTGAGTGAAATGCTGGTGGAGTCCTCAGTGTCCACCCCTTAGAAAGAAAGAACAGACTAAAGCTGGGCAGTGGTGGCACACGTTTGTAATCCCAGCACTCTGGGAGGCAGAGGCAGGCGGATTTCTGAGTTTGAGGCCAGCCTGGTCTACAGAGTGAGTTCCAGGACAGTCAGGGCTACACAGAGAAACCCTGTCTCCAAAACACCAAATCCAACAAACCAGAAAAAAAAGAAAGAACAGGCTAGAACCAGTGCTGTTTCTACCTTCAACTCTCAGAAGACCCCGTCCATACCAATCCTACAGTTAGTGCTGGGTTCTTGGTGCCAGCTGGGCACCCTTTGCCTAGAACAACTTAGCTCAGTGTGACTGTACTGACCAGACCTTTCAGCTTTGTCAACAAGTCTGATTGGCAAACAAGAACTGCGCTTTCTAACTCAGGAGTTGGGAGAAGAGAGTATGAAGGACTCATCTCTCACCGCCCACCCTCTTCCTAGCATTCTGGTCTCATCTCTAGATGCAGCCTTTCTAGTGTGCTGCTGAGCAGTCCCCAGGTAGCCAGCCTGGGTCACCTGTTCAGTGTGCGGCCTATGCCCTACCCAGTGTTCACTGTTGTAGAACTCAGGGCTTGGGACTTGGGTTTGCAGTTCTGCCCTGTTTCCACACTGCCTGTTCGCTTCTGTCTTCATAAGGTTTTCCCAAAGAGAAAAGAGTGAAGACCAAGGCTGGCCAGGCTCCTCTGTGGTTTCTCCTAAAGAGCCAGCTATTTTGTCTTGGCTCTGTTCATCCTTTCCTGGGGGCAGAATAGAGTAGTCCCAGCCTGACGCCTCTGATCTCTTATCCCAGACAAGAGCCCCTGTCTAACATGAAGATCCTGACTCTCGGTAAGCTCTCCCAGAACAAAGACGAAGCAAAGGCCACGATTGAGAAACTCGGAGGCAAGTTGACTGGATCCGCCACCAAGGCCTCCCTGTGTATCAGCACTAAAAGTAAGTTTAGAGGGGGCGCACCTCCCAGATGTGCTTCAGGCTTGTGTCACTGGCCCACAGTCCCAATCAGACCGTGCGCTTAGACTGCTTAGTGGCCGAGGCATGTCCCTGGGTTCCTTTGTAGGTAGGGTGGAGGTTACCACTTTGTAGTCTGGTAATGGAACCCAGGCCCACAATTCTATGTTATAGACTGTCCTGCAGAGTGTCGTGGGTCTAGGCCTAAGAGTCCATTTCTGTTGCATGACTCCTGACACCACTCTCAGGTTTAGAGAAAGTGGCTGCTCTTGGCTTTACACCCCCAAGGGGCAGCCGGTGCTGGAGCATGGCTGCTGGGATGAGTGAGGTTCAGCACAGCGTGGAGGAGAAGCCGTTGGTGATGGGGTGGGTCGGTGGCCTTCCCGGGCTGTGGTAAGGTTGCGTTCAGCTTACCGTTGGGGTTTTCGTCTCTCCTGTCTGGTCGTAAACAGAGGAGGTGGAGAAGATGAGTAAGAAGATGGAGGAAGTAAAAGCGGCCAACGTTCGAGTTGTGTGTGAGGACTTCCTCCAGGACATGTCTGCCTCCACTAAGAGCCTCCAAGAGCTGCTCTCGGCCCACAGCTTGTCCTCATGGGGGGCTGAGGTGAAGATGGAGCCTGGTGAAGTGGTAGCCCCCAAGGGAAAGTCAGCCACGTCCTCCAAGAAGAGCAAGGGTGCCGCTGTCAAGGAGGAAGGTGAGGCCCAGCTGCCCCGCCTGGGACCTTGGTTCTGTGTCCCTAAAGTGCTGCAGTGAGCAGTGTCCTGACTTCAGTGTCCGCAGGTGTGCGGGCGCCACGACACGTGCCTCGTGTGCCTTGGGAAACTTTTCTGCCTTTGTCTTAGTTGAGTCTTTGTGTTGCTCTGTCCCTTCCCTCCCAAGGTGTCAACAAGTCTGAAAAGAGGATGAAATTAACTCTGAAGGGAGGAGCAGCTGTTGATCCTGACTCTGGTGAGTGACCAGAGCCCCCATGCACCCTGGGAGGTTAGATGTCTCTAGTCAGGGTCGCCAGAGGGGAGCAGGCCAATCCTGGAAGCTTATGGGTCAGTAGGGACCTCTAAAGGTGCTGTGACATGAAACTGACCAGGGACACGTAGGCCCACAGACCCTTCTGTTGCACCCTAGCCCTTCAAGGGAGAAAACTATAGGAGCTTTGCCTCTGGGGCAGGTCTGGAACACTCTGCGCACGTCCTGGAGAAAGGCGGGAAGGTGTTCAGCGCCACACTTGGCCTGGTGGACATCGTGAAAGGGACGAACTCCTATTACAAACTGCAACTTCTGGAGGATGACAAGGAAAGCAGGTGAGCCCCAGCCTGCAACAGAGTGTGTGCTGCCCACCCTGGGAAGTCAGGCTGCTGCAGGGCCTGAAGCAAGAGACACCATCATAAGAACCCATAGTGTTTGAATGAAGTCTCCATAAAAAACAGCCACTACTGGCTGTCAGTTAGGTTGCTGTGTTAAGACATCACAGGTGTAGGTTCACCGATCCTACTGGGTTATTCTTTTAGCCATTGAAAAGGTAAAACAAATTCATGGTTTATTGTGGAACACATTAAGATTACATTTTATTCTTTTTGTTTGTAGCCCTGGCTCTCCTGAAACCTTTGTAGGACAAACTGGCCTCAAACTCTGAGATCCACCTTCCTACTGCTTCCTAAGTGCTGCTATTAAAGGTGTGCACTTTAATAGCCACACCTAACTTTAGAATTTATCATTTTATGCTCTTCCACACTTGCTGGTTACTAGAAAGAAGGTGATAATTTCAGCCCTTTTAAACACCCTCTCTCAGTTGTAGAATGCTTGCCTAGTGTGTTCAAGGCCCTCAGTTCCACCTGCAGCACCACTCAGCCAACGCGAGGGACGAACAGAGCATGCTTTTAAAGCTGCCCCTTGCCGGGCGTTGGTGATACACACGTGTAATCCTAGCACTCTGGAAGGCAGAGGCAGGCGGATTTCTGAGTTCGAGGCCAGCCTGGTCTACAGAGTGAGTTCCAGGACAGCCAGGGCTACACAGAGAAACCCTGTCTCGAAAAAACCAAATCCAAAAAAAACAAATAAAGCTGCCCCTTACAGAGGAAGGTCTAACAGAACAGAAGCTCACCCTGGTCTGTCCCTTTACAGGTACTGGATCTTCCGGTCTTGGGGCCGAGTGGGCACAGTTATTGGCAGTAACAAACTGGAGCAGATGCCCTCCAAAGAGGATGCTATTGAGCACTTCATGAAGTTATATGAAGAGAAGACTGGAAATGCCTGGCACTCAAAAAACTTCACAAAGTATCCCAAAAAGTTCTACCCTCTGGAGATTGACTATGGCCAGGTAATCATAGTAAGGTCTGTTCCTTTAACTCCATAGTGTGGCTCAGGTGATGACACACGTTTAGAGAAGAGTTAACAATACCAGAGCGACAAATCATTCCTTGAAGCCAGTTTTAGCCAAGATCGTGAGCAGAGTATGTTAAACACCATCTCTGTAACATAAAAATTCTAACTAGTAAATCTAGCAGTATTTGAACACCCCAAGCTTGAGTGTAATGCAAACAGAATTTGGGGTGGTTGACATTTCAGTATGCCCTATGGATGAGGGGTAGAAGTCCCATGAGCATCTCAGTAGCAACAGAAAACATTGTGTAAAGTGTATACCGTACAGCTTTGAATGAGACTTGGATAAGTTACAGAGTGGAAGGAGCTCATGTCCTCCTCGGCCTCCTGAGCGCTGGGACTACAGGTATGTGCAGTCACAAGAGTTGTCATGTCCACCAGCAGTAGAGATTCGGGACACCAAGGAAAGGTAGGATGTGGGGTTGCTCTGGGCATGTGTCATCACCGCTGAAGTAAAATGATGTAGGTAGGAAGAGTTGCTGTGCTCTGCCTATCTATTCTGAAAGTCTCCCTGTGGGCCCTGAGGCAGCATTCAGTTACCTCGTAGGTGATCATTTTGTGCCTAGATGTTTATGTTTTGGTTGAGCCGGGGGTAATCTTAGCCAGGGCCATGTACATGATAGTTTTGTAAAAACAGACTTATGAATGGGTACAGATTTTAATTCCACACCTTTGGGGTCTGGCATTCCTCAGAGGGAAAATGTTTTCTATTGTAGAGTGTTAATGAGTTCTGCATTAAGAATTAAAACTTAGAGGTCAGTGTGGTCAACGTGATGGCCCATGCGATTAATCCTAGTGCGCTGAGAGCAGAGGTAGGCAGATCTCTGAGCCTGGGCTCAACCTGGTCTTCATGGTATGTTTCAGGATGGCCAGGGTTATATAGTGACACCCTGATTCAAAAAATAAACAAGTTCTTACATAATGTCCTTGGACTTAGAGGTAGACAGGGTAGTACCTTCCCTAAGTATTGTTTTAGAATTTTTTTGAGAAAGGCATAGAAAATAAAACTGCCCAAGGTTATCTGTAACAAAGTCCTAGCATGTGTCTGCATCTGGCTACTTTGACCTCTGGAGTCATTTCCCACCATGATAGGAATCCTGCATTGCACGCGATACACACCTGTTTCTTCATGGCCAGGGTCATGCCGCACACTCAGTCCAAAGAATGCACTCTCCATCTGGGCCCAATGGGAGGCTGAGAAGTAGTTTAGCATTTTAAAAGCAGAAACTATGAAGCTGATCTTAGTCATTTAACCCAGCTTGGTGCTGACGGGTCTCGCTATCACGTTGGGTACCAGCAGACCTGGTGCAGGCAGAGGACGACTGTCTCACAGCAGCCGTGCCTTCTGCAACAGGCGTGGGTGCACACTGGGCAGCTTCTGCAGGGCACCAGCATGCCCGGAGAGAGGCAGACACCGTCAGAACAGCTGGAGTGTGAAGCGGAAGCATCAGGAGGGCTTGGGGAGGGCATGGCAAGTACTTTGCCTGCAGAGTTTGGTAACCACTTGGCTCTTTTGCTGGCAGTATTCTATCCTGTCCTGGTTACCTGTAGCTAAGCCCTGATGACACAGTCCTTGTCCTCTTTCTGGTTCCCCCTCCCCTGAAGGACGAAGAGGCAGTTAAGAAGCTGACGGTGAAGCCTGGCACCAAGTCGAAGCTGCCGAAGCCAGTGCAGGAGCTCGTGGGGATGATCTTCGACGTGGAGAGCATGAAGAAGGCCTTGGTGGAGTACGAGGTGAGTGCTGGGCAGTTCTCTGCTCGCTTGCTGAGCGGCGTGCTCGGTGCACACTGAGCCTGGTGAGTTAGTTCACTGTGTTACCTTTCCTTTCTAAAAGATAAGCGGCCGCAAACCTCCATCCTGGCTCTTGCTTGCCCAGGCCCTCTGGGCCCCAGCCCCCTATCACCTTTTCCCATTTTGATTTCTGTGTTAAGGTGGGTAGGTCTGGTTCTTGGGGGCTCAGACAGACCAGCTAGCTGATGCCAGTGGAAGTCCAAACCTTCGCTTACTTGTAGACATAGAGAACTAGGCGGGAGAGACTGCTTGCTTGGTAGATAAGAGCACTAACTGCTCTTCCAGAGGCCCTGGGTTTCAGTTTCAGCACCCACGTGGTGGCTTACAACCATCTGTAACTTCAGTTCCAAGAGAATCCAGTGCCCTCTTTTGGCTTCCACAGGCACTAGGTACCCAAGTGGTACACAGGCATACAAGTAGGCAAAGCAGTCATAGACATAAAATAATTTAAAAATTATATTAAAGGAAACTCCTGTGACCACTGCTGTCTTGATCCATGCTGCAGTCAGTTAGCCAAACTCAAGTCAGCTCTCATTCTTAAATCTTGGGGCTGGGTGTACTGTGATAGGGGGCTCGCTCGCCTCACGTGAGGTGAGATGATGCCAGTTAGAACATGCTGCTCCCGAGTGGGCCTGCATGACAGGGAAACAGGCTAAGTTGAGCATAGGCTGTGCTCACTCACCTGTAGTAGTCTTCCCAGCAATTGACAGAGGAGAGGACTCTAGACTTGGCCAGCCATATAGCCTCCTATTCTCTGGCCAGGAGTCCAGAAGACAGGCTGCTCTCCAAATCAAGCAGCTCTGGTGGATATGCCCAGTGCCACATTCTTAAAGCAGTGAGGTACTAGCACACGGGTGTGTCACTTCAAGTTCTCAGTGACGTTGCAAGCCAGTTCACTCACAGGAGGGAGTAGATGTCACTTGAGTACAGTTGATCCAGTGTACAGTGTGGATCTGTCAACTCTTCGTCACTGTAACAAAGTGATGTAACACACCTCTACCTTCACAGCTCAAGACCCTGATTAACAGATCCTGAAGTAATGTGGTTAGTTGCAGTGCAGTTAAACAAATGTGTAGCCTTTTGGGATGGCTGATTTGAAAGGCCAGTGTGGAGTCAGGTGTGTGTTCTTGAAAAATAATATTCAGCACTTGGAAATTTGAGGCTCTTGTTTCTGAACTGGATGGAAGCAAAGGTACACCCTCCCTCCATAACCTAGAGAACAGGGGGAAGCCTTTGTCCCATCATCTTGTCCTAGGGATTGGTAGGAAGTATGTTGGGTCTTCCTTACCAGTGCTGGGCTATATGCATTGGGCTGCTGTTACACAGCACACGGGAGGGGTAACCAATCTCCTGTGAGGGAGGAATGCTGTGTCACCACAGTGCCTTTAAGTTCCCTGTCTCTGCAGATTGATCTTCAGAAGATGCCCTTGGGGAAGCTGAGCAGAAGGCAGATCCAGGCCGCCTACTCTATCCTCAGCGAGGTCCAGCAGGTAAGCAAGCCCTCCAGACGTCAGCATCTCTTCTGCTAAGAGCAGCAGCAGCGTTACTGTGTGGGGGCAGTGACAGTGCTGAACTCTAGTTTGTGAGAGTTGGACTTTTTCAGTTCAGTAAATATCATGGTCCAGTTCATTGCTCAAAGAATGTTAACAAAATGCACATGGTAATGATTTCAGTTACCAGATATGTAATAAACTCCTTAGAAATTTAAATTTGGTGGGAAAATTTATCTAGTATGTCTCCAGCCCTAGCTCTGCTTGTACTTGAGAGTGGGGTACAGCTGCTTTGAGAGGAGAAAGAAGCACCCAGCAAAGTAGACTTCCTGGGTGGTGCTGGAGAACTAACCTGTAGTGACCTGTAGAATCTGGGTGCCTCTGTCTAGCAGTGGACTGGTGTCCCCACTTCCACAAGATCATTGGGTCCAGGCTCAAGCTCTCTCTGGCTTGTGGTCCCACAGTAGCAGGAATGAACTATGTCTGTGCCTGCAGCAGGTAGACGCTCCCCGGCATTGTGGGCAGTTTTCTGTTTGTTCTTTATTTGAGACAGGGTCTCTCTCTGTAGAGAGAACTATGTAGACCTGGCTGGCCCCTAGCTCACAGATCCACCTGCCTTGGGGTGCTGGGATTAAAGGTGTGTGCTACCATGCCTGGCTGGACAATTTTCAAACATGCAGCAGTAGCCAGGAGACCACCCCGCAGATGCTGCAGTAACACTTTGTATGACGTGTATGACAGCATACTTCTCCTTTGCATAAATAAGCTGCACAGTTCCAGGTGCATTATCCTGGGGCCTCCGTGCCACGACTCCAGTGAGAGGTGCTCTGCTTGTGTAGACAGCAGCTGATTTAGTCCCGTGTTCCTTCTGTCTTTCCCTTCCCTTCCAGGCAGTGTCTCAAGGCAGCAGTGAATCCCAGATTCTAGATCTCTCCAATCGCTTCTACACCCTGATCCCCCATGACTTCGGAATGAAGAAGCCCCCACTCCTGAACAACGCAGACAGTGTGCAGGTAATAGGCTGCAGAGCTGGGGCAGCGCTGGGTCTTAACTGGGGCAGCGCTCGTTACTGTGTTCTTTAAGAGTGGGATCTACACCACCTTTCCTTTGCTTTACCAAGTCAGTCTAGAAAATTGTCATTAACCAAGACCATTTCTCTGTCCCACATAAAGGTCCCATGAGTCCCTGGCCTAGGTCAGTTTGTGGCATCCTTAGTGGCATCTGTGTTTCTGCCTGTCATTCACGTTTAAGAGTTCTGACATCTTCCCCTCCCTTTCCAGGCATCAGAGCCTCATTAGCATGCTGGAGAATGCCTACGAGTGCCCACCGTTGAGGGAGGGGTGGTGGCAGGGCTTGGCCAGCGCAGACTCTTCCCCCACTTAGGGAAGAAATTGGTGTCATCTACTTCTTGCATGTGCTTCTGTCAGGGCTTGATTGTCTCCTCCCCGTGGACTTAGCTCCTGGGTCTGTATTCTGTCCCCAGGCCAAGGTAGAGATGCTGGACAACCTCCTGGACATCGAGGTCGCCTATAGTCTTCTCAGGGGTGGGAATGATGACAGCAGTAAGGACCCCATCGATGTCAACTATGAGAAGCTCAAAACTGACATTAAGGTGAGAGGCCTGCCTTTGCCATGTAGCATTCAGTAGCTCGTCTGAGCAGCAGCCAGCCCCAGCCTACATGTGCAGGTGTGTGGCTAGGCCTTGAGCCTGCGCTCTCACATATCCAGGTGCTGCTGGTAGGCTTTGAGACTCTGGAAAGTCTGAGCTAGTTAGTGCCTCAGGTCAGTATGGAGACTGTGTTTTGAAAAGTTCCTTTTCTTCTATTTCGGGCACAAGCAGTCAATTGGGCTGTGTTGAAGGCTCAGGTAGGTGGAAATTGCCCTGCCTGAAGTGTGTGCCTCTGTCCCAGCCAGAGCTTGAGTCTTGGGTCTCTTGATGCAACAAAACACTGGAACTAAAAAGCAAATTGGTGAGCAAAGAATTTATTTGGCTTCTACTTCCAGATCATAGTTCATCAGTGGGGGAAGTCAGAATAGGAAGTGAAACAGGGGCAGGATCCTGGAGGCAGGAGCTGATGCAGAGACCATGGAGGGGTGCTGCTTACCTGCTTGCTTCTCATGGCTTGCTCAGCCTGCTTTCTTAGAACCTAGGACCACCAACCCAGGGGTAGCACCCATGATGCAATGGGCTGGGCCCGCCCCCATGAGTCACTAATTGAGAAAACGCCCTACAGCTGGATCTCATGGAGGCATTTCCTCAGTTGAGGCTCCTTTCTCTGTAATGACTCTAGTTTATGTCAGGTTGACACACAAGACCAGCCAGTGTGCCCATCTTCTGCCTGTTTCTGACAGGCATCATGGTCCCCCTGCAGGCCAAGTTTTACTGGTAGTTGAAGTCTGGGCCAGATGTTTCCAGATTCTTGGCCTCTTAATCAAAGGACTGAAATAAAGATTTGCAAAAGTAGTGTAGGTTGGGTGGGTTTTAATTGACAGTCTCAATTATGTGTGCCCTTTGCCCCTGTGCATAGCTTTTCCATAATGCGTGTGATTTCCGTCATTAGAGATGCCTCACCAGGCGGTGGTGGCACACGCCTGTAATCCCAGCACTCTGGGAGGCAACAGGCGGATTTCTGAGTTTGCGCCAGCCTGGTCTACAGAGTGAGTTCCAGAACAGCCAGGGCTATACAGAGAAACCCTGTCTCGAAAAAACCAAATCCAAAAAACAAAAAGAAAAGAAAAGAAAAAAGATGCCTCATTTTCTGTAGGCATAAAATAGTGAAGAGAGGATTTATCCTAGTTACTTACTGTTGAAACACCATGACCAAAGGAACTTGGGAAAGAAAAGATGCATCCACATCACAGTTCATCATTGAAGGAAGTCAGTAGGAACCTGGAGGCAGGAGCTGATGCAGAGGCCACAGAGGCGGGCTGTTCACTAGCTTGCTCCCAGTGGGTCACTCAGAGAACCGGGACCACTAGCCCAGGGGTGGCCCCACCCAAAATGGACTGGGCCCTCCCTCCCATGTAAATCAATAATTAAGAAAATGCCCTACGCGCTTGCCTACAGGCCAATCCTATCAAGGTGTTTTCTCCGGCAAGGCTACCTCCAGTAACTTTCCTTAAATGAAGTTTGCATGAGACTAGCCAGCACAGGAGTCTGCAGAAGCCCCCCTGAAGGACAGTTTGCCGTATTACCCAAGAGGGCCAAGGCTTGATCAGCCCTCCTACTTAGACTCAGACATAACTAGAATATAATTGAGTAGACGCTTTCTAAATTTTGTGGGTTTTTTTTTTTTTTTTTTAAGATTTATATAAGGACACTGTTACTCTCTTCAGACACACCAGAAGAGGGCACCAGATCTCATACAGATGGTTGTGAGCCACCATGTGGTTGCTGGGAATTGAACCCAGGACCTTTGGAAGAGCAGCCAGTGCTTTTAACCACTGAGCCATCTCTCCAGCCCATCCCCTATGGTTTTTTAACTCGCTGCACTGTGTGGAGGTTGGTGTGCCCACAGCAGACAGAGGGTGCGGGCTTTAGGTGGGTTTCAGAATGGAGAGGAGTGGGCATAGACTAAACAAGTGAGGCTCTCCACATTAGAAAAGGTAGAGTCCGGGTAGCTGCACCACTGTCCCCGGAGCCTGCCCACCCACAAGTAGGACATGGTGCCAAATGTGCCTTCTCAGTGAGAAGGCTAAGGTTCTTGGGGAAGAAGCTCCTGTTTTTAATTACAGACAGCAGATAATCAGAAATCTTAGATTTTTTTTAAACTTACAATTTTGAAAATGTAAAAAGCAAATATAGCCTCCTTGCATATGCTCAGTTTATTTAGTGTGGATTACATTGACATTACATCATTGAGCATGCACTGAGCCAGCTGTGGTACACCTGACAAGGGACTGTCCTCAGAACCCTCGGGTGGGGCTGCGGGTGTAGTTGGTGGTAGAGGAGCACTTGCTGGGCCTGTGAGAGGCCTTTGGTCCATCCCGAGGACTAGGGTAGGAAGGAGGTGGTATGATGTCACCTGTGTTCCATTGGTGAGCTGGACTCTGTTCCACCTCAGCAGTGGTGAACCTAGCGAGTCGACAGGAACTCTGAGCTGCTTCCCTAGCAGTCCAAATGGATAAGGAAGCGATACTCAGGCCTCACTCGACCTGCACTGCTGCTGGTCCTCTAGGTTGGTATATCAGTATCCCTCCTCTGCGGGGGTCTCCCTGCCCTCATTCCACATGCCTGTTTTCCAGGTGCTTGACAGAGATTCTGAAGAGGCCGAGGTCATCAGGAAGTATGTGAAGAACACTCATGCGACCACGCACAATGCCTATGACCTGGAAGTGATAGACGTAAGAATTCTCTTCCCCCTTCCCATCCTGTCAGGTCTCTCTGTTCTCTCTGTCCGTCCTTTCCTGGGCCTGGCTCACACACAGTGAGCCACTTGCCTTTTGGGGCTGGGGGGGGGGGGACCTCTGTGTGGTCCTGGCTGTTTTTACAGCAGGCTGGCCTATGGGGAGACCTGCTTTCCTCCACTTCCTGAGTGCTTGGGGTTAAAGGCTTGTGCCACCACTGTCAGCTCTACTTTTAGTAAGCAGAAGTGCTATGTTTGTTGAGCAGCAAAGTAAGTAGTGTTGTACAGTTGGCTGTAGCTTTTTCTGTGTAAAGTGCCCCCATATTTGTCAGAAAATAAGATTACCAGAAGTTCATGAGGCCAGAAGAGGTACACATCTCTAATCCCAGCACTCGAGAGGCTTAACACAGACCAAGGCTAGCCTGGGCTGCAAACTTTAGTTCTGGGTTAGTCAGGTCTACATAGTAAGACCGTTCTCAAAGCAAAGGTTCCTTAGGTGCACACCTGCTGCACATTCGTCCCAGTGTTCTGTAATGGCTCGTCACTGTTAAGTGGCACCTGGGGACACGGCATGGGATCATCCCGTCCCGGTCTGAGGAGGATGTGGCAGAGCTAAGGCACCCTAGCTCTTGTGTGTGACAGACAGGGGGTCAGTATCAGAAGCTCCTGAGCCTGCTCATCTCTGTGGTGAACCTGAGTAACAGTGTCTCTGTCTCCTTTGCCGACTGTCTGCCCAGATCTTTAAGATAGAGCGTGAGGGAGAGAGCCAGCGCTACAAGCCCTTCAAGCAGCTCCACAACCGGAGGCTGCTGTGGCACGGGTCCAGGACCACCAACTTTGCAGGCATCCTGTCACAGGGTCTGCGGATAGCCCCACCCGAAGCACCTGTGGTAAGTGGCTGTCCTCTGGGGAGGACGGAAGTACTTGTCCCTGCAGTGATATTCTGAGAGCCCCGGGTGCTTTAGAGTCCAGCCTGCAGCAAGCCCTCTCAGAGGGAGCAGGCTTTGGAGCCCTGCCTTTCCTCAGCTGGCAGCATCCGTGAGTTCCAGAATTTTCGCCATTAAAAAATGGGACAAGGGATAGATGGTGATGCCTGGGGGTTACAGACAGGACCGCGTGAGCAGGCCCTCACTCACTGAGGAGAGGAAAGAAAAGGAAGGACTTGGTGACTATAGCTCTCTCGCTGGGCACTGCTGTGTGGCCAAGTGGTGACATCAGTGCTACTGAATGTATATGTGTGCCCCGTGTAATCTAAGTAGTGATTATTAACTGGCTCCCATTTGCCTTATGAGACTTCCTGGTAAAGAGACACCGGCATCCTCGGCTGTTACGGGACTTCCCCCTGCCCACCTGTAAGCACTGGCCTTTGGTAGAGAGAGCCGGCCCTCTCCAGGGTGATGGCCGTGGGCCTTAGCCGGGCAGCAGCTCGTGTGGGAATTATGTGTGAGAACCACTGCTGGAAGGTTCTCAGCTGTCTGTCTTCCAACTTTACAGACAGGCTACATGTTTGGGAAAGGGATCTACTTTGCCGATATGGTGTCGAAAAGTGCCAATTACTGCCACACATCTCAGGGAGACCCAATTGGCTTACTACTGTTGGGAGAAGTTGCCCTTGGAAACATGTGAGTATCAGGACTGAGGCTAGGGTGGGCAGGGTGGCTTGTAAGTGCAGTAGACAGCAGCTCAAGGGGGCAAGGGAGATTCAGAGAAGCTGTGAAACCGAATGCAGGAGCTAAGAACTGGCAGGACTAGTCCTTCTGCAGAACAGGGACACAGGAAAGCTGTTCCAAGAGAAGTTCCAATTCCTCCATCCTGAGAGCTATGACCAGAGCGAGATGGGGAAGTAGGCCATAGGGTAGACTAGATGGGAACCGTCAAGCAGCTGGCCGCAGCTCCAGACGGGCCTTTCTTGGGAAATAACCCCACAACAGTGGCAGCTGTTGCAGGCTCTCTACTTAAAACATGCTCTGGGTTCTGAAGAGTCCAGGAGCTGGGGAGGGAGTTGCCAGGGCAAGGGTGGACAGAGTTCTGTGGGCACTTGGTTTATGTGCCAGGAAAGATGCTGAGGAAGGGGTTGGTTGGGAGCCCAGTAAGCAGAGGCTCTTCTGAGACTGTCCCCTTTTGAATAGGTACGAACTCAAGCATGCCTCACATATCAGCAAGTTACCGAAGGGCAAGCACAGTGTCAAAGGTACTGTCCCCCCAGCCTGGCATGGCAGGCTCAGTGAAGGGGCACCTCCCCTCCAACAGCCGGACTGCTGGAGGTTCATGTAAACCAAAAACTGTTTTGTTCCTTGTGTCATGATGCCATGGGAGTTCTGTGGGATACCAGGAACCAAATCAGGGCCAAGAGGGACCTCTGGGATACCTGGGATTATTAAGTGGGTAGCATATGATGATCAAGGCCGCCTTGGGGTGTTCGCCACAGTATAACCTCATCTGGGCCACTGTGACATTACTGGTTCAGAGCATTGCCCTGGAACCTTTCTTTACAGCATCTGTGCTGCATCTAAAGTATGTTTAAAGTGAACACATACCCCGTTACACATCCCTGTTACACCTAGCACTTGACCCTTCCACCTTACAGGTTTGGGCAAAACCACCCCTGACCCTTCGGCCAGCATCACCCTGGAGGGTGTAGAGGTTCCGCTGGGAACAGGGATCCCATCTGGAGTTAACGACACCTGCCTGCTGTATAACGAGTATCCTTTCATGGCTCTGCTGTGTTCCTGGAGCTGCATTCCAGGTGCTTTTGCTCCTACTGCCTGGGGAGGTGGGGTGGGGATAGAGACAACTTTGCCCTTGGTTGCCAGCCTGTGTGGAGTTGAGGTCTGACTCCCTGCTGTGGGCACCACCTGTCTCTGGGCACCAGCCTTCTCCAGTCAGGAGATCAGTGCTGGGTAGGAGGTCTTGGGGACTCAAATGTTGGCTCCTTGACAACTGCCCCTCCCCAGGTACATTGTCTACGACATTGCTCAGGTGAATCTGAAATACCTGCTGAAACTGAAGTTCAATTTTAAGACGTCCCTGTGGTAAAGTGTGAGGGGTGGGCTGTGCCCAGAACCCAGGGCCTAGGGGGTAATTCCCCCTAGTGCCTCTGCACCAGACACCACAAAACCTCAGCCATGCTGCCACCTAAAGGTAGCACCCTCACCGAATCTCCTTAGGAAGGGGAGTACAGGCAGGTTAAAGGGCTCTGGTTTCAAGTCCCTTGTCCGAGTTGCAGGACGGTTGTTTGTGGTTTTATCCTACCAGCCACAGCCCTGATAGACGCAGCTGGGGAGAGGTGTTTGTTGTTTGCCTAGACTAGTCCTGAGGGCAGAAACACACCACGTCACAGTCACAATGTCTGCCTTACTTGGCTTCCCCAGGGAAGGAAAAATGTGCTTCCTCTCTTTTTTCAAGGGTTCATCTTTGGTTTGATTTTGGCAAAATGTTAAGCATTTATTTTGAGCTAAAAATAAAAACTAATTTCATACTATATAGATTTTCTTTTTTATCTCGTATGTCCCCTTCTTAGCCTTCTGGGCTTTTGTTTGGTTTTCAGTGACAGACATGGGGTAACCAAAAAAAGGGGCTCCCTGAAGCACTTAACTGGGGAAATTGAGCCTGTAGTGTAGTCAGGTCAAAGTTGCATTTGGGATTCTTGATTCATCCATGAACAATTTTGTCTTCCAAATTGTCTTCTGTAATCAGTATAGCCACCCAAAGGGCTAATAGTTCTCAATTAAAATGCAAATGGCTGTCTCCTCCTGCGTTGTGTGCCTCATCTCCTCTGACAAGGATGTGGTTATCGTCACAGAATACTACAGAGGCCCTATAAGTGTGAACCCCAAAAGTATATCTCCCTTCAGATTTCCAATACTTGGGCAAGGCAGTAGAACTCAACTATACCAGTGGTTCTCAGCCTTCCTAACGCTGTACCCCTTTAATGCAGTTTCATGTTGTGGTGACCCCAACCATAAAATTGTTTTTGTTGCTTCTGTTCATAACTGTAATTTTGTTGCTATTATGAAATCATAATGTAAATATAGTTTTTCGATGGTCTCCTGTAAAGGGGCTGTTGCAACCCCAGGTTGAGAACCTCTGCACTGCAGTGTCCTAAAACCACAGGCCATCTAGAGCCAGCTGGGACTTGAAAAAAACTAAGCTAGACTGTTAATTCAGCTCTGAAAGTCAGGGCCCCTTTTGACCTTTCACAGAAGTGTGTAGGGTTGACAGGCGCAGGACCAACCCCCCACCATCCCTAACTCAAGGACTTCCGAGCTTGGGCTTGTTTTGGTGGTGGTTTGATTGCTGGTGGGAGGAACAAAAAGCAGAACTCACTTAAGACAGGAAAGAAAAATGAAATGTTCATTTGTGGTCTAGGGCTCTGTTCTGTGGAATCGGGGGTGTGGCTGCAGGTGGACTGGGGGACTGAGGAAGTGTGGGTGGGGCTTCTGATGAGAGCTGTGAATGTCTGGGCACACCGGTCAAGCTCCTGTCACCTCTTCAGTGTCCCCAGCCCCTTGTAGGTGAAAACTGTCAGTAGGGTTCGTCAGCTGCCATTGCCTGTCTACCAGCAGAGGAGAGGAAGTACCTCCGGGCTAGATGAACAAGTGACTTCTAATCCCATATCCCGCTTCTGACTATTTTATTCTAAGAAGTGTGTTCTTTCGATGTTGGCTTGCTACTGTTCAAAATGTTTAAGAAATTCAAGTCTTAGCCCGGTGGTGGTGGCACGTTGTGTTAATCCCAGCACTCAGGAGTTGTAGGTAGCCAGGGCTACACAAAGAAACCTTGGGGTGGGGGAGAACCTCAGGTCTTGCCCTGAAGGATGGCAACTGTCTGTTGGGGCTTCTGTTGTAAAGAAACACCATGGCCATGGCTGCTCTTACAGAGGGAAGACTTTTTTTTTTCAAGACAGGGTTTCTCTGTATAGTTCCATCTCTTCTAGAACTTACTCTAGACCAGGCTGGCCACAAACTCAGAGATCCTCTGCCTCTGCCTCTGCCTCTGCCTCTGCCTCTGCCTCTGCCTCTGCCTCTGCCTCCCAAGTGCTGGGATTAAAGGTAAAAGGTATGTATGTGCCCCCAAAACCAACTAAAGGAAACATTTCATTGGGGCTAGTTTGCAGTTGAGAGGTTTAGTTCATTGTTACCCTGGAAGGAAGAAGCATGGTAGCATGCAGGCACCCATGCTGCTGCAGGGAGAGCCGATAGTTACAGCTTACACAAAGGAAGGCCAGGGAGCTACTGGGCTTGGCTTGAGATCTGAAGCCTCCAAGCCCACCCACCCAGTGACACACTTCCTCCAACAAGGCTGCCTCCTAATAGTGCCATTCCCTGTGAACTTAGGAGGCCGTTTTCATTCAAACTACCACAGCAAAAATGAGATCACTCTATAAATTAAAAACCAGTGTTTAGGCCCAGGCTGGCAGTCCACAGAACCAACCTTACCCCAAAATTCAGGGTCTGAGTGCTCGGTGAGCTGTCCCCCTGCCTGTGTCTGGACAAGAAGCCCTTGGACAGTATCTGTCCAGACTACACTGTTGCAGTGTCCAAGAAGCACCGTGAGCTCCTGCAGTGTCTGACTGTACCTGTGTGTTGCCCTTTAGGGAGGTGAAGACAACTCCTTCAACAACACCCACAGCACACTTCAAAGCTGCTACAGAGTGTTTGAATAGTCTTCACTCTGAAAGGCACTGCTCTCTGGGGGCAGAAATGGGAGATGGGGTCCATAGAAGGCTTTCAACTCCATAGGTCATCTGAGCCAGAGTCCCAACACAGTGTGTGACGGTCTTTAAATCAGCCAGTCTGGCATCCTTCTGAGATTCTCAGGATGTAAGAAACTAGAAAATACGATCTGGATCCAGCTCTGCATTTCCATCTCTATGAACCTGGCTCCCTTTGAGTCGTTAACTGCTTGTCCTGTCCTGTCCTGTCTTCCCCTTGACCACGAGGCCACAGGCCTCTGGCTCTTTCCCTGGGAAGCCCAGCCCCACTTCAGTCAGGCTCTCAGGGGCTTAGAATAGCCAGCTGCTGTCTCAGCAGATGGCCAGGCTAATTTTAGCTATGAGCTGTTACTCACCCGAGGACCAGGCTGGGCTTTCTAGATTTGAATAAGCCAATGTGCTACTTTGGGTTACAGCCAGTAACAAAGTTTTGAGTTGTGATTTCTGCTTCTGCCTAGCATTTGTTGGGAATTTCAGAAACCTCATTTTAAAGGATTTTGTTTCTCAGAATGAAGAGCCCAAGCTACGACGCCAGCAGATGGTCAAACTGCTGCAGTGGTGTGATGGGCAGTAACCGTTGACACTGCCTTCCTGGTGTCATCAATGTCCCAGGGACACCTATTGCTGTTTGCTTTCCTGGTTAAAATGAAAATGGAGCCGGCCACCTCGGCTTCCTGACCCACCCACCAAGCAGCTTCGGAAGGACTACTTTCCCAGTAGACACTGGAGCTCATGGGTGATGTTTCATGGCACTTAGCAAGGAGTTGGCAGTTGAGACTCAATAACAGGTTGGAACTCTGGAGAACTTGTATTTCTGAATTTCCAAAGTCCTTCCCTCACCCCCCGGCTTTTTCTTATTACCCCTGTCTTAGCACCCTGACATCAGCAACTTAAGCAGAGTGTTTGTGGGAGGGTGAATCAAACTTGGTTCCCTTACAAAGAGCAACCTGAACCATCTCTGCGGCCCCAGGAGGGATTAGGGTACAGTCTGTCGGCAGCAGGAGCTGTAAGCAGCTGGTCACATTGCATCTCCAATCAAGAAGAAAAGAGCAATGAATACCTGTGCTCATCTCACCTCTGTACAGTTCAGTATCCTAACCCAGGGAGCATGCCACCCATAACAGTAGTAAAATTATAGTTATGGCCACAAGAAGACCCAGAGTCATCTAACCTGGGACCATGAGGGCTCATAAACCCTGGGCCACTAACCAATGAGCATGCAGAAGCTCGACCTAGACCCCTAGGCATGCATTTGTAGTAAATGTGCAGCTTGGTCTTTGAGTCCCTAACAAATGGAGCAGGAGCTGTCTCTGTCTCTGTTCCCTGCCATTGCAGGATCCCCTTCTTGACCTGGACTGCCTGGTCGGGCCTCAGTGGGAGAGGATGTGGCGAGTCCTGCTGAGACTAGGTGCCCTAGAGTGCAGTGGAACCCAAGGGGAGGAGGTACTGGGGGGAGAGATAAGGGTGCACTGGGAAAAGAGAAGGGGGCTGTGATGGAGATGTATAGTGAATAAAGAAAAGTTACAGTTTAACGGTGCAACAAAAATAGTTTTTTTGTGGTTGGGGAGGGGGGGTTCACTACAACACGAGGAACTGTATTTTAGGGTTACTGCATTAGAAAGGTTGAGAACCACTCTTCTAGATCTATCCCATCATGTTGACAAACCATCCTACCCCAAGATGGAAACAAATGGCCATTTGTCCCAGACAGCGCTAACCATAGACCAGTGGGACGACTATACCCAAGCCTAGTTTAGTGAGCCGGTGGGGGGGGGGGGGGTCATTACAGTGGCATAAGAGGTTAATAAGGGTCAAGACATCTGCATTACCAAAGCCCACCCTCGGCAAGTGTGACAACCCATGTAAGCTGCATCCCAGGAGCTCCACTCAGCTTGCAGGCCATTGGTCCTCACAGGAAGGGCTTCTTAGCGCTAGGTTGCTGCTTATAGCCTTGAGAGGGGGCTTGTGAATCTGACCGGTTTCAGGAATCTCTTAGTTGTTACAAGTTTCCTTCGTTTCCTGATCCTTTGTTTTGTTTTTTGGATTTGGTTTTTTCAAGACAGGGTTTCTCTGTATAGCCCTGGCTGTACTAGAGCTCATTCAGTAGACCAAGCTGGCCTCAAACTCAGAAATCCGCCTGCCTCTGCCTCCCAGAGTGCTGCGCCACCACTGCCCGGCTTGATTTCCTGATTCTTTGGGCCTCCCTCCAGGAGGGAATGTTTCAGTTTAGAGGAAATAGCTACATAGCACACCCCTCCACAATGTAAGAAGACAAAGTTTAAAGGGATCCTTCCAGTAAAGGGACATAGGATGCCCCTGTCAAGAAAACTATTACAGAACCTGTTAGTGAGGTTTCGGTGTTCCTCCCATCGTGGTTGTAGACTCCCAGCACCTCCACCGACGTGCCACCCTCTAAGCCACACCTCCACCATTGTGCCACCCTCTAAGCCACACACACCTCTTCTCCTTGGCCAGGGTTAGGACCACATGCTGTGCTCCATCTACAGAAAGCACCTAGCATTTGCAGCCTGATTAGAGGAAGAAACTGTCTCAGCAAAAACCAAGACGTGGAGAATGGCATTCTGTGCCATGCTCTGGGGAGAATGCAGTTGAGGAATGCAAACTCCTCCCATGGTGATCCTTAGCGTTCATCCGGACCCCACTGTCCATGATCTCAAGGACTTAATGACCACAGCTGCAAGTCGTGGCTAAGCCTCCCTTAGCTGCTGCACTGTGACTTTGTGAAGAAAGCTGTAAACCAGCACGGAAATAGAAGCTGTTGCCCAGAATAGTCTAAGCAGCAGCGCTTGGTGCTAATCGCAGGCCCGTCTGGGCCCCGATGACTGCAGAGGTCGTGTTGGGCACTCAGGACAGCTAAGCTCCTGCCTTCCTCTTTCTCTAGTGTTTCCTCAGTGAATCTGTGTCTTTGCCCAAAGGTCAGTTCTAACCCTGCTTCTGTTTCTGAGCTCAAATGATTTGTCTGAGCAGTTCCCAGGACTTCACTGATCTCTGGCAGCAATCTATGCCCTCACACCACCATCCTTCTCGCCATGACGAGGAAGGACTAAACCTCTAAAATGGAGCAACCCCAACTGATGCTGTCCTTTATAAGAGTTGCCATGGTCATGATGTCTCTTCACAGTAATAGCACAGAGCAAGACAAGCCTAGATGAGAGAACGTGGGTGCCTGGAGACAGTGCTAGAAAGGATATCAGGCCTTTGGCTACAGCTCTCAAAACCGCAGCTTTCTCTCCCATCTCTCTTCCGTGAGGTGAGCAGCCCCATGGCCACACTCTCCCACAATGCACTGCTGTACCACAGGTCCAAGTAGGCTGGTTGGCTGAAACCAGCCAGCAAAATAAGCCTTTCTTTTTTTAACATTCACTTTACTTTATTTATGTGTGTCTGTGGGGGGGGGGGGGGGGAGGTGCATATACACATGGGTGGGTCTGTGGAGCATTTTCTCAGTTAAGATTGAGGTAGAAGGGCTCAGGTCACTGTGGGTGGTGCCGCCCTGAACTAGGTGTTCTGTGTTGTATAAGAAAGACTGAATGAAGCCAGGCAGTGGTGGCGCACGCCTGTAATCCCAGCACTCGGGAGGCAGAGGCAGGCAGATTTCTGTAGCCAGCCTGGTCTACAGAGTGAGTTCCAGGACAGCCAGGGCTACACAGAGAAACCCTGTCTCAGAAAACATACATACATACATACATACATACATACATACATACATACATACATAGAAAGGCTGAGTGAGCCCGGAGAGCAAGCCAATAGACTACATCACTCTGGTTCTGCTCAGTTCCCGCCTTCAGGCTCCTGCCTTGCATTCATGCCTTGGTGTCCCTCACACTGAGATAAGCCCTTTCCTCTGGGCTGCTTTTGGTCAGTGCTTTGCCAAAGCAACTGAAAGCAACCTAGGACTGTGCTCGCCGTCCTGTGAGGCTAGCAGGAAAAAGGAGAGGCCCTGCCGCAATGGTGCCTAGCCTTGCTGTGAGCCCAATCAAACTCTTCTTCTTTAGTTGACTACCTCAGGAGTCCTGTTACAGCAGAGCAGCTACAAGTACTCACAGGTGGAGTTTATCTTGGCAAGTTTGCTGTTGTTATATTTAATAGACATGAATACTTCGATGACTTACACGACCACAATGACAGTGGTTCATGGCCTTGGAAAAGTCCTGACCAGCAACACAGAGCCTCTATCTCAGACATTCGACAACCTCTCCCCTGAGCTCCCTCAAACTGTTTTAATTTTCAGCACTGGGAATTTAGTGTCTCACACATAAATATCCTACTGCTGAGGTACACCCCCAATTCCTTTTAAAGATTTATTTATTTTTAGTTTATGTGTGTGCTCCTTTGGGGGGGGGTGTTTTGGTGGTGTTTGGTTTTTTTTTTTTTTTTCTGGGTTTTTTTTTTTTTTTTTTTTTTTTTTTTTTTTGGTTTTTGGTGTTTTTGAGACAGGGTTTCTCTGTGTAGCCCTGGCTGTCCTGGAACTCACTCTGTAGACCAGGCTGGCCTCAAACCAAGAAATCTGCCTGCCTCCCAAGTGCTGGGATTAAAGGCGTGTCCACCACCGCCCTACAGAAGAGAGAGGCTTCCCTGACCCGAAATGGAACCCGGGCCACGGCAGTGAAAGTGCCGAATCCTAACCACTAGACCACCAGGGAGCGTGTGCTCCTTATTTTATGTGTGAATGTTTTGCTTGTGTATTTGTATTTGTGTTCTCTCTCTCTCTCTCTCTCTCTCTCTCTCAATCAGTCTGTCTGTCTGTCTGTCTGAAGCACCCAAGGATGCCAGAAGAGGCATCAGATGGGTTGGAGTTACCGACAGTTGTGTGCCACCTGTGGGTGCTACGCACAGCCCGGGTTCTCTGGAAGAGCAGCCACCACAGCCAGTTCTCCAGCCCTTGCTCCAAAGTCATTTTGTTGCTATTGTCTCAGCCTCTCAAGATAGTCTCACCAAGTGCACAGACTGGCCTTGAAGTAACCTTATAGTCCAGGTTGCCCTACTAACTCTTCAAACACTGCATGTACCTGTCAGGCTGTTACATAAATTGACTTGATTAAAATTAAAGGTTTAAAATCTGTTCAATAGAGATTATTCTCAAACAGACAGACAGACAGAGCTGGAGAAGTGGCTTGGCAGTTCAGAGTGTGCACTATTCTTCAAAAAGATGCTTGTCTGCTCGGTTTCCAGCATCTACATCAGGTGGCTCACAACTGCCCATAGCTGCTGCAGCTCTTGGGGGAATCTAACTCCTCCGCTCACTGAGGTACGTGCCTCTGCACAGATCTTCACATTCTTAAAACTAATAAAATAAATCAAAAAAAAAAAAAAAACTGGAGCTAGGTAGGATGATAGACATCTTAGCACATAGTTGCTATGAGCTCCAGCCAACCTGTCTCATAAAAAGGAGGGAGGGAGTTTGGGGACCAGTGAGACAGCTCAAGAGTAAAGGTGCTCTCTCCCAAAACCGATGAGCCTCAGCACCCACACGGTAGAGAGTGGACTCCTAGCTACACACACACACACACACACACACACACACACACACACACGATGGATGGATGGATAGGTAGATAGATAGATAGATAGATAGATAGATAGATAGATTGATAGATAGATGATAGATGATGTTGCTCTCCTCTACTTGAGGCCACAGTCTACCACATTGGGATATGTCCTCTGAACTTGGAGCAAAGTGGAGGACTCCCTTTTCTTAGTAGGGCTTCCACTTCTCTGCCTAATCCGAGGGGCCTGACCCCCACATCCTCTACCTGAGGAATGTCACATTGTCCTTGGCAGACTACAAATTTAACTTCCTCTTTCCCAATAAGAACCCACCCAATGAGTACCTGAGATTCCTGGAATGACTCTCCATACACAGGAGGCATTTACAGTACGTTCAGCTCCAGCCAATGACCCACATTTACCCTGAAAATGCCTTCCCACTCTCCAAGGTTCATATTCGGTCACCCTGAATAAAGTGCATGAGTACAAAGCTGTTTCACTGACGATCAACTGAGAGAGCTGTTTTGACTGAATATAGTTTAGAAGAGTTATAACACTAAAATCCTTGGGGGAACACCCAGCCCTGAAGTCACTCCCAGTTGGGCCAGGATCCTGCAGACACCCCCCATTCAGACCCCATCCATTCAGACCCCACCCATCAGTCCCTACCCATTCCAGACTCAGCTTCATCCTTTCAGCCTGGTGTGCAGCAGCGTCTGAGGGAGGAAATCCAGGATGTGGAACCACAGCTTGACCCTAACACATATAGACAGACAGATGATAGGTAGGTAGATAGATAGATAGATGATTTTTTTTAATTTTTTGGGCTGGAAAGATCGATCAGTGGTTAGGAGCATGTACTACTTTTCTAGAAAACCGGAATTTGATTTCCAGCAACCACACCGGTGGCTACAAGTTTAACTTCCTCTTTCCCAATGGCTCCAAACTCCCTAGAAATCTTCTGAACTCTACAAACATCTGTATTCACAGGTGCACACACCCTCCACCCCCATGCCACATTATACATAATTAAAAATAAAATCAGGCTGGAGAGATGGCTCAGTGATTTAAAGCACTGGCTGCCATTCTAGAGGTCCTGAGTTCAGTTCCCAGCAGCCACATAGTGGCTCACAACCATCTGTAATGGGATCCAGTGCCCTCTTCTGGGGTGTCTGAAGACAGCTGCAGTGTAGTCATATACGTAAGACAAATTCTTTTAAACAAAAAACCTAAATAAATAAAACTAATCTTTGTAAAATAAAATAAAATATATTGGTATTGCAGATGTGGCTCAATGTAAAGTTCGTGCCTAGCACGGGTAACACCTGATTATTATTCCCAGTGGGAAAACAACAACAAAACCACTTCATCAGCAATTCCTGGGGAGGTTGAGGTAGAAAGCATATGCATTCAGAACCAACCTAGACTATATAATGAAAAAAATCTGCATTATATAGCACACTAAGAATCTGTGAGGAAAAATATTAGTATGCACAGACAGAAAACCTCAAAAAAAAAGGCCATACAAACATCTGTATTCACAGGTGCATATAAGGCCAGAATCTCATCCCGTGTGATTAAAAAAGGATTATTCTTTTGTTTGTTTTCTAGACAGGGTTTCTCTCCGTGTTTAGCCCGGACTGTTCCCTGGAACTCCCTCTGTAACCAGGTTAGGCTCAACTCACAGAAATCCACCTGCCTTTGCCCACTGCCCTCATTCACTCCCCTCCCCCGGCCCCCCAATGCTGGGATTGCAGGTGTGTGCCATCAAGCCTGGCCAAGGAGGCCATTCTTTAGATGTGGGGATGCGATCCACAGCCTCGAGTGTACAAGGCACGCACTCCTTCTCTAAGCTCCCCTCCCCACATCTCCTGAGTAATTCTCCTTCTTTGGGTTTTTGTATTTTCTCACAATAAGCCTGAAGAAGCTGCTGCTGAAACAATAAATCTCTGTTGTGCGATGGACACGTTTCCTGTCGTGCTTTCTGTGTTGTCACTACAAGAGAAGCATTGCTCCTGGGTTCCCTGTTTCCTTAGTTTTCCCTGGTTATCCTCAGCCAGGTGTGGGCTGAGGCAGCAAGCCTGGTGAGAAGTTGGAGCCTCTGCCTAATGACATAGACCTCTGCCTGAGAGAATCCTGCTGTCCTCCGTCTCTAAGGGCATTGGGCGTGCCTTGTTCCTGGTCTGGTATAATTACTTTTGTCAAGACAAAGGGATGCTCACTTTTCTGCCCGAATCACTTGCAGAAGACAAGTGGAAAGTTGCATCTTACAGGCCAATGTCCAGTCGGCCAGAGGTGGACTCCTTGGAGGAGCCCAGGAGCCCCGTGGCTGGTTAAAGGTTAAATGTGGAGGAATCACGCATGGGGTCTGTGCTGGATTCTGGAGAACTTGTCTGACTTTGCTTCCTGCTCTCTGTTAACAGGAAAAACCATTTACTTGCTTTTCACAGCAGAAAGAGAAAAGGAAGGAAGCCTGGGCCCCAGTTCTCAGTCTTCTGGGGACAGATCAGAAGGAAGGCTGGCTCAGAACCCTCTCCAGTATACAAAGGACTCTGCCTGGGCAGGGGGGAGTCCAGCAAACATGTTCACATTACAAAACTTTCGTCCTACATGAGCCCTGAGATGGTTCACTTACAGCCCAGATCTTCACTCTAAGCTGTTGTTTAATGCTGTTCACTAACCTTGGCCTGGTACACGGCCCTGCACCTCACCTTGCCAGCCTAGTCCTGGCCTTTCTCCATTAGGATGCTGCCTGAGGCCTGTTGGTTAAAAGGTCCAAGCCTACTTCCAGGTTTGAAAACCTATCAATCCCCACCAATCCCTGAGCTCAAAATTCCACCAGTCCCTGGGCTTGGCTTGAAACCTCATCCAATCCCCACCCTGAAAATCTCCACGGGGAAAACTCCTCCCCCAAGGAACCTTCTATAAAGCCTGCCTCTGCGGTTCAGTTCCCTGGGGCTTCTCACCCTAGCTGAGGCAGCCACCCATTTTGTGTCTTAATAAATTTCTTGGGTGAGGTTTGTTGTGTGGTGTGACTTTAAGTTATGTGGTAATCCTTGGCTCCTGACTGCCAGGATATCTTCCCTCTCAGAGCTGTAACACTTCCACTGGGGAAGCCTTCTCCCCTCAGAGTTATAACATGTACATTGAGGATTTTCCCTCAGAGCTGCCTACACTGTGTTTCAGGGTTGGGGTAAAGGGCCTGAGATTCCCCCAGGATTGAGGTCAGACCTCATTGTTCATTTCCCACAGCACCTTCCTGCCACAAGCACTGTTACCACCCATTCTGGGACAGTGTCAGGAGCAAGGCCCTACTATACCCTGCCTGGACCCTGTCTTTTAGTCTATTTAGACTTCTTTCATTTTATTTTATGAATGTTTTGCCTGCATGTGTGTATATGCATCACATGTGTGCCTGGTGTCGGAAACCCTGTCGGAACTCTCTACTATCGCCAAGGAAATGAAAGGGCCTGAGGTTCCCCCAGAACTGGAGTCCTGGATGACTGTGAGCCACAGCGTGGGCCAAGGTGCTGAGTTATCTCTCTCTCTTCACACACACACAAAATGGAGTCAAAGCTGCTTGTAAAATGAAGCCTCTTAGGATGAGGACACTGTTTTACACAATATGGAGTAACCGGGTAGAGCACATCACGATCTCAACACAGGAAGGCCTTGCTTGGCATCCGAGGGCCTCTGTTAACACATGGGCTGGAGAATGTTTAGTTACAGGGAGCTGTGCTGTGCACACTAAGAAACTGAGTGGTTTCCCTGCCTCTGCCCCCGGGGAGCCGATAGTTTACCCATCACTTAGTGACAATCGGTGATGTCTCTAGACACAGCCAGATGTCCCCTAAGGAGGAAAAGCTGCTGTGTTGGATGACTATGACCTTGGGTGACATCTTGACCTCAAACCCTGAGCCAGAGTCACCCAATGCAGTGCTTTACTTCTCGAGCCACAGAAACTGAGATAACGAATGGCTAATTCTAGGTGATTTCTGTGTCAATAGATTATCAATTCAGTGAGTATGGGAGTTTTCAGAGGACGGGTCCTTTCCTTCCCTCAGGTTCTCAGGGACCCTTGGCCCTAAGATTAAGAACCCCAGATCTGGCCAGGCATGACTGCATATGCCTTTAATCCCATCACTTGAGCAGCAGAGACAGGCAGATATCTGAGTTTGAGGTCATCCTAGTCTACATAGTGAGTTTCAGGACAGCAGGGTGATGTGGAGAGACTTAGCCTCAAGAATAAAAAGGACTCCAGACTGGAGCCCTCAATGGAAGGAAAGATCAGGTTCTTGAAAGATGTCCTAGCCGGGCAGTGGTGGTGCACACCTTTAATTCCAGCACTTGGGAAGTAGAGGCAGGCAGATTTCTGAGTTTGAGGCCAGCCTGGTCTACAGAGTGAGTTCCAGAACAGCCAGGACTACACAGAGAAACCCTGTCTCAAAAACAAAACAACAACAACAAAAAAAAAACAAAAAGAAAAAAGAAAAAGATGTCCTTTATTGCCACCCATGAGCTATGGAACATGCACACATCCACGCACACATGCACATGTATACACGCATGCACACATATACACATGAGGCAGGATTTTCCCTGTCCAATTAGTTTAAATATTAGTGCAGCAGGAGGCCTGTGATTGGACAGGGAAAAGGGAGGCAGAGCTAAGAGTTGCAGAGATGGAGGGGGGCAAGCAAGATGGATGACAGGATGATTCAGAATCAGCGTGGCTTTGAATAGCCACAGCTAGATATGTTATTATAGGGATAAAATAATTGGGGTAACTTGTCTATTCTAGGTGGGCAGCTTGTATCATTATCAGTTGGCACAGAAATTATTGTGTGGGCATCTTGTGAATTGAGAGTTTATTCAAATATAAATCTGACTGGTTAATTATAACCTTCAAGAGTTTTGTTTTACTGGGTTGCTGGAATGTGGGACCACCAACCACAGGGGTTTAGGCTAAAGGTGCAGGCAGCTATGAGACAAGTGAACCAGAGCTGGGAACACCGCAGTTGGTCGCTGATGGCAGAGGCAGCAGGACTGCACTGGGGCAGAGAGTTGCCGGCAGGAGCGTGGGAAGCCTGCCAGTCATTTTTAATATTTCCTGCAACACACACATGCACACGCACATATACATACATGCACACATGCACAAGCACATGCACACATACACACATGCACGTGCACATATACAAACATGCACACAAGCACACATGCATGCATACATACGCACACACACACACACACACACACACACACACACACGCACACACAGGAGTGCATACCCACACAGACAAACACACACAACAACAATAAAGAGTTTAGAATAGACTTTTGCCAAAGCAGTTCTTCACTCAGGACTTGAGCATTGCTTAAGTGGACATTACTTGAATCTCTCAGCTGACAGGACACTGAGTCTGTTGTTAAAAAAGGAAAAGTGTGACGGTTTGTAATCTTCTGCCAGAGCCTAGGCTGTGTGGCAATTACTCCCCCTCCAGAAGTTGCCAAAATCATCCCCAGGGATTCACTGAGGGGACAAATGGGTAGTTAGGGGAATCTGAAGAGAGGGGCTACAGGTGGAGAACCCCAGCTGCCCCTCCCTCCTTATCCCCTCCCAGTTCCCCAGCCCCTGTCAAGACTTGGCTTCCCAAGGGGTAAGGACTGTGGTTCAATGGAAGAATGCTTGCCTGCTTTCAGGAAGTGCGGTGTCACAAACAAAGAAACAGCTTCTCTTTTTCCTTTTGTTTCTTGACAGGGTCTTATGTAGTTCAGACTAACCTCAAACTTGTCACGTAGCCAAAAGTTACATTAAACCACTGATCTTCCTGCCTCCTCCTCCCAGGGGCTGGGTCTACAGTTGGGCTTCACCAGGCCCTGGTTTTTCATTGCTAGGGACTCATGCATGCTATAACCTTCCTCACTGAGTTATATCCCTGGCCCTCAAATGTATCACCCCCAGCCCCATACTTTTATTTCCATAAGTACTGTCTTAGGGTTTTAGTGCTGTGAACAGACACCATGACCAAGGCAAGTCTTATGAGGACAACATTTAATCGGGGCTAGCTTACAGGTTCAGAGGGTCAATCCATTATCATCAAGGCAGAAGCATGGCAGTGCCCAGGCAGGCTTGGCACAGAAGGAGCTGAGTAGTTCAACATCTTGTTCCAAAAGCAAACAGAAGACTGGCTTCCAGGCAGCTAGGATGAGGGTCTTAAAGCCCATGCCCCCAATGACACACTTCCTCCAACAGGCCACACCTAATAGTGCTACTCCCTGGGCCAAGCATATACAAACCATCACAAGTACTAAACAGAACATCAACTGTTTCTGCTAGCTGACACGTTCAGAGCAGTAAGAAGCAGCAGGCAGGCAGTTCTTTCAGACCCCAGCTCACTCACCATGGCCTTCCCACACCCTCTCTCTCCCCAGACTCTCAGCGGCCATAAACATGCTTGAAAACAGTTCTACCTGGTGGTGTTATAGAGGAGTGCCAGGCTTTTTAAAAGGTTTGGCCCACCCAGGGGGATCCGGAGCCCTCTTCTGGTGCACAGTCATATATGCAGGCAAAAAAACCTCAGACACAGACCTACCCTCCCCATACTGGGTTTCTCTGTGTGGCCCTGACTGTCCTAGGGTTCAATCTGTGGCATCAAACCCAGAGATCGGCCTGCTTCTGCCTCCCTAATACTAAAATGAAACCATTCCCAGCTTCAAACACATAAGTGTTTTAAAAAGAAGTGGGGTCTTTGGGGCTGGAGAGATGGTTCAGCTGTTAAGAGCACTGACTGCTCTTCCAGAGGACCTGGGTTCAATCCTCAGCAACCGCATGGCAGCTCACAACTGTCTGTAACTCCAGTTCCAGGGGATCAGACATGCTCACACAGACATACATACAGGCAGAATACCAATGCACATAAAATTAAAATAAGTTATCTTTTAAGAAAACCATTAAAAAACAAATGGGACCTCATGGAAAGTTTTTAGACCACTGAGGGGCATACCCCTATAAGGATTTTAGGGACTCTGGTCCTTCTGCTCTGGTTTGAGCTGTGGACAGTATGCTGTGCTCTGATACTGGCTCCTGCTGTGACATTGCCACCCTCAGTAGAAACCGAAACTAATAGGACCATGTGACCTTGGATTTGAACCTCTGAACAATGAGCCAATAATCCTCTGTACTTCCTCCCCCGCCCCCCAAGACAGGCTTTCTCTGTGTAGCCCTGGCTGTCCTGGAACTCACTCTGTAGACCAGGCTGGCCTCGAACTCAGAAATCCACCTGCCTCTGCCTCCCAGAGTTCTGGGACTACAGGCGTGCGCCACCACCGCCCAGCCTTCCGCTGTAAGTCCTTTGTCCAGTACTCTGTTACAGTGACAGAGAGCTGACGCACTGAGGCTAAAGACATGTCGTGGAGTCAGAGGACCCTGCCATGTCATGACTGCGTCCAGGAAAGGCTCTGCCGTCCCTGCTAACATCAAGCACCTCTTCTCTTCGCGACTGCATTCTCTCCAAAGCCAGCCATTGTGGGTCACAACTACTTGCCAGAAATAAAATAAATGCAAAGGGAGAAGCCACAAATTGTGGAGCTGCCATCTTGGGAGAACGTCACCAAGGCGCATCAGTGAGCTCACGTCTGTGTCGTAGGAGGCACTTGTGTGGTAGGAAGCACTTGAGTCGTAGGAGGCACTCGTGTCGTAGGAGGCCCGGTGGCTAGACATACGTACGGCTGCTCTCATTTGCTGAGAACGTGTGCTAACAGTGCTGTGAGAAGACGGTGACAAGGTTATTAAAACACCATGAGGAACCATAGATTTACAATTTTCTTGAGTTATATTTGAATGTATATGTTGTGTACATTCGTGTGCCACAGCATGTAGAGATGTGTGTGTGCCTGTGTGTGTGCCTGTGTGTGTGCTTCTCTGTGTATATGTGCCTGTGTGTGTGTGCCTCTCTCTGCATATGTGCCTGTGTATATACATACTTCTGTGTGTGTGCCTCTGTGTGTGTGTGTGTGTATGCGCCTGTGTGTGTGCCTCCTTGTGTGTGTGTGCCTCTATATGTGTGTGTGCCTCTCTTCTGTGTGTGTGTGCCTCTTTCTGTGTATGTGCCTCTGTGTGTGTGTGTGTGCACACGCACTCCTCTCTCTCTCTGTGTACGTGCCTGTGGGGTGGGGTGTACACCTGAAGATATTATTACTCTCCATTAGGTGGCTCTGTGGTATCACTCAGGTTGTCAGGTGTGGCAGGCAGCAGGAGCCTTTACCCATGAATCATCTCACTGGCCAAAAAGTTGTAGAATTTCTTTAAATATATATTTAGAAACAATCTCAAAGATCATTACTGTGCTGAATGCCAGTATATTACTTTGGGTATATAACTCATTCATTTCGTTAGAAAATAACTACCAAAATGAAACAATTTGATTTTTCTTTTCTGATAAGTGATACTGTAATTATCAGAGGTAGGCTCCTATTTCTGTGGTAAACTTCATGATCAAGAGCAACTTGGGAAAGAGAGAGTTTGTTTGCCTTAGTCACCATCCACTGAAGGAAGTAGGGCAGGAACCTAGAAGCAGGAACGGATGCAGAGACCACGGAATCAAGGAATGCTGCTTGATGGCTCGCTCCACATGGCTTCCCCCACGGCTTTGTCATCTCACCCAGGACCATCTGCCCAGGGGTGGCACTGCCCACAGTGGGCTGGACCCTTACATCAACCATTAATCAAGAAAATGTCCTGCAGACTGCCTAGAGGCCACACCAATGGAGGCATTGTCTCAATTAATAATCCCTCTTCCCTCTTCTGTGGACCTTAAACTATCAAGAGCAGTTGTGCATTTCTGTGCCTTCCTTTTGTCCTTTGTTCAGGGCACAATGTCCTGACGGGCACAGCCCTGTCTATTTTTGTATTCTTCCAGCTTCTGGGTCCAGCTAATGAGTTTGTGCACTGCAAATTAAATCTTAACCTGCCCCTCCCTAGTTGCACCCTGGGCCTGGCCGTGGTGTGTACTTTTCCTGATTCGCCCAATCTGTGAAGCATTGTTGTCCCCTCTCATGCCTATCTGGACACTGTGGAACCCCATACATTTTTTTCTTCTGAGATAAGGTTTCTCTGTGTAGGCTGGCTGTCCTGAAACTTGCTCTGCAGAACTCAAACTCAGAGGTCCACCTGCCTCTGCTTCTGCCTCCCGAGTGCTGGGATTCAAGGCGTGAGCCAGAAGCGCGTTTGTTGAAAGAGGGCAGCAATCAACGAAACTATGAGTGCTTTGTCTTTGGTGGAGTGGACAGGACAGACGGACACTGTTTTTCACCAGCCAGACAATCACTCCCCTCTCTCCTCACCTCATCTGCTTTTCTGACAGCCACACAAACATCTCAACTCAGGGGAAGTCAGACTTCAAGCCTGGGCTTCCCAATTATGACCAAACATCAGAATCTCTTGCAGGATTGGTAAATACACAAATAGTTACATACTTGCTTGGTTTCCGCTCTTGGGCTCCCAGTGACCCTACAAACACTGGCAGCTAAAGTGCAGTGTTGCTCTCCAGAAACCACGTGGAAAGGGTTGGGGTGGAGCTCAGTGTTAGAGCACTTGCCTGCATGGGCAGGATCCGGAGTCCCACTGCACACACAATGCACACAATATTAAGTGTATCACATCAGGACAGAAGACATATCTGGATGCAGAAAACACAGACCTAGCAGCATCGTGGTCCGTGAGCTCTAAGTCGCATATGCTAGATGCTGTGAGGCGTGAGGCCATGGGGTGGGCCTTTGAACAGGATCCACAGGCCCTGATGTCCTTCTCTCTTTCCTTCTCAGCTGTTACGGAATGAGTACGTCTTCCATCTTACCGTGAAGCCCTGTGCCATCACAGGCCCAAGGTTACAGGACCAAGTGACTATAAACCAAACCTCAGAGTCAACAGCCAAGAGCAAACCTTTCCTCCCTTTAAGTTGTTTATCTCAAGTATTTTGTTATGGTTATAGAAAGCCGACAAACACAGATAAAGATGAGAGACAGAGAAAGATGCTGCAATATAGAGATACAGAGAAAACATCCAATCAGAGCAAAGCAAGCTGTTTTAAAAGTAGCTACTTTAGTCTATTTATTTTGAGGGGCTTTTTTTTTTTTCTATTTGAGCAGTGGTTGTGTTTGCTTTTGGTTTTGGTTTTGGTTTTTTGGTTTTTCTGAGACAGGGTTTTTCTGTGTAGCCCTGGCTGTCCTAGAACTCACTTTGTAAAGCAGGCTGGCCTCGAACTCAGAAATCACCTGCCTCTGCCTCTCAAGTGCTGGGACTAAAGGTGTGCTCCACCACTGCCCGGCATTTTGTTTTATTTTTTGAGACAAGGTCTCACTAGATAGCCCTGGTTATCTTGGAACTCTCTATGTAAGTCAGGCTGGCTTTGAACTCACAGAGATCCTTCCTGAGGCTCCAAAGCACTAGATTTAAAGGTGTATTCTACCTTTTTTGTTTTGTTTTGAATTTTCAAGACAGGATTTCTTTGTGTAGCCCTGGCTGTCCTGGAACTAACTCTATAGACCAGGCTGACGTCAAACTCAAAGAGATCGGCCTGCCTCTGCCTCCCAAACATTGAACTTGGGATCTTCCTGGCTCAGCCTCCCAAGTGACACACCCAACTCACTTTTTAGAACTTTTTTTTTTTCAGATGTATTTATTTTGTGTATAGATGTTTTGACTGAATGTAATTCTGGTACTATGTGTTTGCAGTGCCCCCAGAGGCCACAAGAGTGTGTTGGATCCTCTGGAACTGGAATTATGGATGGTTGTAAGCACTGTGTGGGGCCTGGGAGTCAAACCAGGCCGAGCCTGCAAGAGCAACAGGTATGCTTAACCCCTGAGTTTCCAGCCCTCATTTTATAAAAAAGATGTAATCATTTCTATCTTTATGTGAACATATGTTTTGCATACATGTTATGGATGGTTGTAAACTGACCTATGAATGCTGAGAAAGCATCCAGATCCTCTGGGAGAGCCTGGTGCTCTTACCCTATGAGCCACCCCGCAGCAAACTCTGTTGTTTTCTTGGGTTTTTTTTAAAAGATTTTATTTATTGTATGTGAGTACACTGTAGCTGTCTTCAGACATGCCAGAAGAACACATTGGATCTCATTCCAGATGATTGTGAGCCACCATGTGGTGGCTGGGAATTGAACTCAGGACCTCTGGAAGAGCAGTCAGTGCTCTTAACCCCTGAGCCATCTCTCTAGCACCCCAACCTCTGTTGTTAATAAGCATCAGGAAGCTTGAACTCTTTCTAGCTCATTCACCCATTGCCATGCAGCCAGCATTGCTCTCCGCTCTCTAGACGGTAGAGTGACCATTTGGATTCAGTTGTTGAACATGTTGCTGTGATACACTCTCCTGACATCCCCACAGTCTGAGGCGAGTCTGGGTTGTGTTAAGCTGCTGATTAAAGCTAATACAAAACCAAAACCAAACCACCAGCAGAGATATAGGTGAGTGACCGTATGATTTTATAAGTGCTAAGAGACTTGTGCTGGGTAGCAATGGCATCCCACTCAAGAGAGATGAGTGGATCTTTGTGAGTTCAAGGGCAGCCTGGTCTACAGAGCAGGACAGCCAGGGCTACACCACAGAGAGACCCTGTCTCAAAGGAAGAGGAGAAAGAGGAGGAGGAAGAAAAGAAAGAAAGGAAAGGAGAGAGAGAGGGAGGGAGGGAGAAACTTGTTTACAAACTTGTGTTAAACTTATAGTGATTTCTTTAAAAATCAAGTCTAAGAGGAGGCGGGAGAGATGGCTGGGCAGTTAAGAGCGCTTGCTGCTCTTCCTGAGGGCCTGAGTTCTATTCTCAGTACCCAGGTCAAGTAGCTTCCCGCTGCTTATGACTTAGCCCTCTTCTGGCCTCCTGGGCTACCCACACGCACGGCATACACTCACTCACATACACATACATACAAAATAAATACATGGGGCTGCTAGGAAAACTCCCTGGGTAAACACACTTGCCCATAAGGCTGATGAGCTGGCCCAGGCCCTACATGGTGAAAGGAGAAAACAGACTCCTGCAGGTTGTATCTGACCTCTGCGTGTACACACTAGATAGACAGACAGACAGATGGATGGATGGATGGATCCCTGGCTAGCCTAATAATCTTTTAAAAAGTCAAGTCTGAGCCAGGCAGGGGTGGTGCATGCCTGTAATCCCAGCACTCTGGGAGGCAGAGGCAGGCGGATTTCTGAGTTCGAGGCCAGCCTGGTCTACAGAGTGAGCTCCAGGACAGCCAGGGCTACACAGAGAAACCCTGTCTCGAAAAAACCAAATCAAAAAAAAAAAAAAAAAGTCAAGTCTGAGAGGACGTCCTCCATCTTCTGGGTCTTTACTAGCAATGCTCATCTTTCCCTCAGAATGTGTTTTTTATTTCTTATTTTTCTTGTTCAGGGTCTTGGAGCTAACCCAGGCTGACTTCCAACTCACTAGTCTCCTGCCTCAGCCTCCCAAGGGGGATAATAGGCTCCTATCACCAAGCTCAGCTCTTGCTTCGTATTTAATGTCCTCTGGGGATGAAGGAAACATTTCAGTGGCCTCCATTTGCCCTCTAACCTTCTTACTGGAACTCTAATCCACAAGCCCTTGACAGAAATGACTCCAGCTACTGAGTCGCACCTTTGGGAGTCACAAAGTGACCATCAAGTGTGTCAACAGCTCCTCAGTCAACCAGACTTTGGTCAAGATTCAACTGATTGTCTTCCTTCTCCACACCACTCACCAGCACTCCAGTGGGTGTTTGGGATGGTTCCAGAGTTATGACTGAGTGTCAACTCAGCCCCTGTGTGCGGTAGTTCTTGAAACCTCTTACATTTCCCTTTGCTCTAAGTGAACCCCTCTGGGGAATAACAAGGAGACATTCCAGTACACACTTGTCACAATGTCACAATCTTTCCTTCTCAGGTCCTGGCTAGCTCTTCAGTGAGTTCCAGATCTGAAAGTTGGCTCAGCTCCCAGAGCTGGACATTGGATCTTGGCTTTTTATTGGGGTGGTTGCCCTCAGCCTACTGCTCCTCCAGTGTCGCCTCTCTTTGATGACAGATGTGACATGTGACAACAGCCTTGTGGCTGCTCCTGCTTTGCTCCCCTGAGACATTTGATTCTACTAACCATTTCTCTTTCCAAATGTTTCTGTGGGTCAGTTTCTACTGACTTTCCCAAAAGGCCTGTTTTTGGTTTTTTGGTTTGTTCCCCCTCCCCCCCCCCCAGACAGGGTTTCTCGAAACCCTGTTTCTGTGTAGCCCTGGCTGTCCTGGAACTCACTCTGTAGACCAGGCTGGCCTCCAACTCAGAAATCTGCCTGCCTCTGCCTCCCAAGTGCTGGGATTACAGGCATGTGCCACCACTGCCAGGCTGGCCTGTAGGTTTTTATGTAAAAAGTAACCCCTGTGGCCAGGATTAATGGTACGTGTCTTTAATTCCAGCACTTGGGAGACAGAGGCAGGCAGATCTCAAGTTCCAGGACAGCCAGTAGTGAGTGAGATCCTGTCTCATAAAAACAACATAAAAAAGAGACCCCTGTCTGTGTTGCCATCTTAAGCAGCTCCACTTGGCTTCTGCACATTCGTGGACCATGACACCCCTCGTATCCCCAAAGAAGCAGCACTGCATTGTCCCTTGACACTGTCCTCTCCAGGAGAGCATGTTCTTGCTGGCCTTAGTGAATAAGTCGGCTCATTTTATTTTATTTTATTTTATTAATTTGTTTCTTTGTTTTTCAAGACAGAGTTTCTCTGTGTAGCTCTGGCTGCCCTAGATCCCACTACGTAGACCAGGCTGGCCTTGAACTCACAAAGATATACCATCTTCTGCTTCCTGAGTCCTGGGATACCAATGTGCACAGCTGGTATGTCTCTTCAAAAAATTACTATTATGGGCTAGCCATGCCTGTGCATGCCTTTAACCCCAGCGCTCGCAGCAGGCAGGTGGATCTCTGTGATTTTGAAGCCAGCCCAGTGTACATAGTATGCTTCCAACCAGCCAGAGCTACACAGTGAGATCCTGTCTTAAAAAAAAAAAAGGAGTGGGGGGTGGGGGGATGGCTCAAGGGTTAAGAGCACTGACTGCTCTTCCAGAGGACCTGGGTTCAATTCCCAGCACCCACATGGCAGCTCAAAGCTGTAACTCACACCCTCACATAAGCATACATTCAGACAAGACACCAATGCACATGAAATAAAAATAACTGAATCTTCAAACTGTATGGGGCTAGAGAAATGGCTTATTAGTTAAGAGCACAAGCAGCTTTTCCTGAGGACCTGGGTTCAGTTCCCAGCACATATGACTGTTCACAAGTGTCTCTAACTCCAGTTCTAGGGAGATCCCACGCCCTCTTCTGGCTTCCATGGACACTGCATGCCCTTGGTGCACAGACTTACAAGTAGGCAAAAACTCAGACACAAAAATATTTATTGTTGTTGTTGTTGTAAGGGCAAGCTCATGCCATGACACACCTTGTGGGAGTCAGAGAAGAACTTTTGTGGGCTGGTGAAATGGCTCAGCAGTTAAGAGCACTGACTAGTCTTTCAAAGGCCCTGAGTTCAAATCCTAGCAACCACATGGTGGCTCACAACTATCCGTAATGAGATCTGATGCCTCCTTCTGGTGAGTCTGAAGTCAGCTACCGTACTTATATATAACAATAAATTAAAAAAAAAAAACAAAAACAAAAACAAAAACTTTTGTAGAGTCCAAACAGTATGCTTTGTGATCCTCCTTAAGTAACAAGTTAACACCCTCTTCCTTAGAAAGTCTTCTGGCTTCCTAGAGTGTCCACGGCAGCCTGCCCTGTCTCCATGTCTTCTTATCCTTCCCTCTGTCTTCCGCACAGGAAATTCTAGAATTTCCACTTAGCCCGGTAGTGTGGCTCACACCTGTGACTTCAGCACTTGGGAATCTGAAACAGGAAGACTGCCTTGACTTCCAGACTGACCTGAGGCAACAAAGTGAAACTTTGTCTCATTGGAAAATTTTGTTTCCAATTTTATTCATTGGCTGTGGTTTGCTCCGGGCCTTGTGGATTCCCTTGAGATACCAGTCAGGACATGGAATCCTATATCCCAAGGAAAGATCTCAGGTCAGGGAAGTCATCCAGGTTTACATGCTGGTCTTCTTGATCAACAGTCCTGAAAATCTAGTCCCAAGTGCACTTTCCTGCCAGGACGCGCGCGCGTGCGTGTGTGTGTGTGTGTGTGTGTGTGTGTGTGCGCGCGTGTGTGTAGACATGTGTAGGGGTAGAGGCCAGCCTAGAGTGCTGATCCTCAGGTACTTTCCATTTTGTGTTTTAAGACGGTATCTCTCACTGGCCTGGAGTTAAGCTACTGGGCCGCATCTGCCGGTCTGTGAGCCCAGGAATCCACCTGTCTCTGCCTCCATTGTACTGCTAGGAACATGTGAGTGCTGGGGACTGAATTCAGGTTCTCATGCCTGAATGGGAAGCATTTTTATCAGCTGAATGATCTCCTTGGCCCTCCTAGGTAATTCTTCTTATAAATCTATTTCTTTTTAATCAAATTCTAGTAATTATACATGTTTATAGGACATGCTGTGACAGACAGTGTATGCATACAACATGTAATGACTAGATCAGACTCATTGGCATATCCGTCACCTTAGATATCATCATTCCTTTATGTTAGGAATTTTCTTGATAACTTTTCTATTTCTATGCTAACATACTATGACCAAGGCAGTGTATAGAAGGAAAGGCTCATTTGGAGCTCCCCATTCTAGAGGGAGAGGAGGCCTTTGTGGTAAGAAGCATGGCAGTGTAAATAAACCACGGTCTCTGTATCCATTCCTCCATTGAGGGGCATCTGGGGTCTTTCCATCTTCTGGCTATTATAAATAAGGCTGTTATGAACATAGTGGAGCATGTGTCCTTATTACATGCCAGGGATTGCTCTGGGAATACTACTCAGCAATTAAAAACAATGAATTCATGAAATTCTTAGGCAAATGGTTGGAACTGGAAAATATCATCCTAAGTGGAGGTAACTCATCCACTAAAGAACACACATGGAATGCAGTCACTGATAAGTGGATATTAGCCCAGAAGCTCTGAATACCTAAGACACAACTCACATATCAAATCATTCCCAAGAAGATGGAAGGAGAGGGCCCTGATCCTGGAAAGGCTTGATGCAGCATTGTAGGGGATTGCTAGGGCAGAGAAGGGGGAGGGGGTTGATTGGGGAATGGGCAGAGAGAAGAGGGCTTATGGGACTTATGGGGAGGGGAGAACCGGGAAAGAAAAAATCATTTGAAATGCAAACAAAAAATATAGAAAATAGAAGAAGAAGAAGAAGAAGAAGAAGAAGAAGAAGAAGAAGAAGAAGAAGAAGAAGAAGAAGAAGAAGAGGTGAGGAAGAAGTAGGCAGGCCTGGCACTGGAATAGCAGCTGGGAGCTCACCTCTGATTAACAAGCAGGAGGGTGAGAGAGGGGATGGTGGGAGGCCTTTGATTCCTCAAAGGCCACCCCTGTGAATCACTTCCTCCAGCGAGGCCTTACCTCTTAATCCTTCCCAGGCAGTTCTACTGATGGAAACCATAAAAATTAGATTAAATTTAAACCATTTAAACCATCCAAGGTATATTCAAGATTCCCTCTACTACTCAGTTGTTATCAACCATAGATACTTCCCATCAAACAGCATCCCTGTTCCCATTAGCCAGCCCCGTTTCTGCAGAGTCTCTCGGACTTTTTTTTCTTTCTTTTTTTTTTTCTTTTTAAGACTGTCTTAAAAAGAAAGTTAAAACACTGAGACGATTTCACCTATGAAGAAAGGATGCTTGAGGTGGTCCTCTGGCCTCCACACACACATACATTCAAGACTACGGACATGTGTGTCTACATGTGGGCCTTAGCATGTGACCCTCTGCCAGGATCACATCTTTGTCTGCCTCCTCCCGGTACCTTCTACTTGGCATTTGTCGATCAATTTGAGACCATTTCTCTAGAAAGTATTACTTGCCCTTCTTCTACTGCTAATAGGGTCAGGTCATGTTATGCCCCAAAGAGGACACCATTGGCATTCGAGAACATCACAGAAACCTCCTTACCTCTCCTAACCCTTCACCCTGAAGCTGATGACAAGACTTCTATTCTAGAAAGAATTTCCTTATCCCTACAGGAAAGGTGTATTCTCATCTCTGAAGAGAAGGGAACCCCAACCAGAGTCTGAACACAACAGCTACGAGAATCCCCTACTTAGAATATAATTAGGCCATAACTGTTTAATCCAATTTTATTTCTTTCTGTTGGTCCTCTTCTCTATCAAACCTCACTTAAAATCTACATGAATGCCTGTTTCCTTGGGTCTTCGTTTCCTTATGAAGACTTCTGTGTTATATTAAACATAAATACATTTCTCCTTCATCGTATTAATCTATCTTTTTTTTTTTTTTTTTTTTTGGATTTGGTTTTTTCGAGACAGGGTTTCTCTGTATAGCCTTGGTTGTCCTGGAACTCACTCTGTAGACCAGGCTGGCCTCGAACTCAGAAATCCACCTGCCTCTGCCTCCCAGAGTGCTGGGATTACAGGCATGCGCCACCAACGCCCGGCTTAATCTAACTTTCTTATAGAAGGCACTCTTGTATTACAGGGAGCCTCAGCCTAGAGAGGTGTGAGAAAAGTTATTTTTTTTGCCCCTGATGATAGGACTCGAACTACCATTTTAGACATGCCAAGCACACACTCTACCACTGAGCTATGCTTGCAGATCTAGAAAAATAATTTTTCTTCCCTCATACCTATGCTACTATGGCATCTGGTCCTCAGCCTAGAGCAGTACTATAACTGCCACAGAGGGTGTCTGTCTCGACTGGACTATGAAGGGAAGACACTGGGGATTTTATAGCCCTAGTACCTGCCCTAAAGTAGATTTCTTTCTTTCTTTCTTTCTTTCTTTCTTTCTTTCTTTCTTTCTTTCTTTCTTTCTCTTAAAGATTTATTTATTATATGTAAGTACACTGTAGCTGTCTTCAGACACCAGAAGAGGGCATCAGATCTCTTTACGGATGGTTGTGAGCGACCATGTGGGTGCTGTGATTTGAACCCATGACCTTCAAAAGAGCAGTTGGTGCACTTACCTGCTGAGCCATCGATCCAGCCCTATAGTAGATTTCTAATGAACACTTGTCAGACAACTACTGGATAATTAACTCAAATACTAGGGTTAAGGAGAGACTGTAGGGCTGGAGAGGTGGCTAGGTGGTTAAGGGTGGTGATTGCTCTTCCCAAAGACTCAGGTTCAGTTCTGACATGGCAGTTCACAACTGTCTAACTCCAGTTCCAAGGGATCTAAGGCCCTCAAACAGACATACATGCAGGCCAAACACCAATGTACATAAAATAATTGAAGAAGGAGGAGAAGGAAGAAACTATTGCTGGGTGGTAGTGGTGCATTCCTCTCCCAGTGCTGGAGAGGCAGAGGCAAGTGGATCTCTGCGTTCGAGGCTAGCCTGCTGTGGTGACTTGAATGGTATGGCCATTATAGACTCATATGTTTGAATGCTTGACCCATAAGGAGTAGCACATTAGGAGGTGTGGCCTTGTTGGAGTGTGTCCTTGTTAGAGGAAGTATGTCACTATGGAGGCAGGCTTTGGAGTCCTATATGTGCTTAAGCTACATACAGTGTGGTACATAGTCTCCTTTGGATACAGATGTAGAACTCTCAGCTCCTCTCCAGCACCATGTCTGCCTGCATGTCACCATGCTTCTCACCATGATGATAACAGACTAAACCTTTGAAACTGTAAGCCAGCCCTGATTACATGTTTTCCTTTATAAGAGTTGTCTTGAGTCGGGCGGTGGTGGTGCACACCTATAATCCCAGTACTCTGGGAGGCAGAGGCAGGCTGATTTTCTGAGTTTAAGGCCAGCCTGGTCTATAGAGTGAGTTCCAGGACAGCCAGGGCTATACAGAGAAACCCTGTCTCGAAAAAACCAAATCCAAAAAACCAAAATAAATAAATAAATAAATAATAAAAGTGTTGTCTTGGTCATAGTGTGTCTTCACGGCAATGGAAACCCTAAGACACCTGCTCTACAGAGTGAGCTCCAGGACAGCCAAGGCTACACAGAGAAACCCTGTCTTGAAAAGAGGAGAGAGAGAGAGATCTTTTATTTTTATTTTTGTGAATGTGTACATGTGTAGATGCCACAGCACACATATATGTGTAAATATCACAGCCCGCATGTGGAGGCAAGAGGGCAACACTTGGGGAGTTGTTGAGTTGAGTGGGTACCAGGACAGAATTGGCAGTGAGCACCTTTAAAGGCTGAGCCTTCCTGCTGGCTCCATGACTGGCCAACTCTCTTTACTTTTTGATTCAGGGTCTCTCTATGTAGTCCTGACTATCCTGGAACTCATTCTGTAAACCAGATTGGCTTCAGACTCACAGAGATCCTCCCACCTCTGCCTCCAGAGTGCAGAGATTAAGGGCTTGCACTACCATGTCCAGTGACTGTCCAGCTCATGTTTCTTTATAAGATACTTTTCCCTTTGTTGTGACCAAATATCAGACAAGAAACAACTTAGGGAGGAAGGATTGAGGGTATGGCCCACCAATGGCTGGGAAAGCATGGCAAAATTCTTGCCAACCATGGCAGAAGGAAGATGTGGCTTAAGACTCCTCATATCGTGGGGGAACAGGGAGCAGAGGGAGAGACTGGGCTGGAAGTAGAGTAGAAATGTAAGCACAAAGACCCATTCTCTAGGACCTCACTTCCTCCAGCTCGGTCTTACCCCCTGAAGGTTCTGCAGTCTCCTAAAACAGTGCAATAGCAAGGGGCCAATGTTCAAATACATGAGCCATACACACCACAGACACATAATAGCCATACAGGAATGCCTTGATGGGTTCAAGTCCACCATGTGGAAGTGTCCAGTCTTTCCATTTGAAGACTTTGCCTTGGGTGCCTGTCCTGGTGTGCTCTCTTCACTAATGTTCTTCAGTGCATTTAGAAATTGACTCTGTGCTGTGTGTGGTGAGCCTGTCCTTCTAGACCCTCTCATATAGAATAACCTATAGTTATTTAGGGCTGAATGAGTCATACAAATAACTTTTTCATAGTCTGTTGCATGGGATATCCTGGGAAAAGAGGCTGTTGCTATTCCTTCAAGGAAGTGTTATTCTTCCCTGTCTTGGCTTCATTTCAAAGATGGAAGAAAAATAAGGAAAACTTCCATAATTGAGCAAGATGCACCAGTAAATTTTATTAAGAATAATGTTTTTAGAAGCAGTGTCTTAGAGAAAAAAAAGCACTTAGGGCACAGTCAGGAACATAGGAGAGAGTAGGAAGGAGCTGGAGTTTATGACTGGTATGTGAGCTGTGGTGTGAGCCTGGAGTTTAATTCTCATTAATCTCACTTAATTTAATTCTCACTATAGTCTAAGAGATAGAACTCTCTCTCTTTCTCCCTCTTTCCCTCCCCTCCTTCCCCCTTTCTCTCTTTGAGAAACAGGTATTTAATGATCTCCTAGAGCCACTTGTAATTAATTTATTGATTGCACTGATCACGTGTACCTGTGCTGGTGTGCCGCAGCACTCTGTGAGGATAAGGGGACAGCTTACGGGAGCTGGTTCTGTCCACCACCATATGCGTCCTAGGGATGGGACTTCGGTTATCAGGTTTCAGGTCCAACAACCTCATTTACCCACTGAGTCACCTCACCAGCATTCTTGGAATTGTCATCATAAAAAGAGTACATCTGTTAGGAATCCAGTGTCCTTTTCCTGAGGCCACTTGGGTCCGACAGGAAAAGCAGCTTCTCACTGTAGCAAGGTTTTCAGAATGTTGAGATGTTTGATGGAGATAGGCGAAGGGAGCAGTTTAACGTCAGTCTTTGTTTGATGCCGCCATCACACAAGGCCCAGCAGAGCATCTCTTTGGCCTAGTATCTTTGGTTCAGAGAAGAAATTTGGTACAAAGGTCTGTGACACTGGATCTCAAATATTTCCTGAAGTTCCACATACTAAAGGCTTGATCTTCAAAAGTGCAATATAGCAGAGGTTCTCAACCCCTTAAGGGCTGAATGACCCTTTCACACAGATCACCTAAGACCATCAGAAAACACAGTTATTTACATTATGATTCATAACAATAACAAAGTTACAGTTATGAAGTAGTGATGAAAATAATGTTAGGGTTGGGGGTCACAACATGAGGAACTGTATTAAAAGGTTGAAGCACTGGAAAAGTTAAGAAATCCTACAACTTAGGAAGGTGGTGGAACCTTTAAAAGGTGGGACTTAGAGATCTTCAGATGTTAGGGTGTCAGTCCCCTCTTCAGTCTCTCTTCTGCCTTGAGGTGAGTGGTTTACTGCAGCATACCTCCTATCCTAAAGTGCTGTTTCTCACAGATACAAAGCCATGGGGCCAACCCATTGTACTAGATTGCTTTTGTGTGTCAACTTGATACACAAAAGCTGGAGATATCAGAGAAAGCTTCAGTTGGGGAAGTGCCTCCATGAGATCCAGCTGTGGGGCATGTTCTCAGTTGGTGATCAAGGGGGAGGGCCCATTGTGGGTGGGGCCATATCTGGGCTGGTAGTCCTGGATTCTATAAGGAAGCAAGCTGAGCAAGCCAGGGGAAGCAAGCCAGTAAGTAACATCCCTCCATGGCTTCTGCATCAGCTCCTGCTTCCTGACCTGCTTGAGTTCCAATCCTGACTTCCTTTGGTGATGAACAGCAATGTGGAAAGTGTAAGCTGAATAAATCCTTTCCTCCCCAACTTGCTTCTTGGTCATGATGTTTTGTCCAGGAATAGAAACCCTGACTAATTCACCCATCATGGACCAAAACTTCCAAATCTGTGAGCCTTTTACCTTTATAAGTTGATTATTTTAGGTATTTGTTGAGAAAAACAGAAAGCTGATTAACACAATAGGAGAGTGGGGCTTGTCCCGTAACAGTTCTATCACCATCTAATTCACACACATATAATTCACCTACTGTCTGTAAGTGGGTTTTAGCAGAGGTACAGTCTGTAGCTGTCACTACAGCTTTAGAACATTCATCATGCCCAAAAGAAATCCCGAGCCCTTTACTGGTCACTCATTTCCCACTCAAGTCTACCAGCTGCTGGACTCTCCTCATCTCCTTCTGTCTTTTAACAGTTTATCAGTACATTTTCTTTATTTCTTTGGATGACCTTCCATTCCATAGATATATTTTTTTGCTGTTGTTTTGAGACAGGGTCTCAAGCAGATGGTGGTGGTGCACACCTGTAATCCCAGCACTCTGGGAGGCAAAAGGCAAGCGGATTTCTGAGTTTGAGGCCAGCCTGGTCTGCAGAGTGGGTTCCAGGACAGCCAGGGCTATACAGAGAAACCCTGTCTCAAAAAAACCCCAAATCCAAAAAACCAAAACACACACACACACACACACACACACACACACAGAGAGAGAGAGAGAGAGAGAGAAAGAGAGAGAGAGAGAGAGAGAGAGAGAGAGAGAGAGAGAGAGAGAGAGAGAGAGAGAAAGAGAGAGTCTCATTTTGTAGCTCTGGCTTGCCCGGAGCTTGACATGATGAGGAACAGGCTATCCTAAAACTCTGCCTCTGCTCCCTACTTGCTAGTGCTGGGAAGGTGGGTACTGCCACACCCAGTATTGTTGACTTTTTAAGAAGATGCTTTTATTTTTAATGAAGTCTATCTGTGCGGGGAGGGATATGCATGATCCCAGTTGCCTTGGAGGCCAGAAGAGAGTGTCAGTGCCCTTGGAACTTCACACATTTGTGAATCGATAAGCGTGCTGGGAAACTGGTTTTCTGTAAGAATACTAAGTTCTCTTAGAATCTTGGAGCGGCTACTCTGGCCCCTTTGTTGCTGGAGAGGGTCTCAGGAAGCCCAGCTAACCGGAAACTTGCTGTGACTGTGAAGACCGGCCTTGAGCTGCCGATACTCTCACCCCCACCCATCAAGTGCTAGGATTACAGGGACATGCCACCACCGCTGGCAAAAATACACTATCTAGTCATGCTCATTCATATTCCAAAGCTAAATCTTTTCTATCGAAAAGCTACATATACAGCTATAAAGAAAAATCACTTACTATTCTACTACCTAGAAGTAGTCACCATTAACATGTGTACCTTTTGTTCTGGGTTAATCTATGTATGGTAAGTGAACTTTTACTTCATTCCAGCCAGAGGATTGTCGGGGTTACTTCTCTTTTCCACTATGTGGGTACCAGGGATCAGACTAAAGTCATTAAGTTTGGCAGCAAGCACACCTAATGAGACATTCTGTTTGTCAGCTCTATGGTAAATTCGTGTGTGTGTGTGTGTGTGTGTGTGTGTGTTTTCATGCTTGTTTTTGTGATTCTCGGAATAGAAGAAGCCAGGGACTCACAATACCCTAGCTTTTATCTAAGTGTTATTGTTTTTTTACTGATTTAGTGTTCTTACAAGGTTTCATTGTGTAGCCGTGGCCGACCTGGAACTACATATGTTCAGCCTTGCCTTAAACTGACAGAGATCTGCCTGCTTTTGCCTCCCTAGTATTGTGTGGCAGACTTTCCTGGAGAGGGGTGAACAAACATCTTTTTCCCCAAATAAGGAATCAATTACAGACCAAAGCATGATACCACCAAAGTCCAACTTTGTGAACCAATAAGTTTCCCTGGGGTTACTTACAGGAGCTGAAATGACTCAAAAACATCTGCATCACTAAAGGTGACGCCTACATGGGTGACAACTTAGGAAAGCTGTAAACTAGAGCACAGGGAAGTCAATCCAACAGGCTGCAGAGCCCTTTCCAAGTGGTTCAGTTGGTCTGAGCCTCTTCCTGGCAGCTCCGCTGCCTGTCTCTTCTACACAGTTCATCAGGTCTCTGCTTTGATGCTGCTTGGGCTGGCCTGCTTCTGCTGGACTTATCCCTGCTTCTTTCAGGCACCTGAGCTTAGTTGAAAGTGACTCTCAGAAGTCTTTTACATACTCTTGGGGGGAAAAGGGGTCCAATGAATTTAGTCTGTTTCAGGGACTTCCTGAAACTATTTTGAGTTGTTAGTTTCTTTAAGGAGTTTTCCTGCAGTATCTCTCCTACCCTGAGTATATCTTGTTTCACTTCCCTGAAAACAGCTTAAGAAATTTCCCTCAAAAATGGAAGTTTTTATTTCAGGAAACTGCTACACAACATGGGGTGCTGGGATTAAAGGAGTATACCACCAAGTCCAACCTGTGGTTCAAAGCAAACAAGATAACTTACAAAATCATACCATCCTAAATTGGAATATACAATTGAAGGAAACTTATCCTATGGTTCATGTTGCTATGGGTAGACTCATGGCGTCTCCTTCAAAACTCATATTGAAATTTAATCTGTCACAACAGTATTAAGAAGCTCTAGCCAAAAAAAAATGGGGATTAACAGCCTCCAGGCAGCTCAGCTGTCTCTATCTCTTCTACACAGTTCAGCAGGTCTCAGTATGAAGGGGCACTCATGATCTTCCATCTCAGGAAGACAGCATGTCCTTCACTCCTGGAGATGCAACAGCAAGATGGCCACCATGGAAGGAGAAAGCAGCCCGCACCACAACCACCCTGAAATTTCCAGAATCCAGAACCATGAGAAATAAATTTTTTAAAAAAGATTTATTTATTTATTATATATAAGTACAGTGTAGCTGTCTTCAGATACCCCAGAAGAGGGCTTCAGATCTCATTTTGGATGGTTGTGAGTCACCATGTGGTTGCTGGGATTTGAATTCAGGACCTTTAGAAGAGCAGTCAGTGCTCTTAACCACTAAGCCATCTCTCCAGGCCCATGGTTTTTTCAAGACAGTGTTTCTCTGTGAGAATTGTTACATTGGAGAGAAACCAAGGTACTGAAAAATGCATGAAAACTTCCTCGGAGTAAAATCTGACTTGCTCTGATTTTTCAATACCTCCATCTACTACATTTCACAATTCTTGTCCTTTCTCCCTCCCTCTCTCCCTCCCCCCCCCCTCTGTCTCTGTGTGTATCTCTCTGTTCTCTCTCTCAGCTTCCTCCATGTTGATTTCTGCCCTTTTATTCTCAGAGGGTTAAATTATGCCCGATCTCACTTTTGAAATTGATGAAGCCACCCAAGCCCCAAGCAGGACCAGGTCATTCCACCGGTTCCGGGGCAGGCGGGTCAGAATGCCTTCAGAAGGTTCGGGAGGGGTTAGATCCACTCAGAAGGCAAGGTTACTTTGTTATAACTTTTCACTTCCGCCCACCTCATCGCCCCTTTGTCCTGGGCCCACTGCGGCCAGCACCATGCTTCTCTTCCTCTCACCTCTGGAAAGGTGGCTTTTCCATCCTGCCCCTCCCACCACCCCAGATTCAGAGGTGCTCCCTACTGTCGAAACTGGAGGCTGTAGCAGCAAACAGCTGACTGCAAGGAGCCATTATAAGGTCTTTCCACTCATTAAGCAGGAGTGGAATTTTTGCCTGCATTTTACTGCTGAGAAGTTGAAGCACAGGAATTTAGCTCGCCTGGGACAGATACAAGGAGCAGCCCAAGTTCCACCCTCAACTTTCACAGCCTGCTGCCCTTTCCCTGACCCTGTCTTTCTCTGTATTGCTCCCCCAGTATTCTCATCTTGTCTTTCTCCAACCTGTGCTTAATTTTCTTGTTCTAGAAAGGAAATGAAAGCCAGCTCTTCGTACTACGTTAAGACCTCACTTTATTCCTTATTCTTCTTATCGAGTACAACTTAGCCTGGGCTGGCCTATCTAGATCTGTTCTCACCTCACTGCGCCATCTTTTTAAACTTTTTGCTTTGTGGAATTCACTCATCCACCCGTTTTTTTGTGTTGTTTTCTTTTAAATGTTTTAACTACTCGATCCTCCGACTACCCCCTCCTCATAAGTTCCTGGAGAATGGACCCGCCCTAGAGATCAACCACGCTTGTTAAAAGAATAGTTGAAAAGCAGCCGTGGTTTCAATACTAGGAAGTGTCACAGACGAGCTGTGAAATCTTCCCCCGGCTTCTCTCAGCACGGGAGGAATTCTCCTCCAGTTCCCTTACACTTGGCTAGTGTCACTTGTATCTTCACCAAGCATCCTTAGTCACTGTGAGGCTCCCAGCTCACTACCGGTCTCGGGTGGAGCGCATGAGAGAAAGAAAGCAGGACAGTTCGCTAGCCCTCGGCCTACACCAACTTGGTGACCTCTCAAGGTCTCGTCCCGGCCGCTCGCAGCTCAGGTTCCGGCCCGGGCCACTCGGGTCACCCGGACCCCGCGCCTGTGACCTGCAGGCGAAGCAGACGCCGCGGCCTGGGCTCCGGGGCAAGGGCAGGGACCGGGGCGCCGGGGAAACGCGGTCTGGGGAGCCGAGGACACGTTACTTTGGGCAGAGCCCCCTCGGTGCAAAGCGACCAGGAACCCAGGTCCCGTCCGCCGCGCCACCCGCCCGGCCTGCTTCCCGCTCCCCTCAGGAAACAGCCTGCAGTTCCCGCAGCCGCAGCGCGGGCCGCGCGCCGGGAGCGAGCGCAGGCGAGGGGGGCGGCGCGGGCGGGTGCACCGGGGCTGGCGCCGCGCCCCCCGCGCTCGGCCCTCCCGGGCCTCTCGGCGAGGCGTCCCCTGTCCTCCTTCAGTCCCGGTCCGGGGTGCAGGCGAGGCCCGGGAGGCCCCCTCCCGCCGGGCTCGGGCGGAGCCGGACGGCCTGGCGGGAGCAGGCGCCGCGGGCCGCGAGCTCCTCATTCGAACCTCCCTCGCAGACAGTCTCCGCCCCACAATGCACCGGGGCGGGCAGCCTTTGAAAAAGCGGCGCGGCTCGTTCAAGATGGCGGAGCTCGACCAGTTGCCTGACGAGAGTAAGTAGCGTCTCAGAGCAGCCTTCCTTCCCGCCGGTCGCCTGTCCCGGAGTCGCACCGGCCGAGTCCGGTTGCCGGGCAGGCGGGATGGCTGCCAGCCCACCGCAGTCTCCGGTCTTCCTACTCAGGCGCTGCCGCCGCGTCGCCGCCTTTGTTATGGTGTCTTGTGTGTCTGTTTCTGGGGTTGTGCGAGCGCCAGCGCCGGAAACCGAAAGCCCGGGAGTCCAGCCTGTCCTGACGGAGTCGGCGGCTGCTCTCCCGGAGCGACTGCTGTCACCGGCGGAGGTGGGCGAAGGGCGGCCCCTCAGTTGTGGGCGCCGTCCTCATCGCCCGCCCGGTTATGTAACTCGCCGGTCGGGGGCCGGGAGGGCTCGGGCTGGGCACCTGGGACACAGCCCCTCTCCATGCCCCGGGCCTCTGGTCTGGTCCTGTGACGGCTCCTGCTTCTGCTGCCACTTGCGATCGCTCCCCCGATCCCCCGCGTCCATCCTGGAAGTGTTTTCTTCCGTGTCACACAGGCTTGGCCCCTTCCCCTGGGACTACAGGTGGCCCTGGACCTTTCCGGAGATGATCCAGCTGGGATACAGTGCTGAGGTAGCCCCGTCCCCAGACTTCCTCCTGAGTGGATGTGTCTGTCTTAAATGTGGGGTGGGCTTTCCCCATGGGTGTGAGCACCGCAGCCTATATGTATGTTATTCTGCCTGACACCCACTCCTGTGCATTGCCTCACTTAACCTTTACTCACCACCTCTAAGACAGATGTTCACCTGTCCGCACACAGTGAAAACCCCTATTCTGTGACCTAAGGACAAGGGAACAATTTTGTAATTTTCATAGTGCACAAATTATTAAAAGACATTTTAATTACAAAATGGTCTTGAGTCAACACTTACTCTATAGTATGTATATATTTGTAGCCCTTAGTCAACAAAAGGTTCGCAGGTGTGGTGGTGCACATCTTTAATCTCAGCTCTGGGTAGGAAGAGGCAGGTGGATCTCCGAGTTCGAGGCCAGCCAAGGCTACACAGAGAAATCCTGTCTTGGAAAACAAACAAACAAACAAACAAACAAACCCCAAAAAGTGAGCAAAATCTGTATTTAGAATGATTGTATCATTTTTATAACAAATAAGTGTTTTGTTCTTTTAACCATTTGGGGTGCCCCAACAGGAAGTCAGGACAGAGAAACCCGGTTCAAAAAGCAGAGAAAAAGTGCAAACTCTGTAAGATGTATCGGTGGGCAAGGCAAATATGCCCTTAAAATAGTATCTTTAGAGATACTCCTAATTCTGTTTTCTTTGAGATCATGTATTCCTTACATTGTTAAGACAAAAGTTCAGGTTGCCCAGCTGATGAAGATTGTATTCAAAATGTTTCTTTTAATTTTGGTTTCCACCTGTGCTAAGTCTCAAAAAAACTTTCTCATGGTGGGTGGAGATACCCACTTTCTAGAGTGCAGTGAGTGACAGTAGTCACCTGTGGCCAGGTGGCTCAGGTGCTGTTGCTTAATTTTTATTTAATCTTGACTTATATTTAAATAGCTAGGGATTACTGTATTGATAGGGCATTATCCAAAGACTGTCCATGAGTTTATCATTCTTTGGAGAATGTGGTCGATTGTTATTTACAATGCTTGAAAATAAAGATGATTCTAGTAAGTAGAATGTTACCTGCCAACTTGGCTGTACTGTAAAATTTTTCATCCTCTGTGATGAGTACGCTATGTGACTTCTCAGGCTGTCTCTCCTGTAGTCACACGGTTGGTGGTCAGCAGCCCACCAGAGCTGAGCCTCATATGTCTTTCCCCCTCGTGTCTGTGGTGATGGTTAATTTTGATAGCTTGATTGCATTGAGAAATAACCTAGGAGATCAGTAAAGCACACTTCTAGATGTGTCTGTGAACATTCCTTTAGGAAGAGGATTTTCTTAATGTTCTTTGTACAAACTTGGGATTTACTTTGAGGTTCAGATATCAACTACACTGTTACGCTATGTATAACTTAACGTTTAAATTACTATGCAATGCCTCTGGTACTTTGGTTGGGGAGGGGTGTATGTGTCTGTGTCTCTGTGTGTGTGTGTGTCTTTTTTTTTTTTTTAGCTAAACTACAGGTTTGTCCAAAGCAAGAATTGTATTTGATTTGTTAGCAATGACACAAATAGACTTAGACTTGACTAAAATGGAACTGAATTTGGAATATCAATAAAATAGAGCATGATCTTGGAAAGAGAAAGTAATTTCAGTGTATTATGAAAAAACACTAAGTTTTTTGTCCCCCCTCCCCCCAGTTTAAAAGTGTTATGCAGTATATTAGCTAATAGCTCCTGTAACATCAATTATAAAAGCTATCATTTCCTGAGTACTTATTGTAACTAGGTGTTCAAAAAGAAACATGTATATGTGTGTGTGTGTGTGTGTGTGTATATATATATATATATATATATATATATGCATGCACACACACAGTCCCATTTGCTTTCTGTTCATTTGATCTTCATTTCAATTGATGTAAGTACGTGATTTTTATGTTAGCACAATCTTTGCTCTAAGCTCTTGTTCTTGAACTCTTGTTATTTTACATTTCTTAGATGTTGCAAAGGGATCATCAAACTTAAGAGATTTCAGGTTTAATTCATTCTCAGAATTCCACCCTGGCACCCAGGTGCTTCCGGAGCCCCTGTCATAGTGAACGGTTACATTGTGCGTCCCTGTGACAACAGAAACCTCCTTATCTTTGCTTTCCTCCTCCTTCCCATGTTTAAGCATTTACTAAGTCCTGGAGCTTACCTTCTGGATATGTCTCAGTTCTTCTTACAGTCACCTAGCCCAGGTTCTTACCACTCAGTAACCCACTGCCTCCCAGAGTGGGCTACAGGGACCCTTTCAGAGCTGAAATGTCTTCCTCCTGTTACCTTGTATAGTAATCCTCAAGGCAGGGCCTCCATGTATATCTCTGGCTAGCCTGACTCAGCCTGTAGATCAGCCTGATCTTGAACTTGCAGCAATTCTCCCACTTCTGCTTCTTGATTGCCAGGATTGCAGGTGTGTGCCATCGGTCCCAGCCACCCCTGTTTAAACCTTATAGTAGCTGGCTCTAAGGCGGGAGTTTCCTGGCAGCTCCCAGTCCCCGTTACTTTGTAGCTCTCCTCTCATTCTCTCTGAGTTGACTGGGCTGTTTGCATGACCTGTGCTCTGGGCTGCTCTCCCCTCCCTCAGTCCAGTTCACTTCTGCTTATTCTTAAGGTGTCATGCTGAGATTTTTTTCAAAATACATTTTTGTTATTTTTCTATTATGTGTGTATGTCTGTCTACGTGTGGGCCTGTGCATGTATGAAGGGTACATAGAGAGGCCAGAGGCATTTGTGGGCCACCCAGCATGGGTGCTAGGAACTACACTCCAGTCCTCTGCAAGAGCAAAAGGTGCTCTGAACTGTTGAGCCTTCTCTTCAGCCCCCAACTTAAGATTTTGTGCTTATCTTTTTGTCCTCTGACAAGTAAGTCTTCTTGAAGTGTTCCATACAATCGTGTGACTTCTCAGGCTGTCTCTCCTGCAGTCACACGGTTGGTGGTCAGCAGCCCACCAGAGCTGAGCCACTTATGTCTTTCCCCCTCATGTCTGTGGTGATGGTTAATTCTGATCTCTTGATTGCATTGAGAAATAACCTAGGAGATCAGTAAAGCACACCAGGTGTATCCTTGAATGTGCCTTCAAAAACATTTAGACCATGAGGTTCTGACCTAATAAATGGATTCATCTCTTACGGATTTATGATTCATATGATAACATTATTGGGGGTGGTGAAAGGTAGGAGGTGGGCCTTGTTTGAGAAAGTAGGTCAGTGGGGTTGGCCCTTGGTGGTTTGTGTTACCGTAGCATCTTCTGTATTCCCCTTTCTCCTCTCCCTGGCCATCTTGTCAGTTCTCTGCTTTTCCATACCCTCCATACCATGATGAAGTGAGTGAACCCCCTGAAACCTAAGCAAAATAAATCTTCCCAACATAAAGTTGTTTAGTCACTGTCACAGTGATTCAGAAGGCGCCGGGAGCGTGCCTGCATTCCCACGTCTAAGCACAACCTTGCTTTCATCTCTCTCTTCCCCAAGCCAATGGCTGTTACCATGTTAGAATTCAATTTGAACTAATTTCTTGGGGCTTTTTTTTGGGGGGGGCTGGGATTCTTCTTCCTGGTCTCCATGTTTTGACACTCCCACCCCACTTTTCTGGTGGGGGTGGTGGGAGGTTGTTCTTTCTGATTTTATGGCTAGTTCTTTTCAGATGTTGTTTCCTTGGAATCTTCCCTGGCTCCTGTTTATGTTCTTTGTAGTAACTGTCATGAGGTGTAATTACTCCCTCAAGTAGTTATTTGTCGTATGTCTCTTTCCACTAGGCTACGAACTCTCTGAGATGGAGGCTTTTGGTGGTGACCTCAGCTCTAACACTGCTTTATGGAGAGCAGTCAGTAGATACTGATTGGATGGTGACTAAATGGAACTGGGTAGAGCAGGATTCTGACTTAGCCACTTTCACCTGCCTGTAAACTCATAAGTTTAAACAGATGGGTGATTTGGTCAGTTAATGTAATGTGAGCCCATCTGAAAATTAGCCATGTGTTGTATACACATTTGTGGTTATATCTGTTTACTCTCCTTTTACACATGAAGAAGCAGCACCGGGAGTCGAGGTGCTTTGTGGGAAATAACGTAGCGAGGAAGTAACAGAGCCAAGATCTAAACAATAGCCAATGTTAATATTCTAGAACCTATGCTCTCTTTTGAAAGAGTTATGTTAATTATATGTGTGGTGTGTGCATGTGAGTGTAGGTACTTGAGGAGGCCAGAGGCTTCAGGTGCCCCTGGAGATGGAGTTACAGAAGTTCTGAGCTGCCCGACGTAAGTGAGGGAATTGAACTTGGTTCCTCTGCAGGAGCAGTGCACATTTTTAGCTGCAGTCATCCCTCCTGCTTTTGCTCTGCTGCTTCAAGAAAAGGTCCAAGGAGTTAAAGGTAGTAAATCAGAATCCTCAAGGCTTGAGCCCCACCTTTGTGGGTGTGCTTGTAACTTAACCTCTTCTCAGACTCTGTTCAGTGACCATCAGAGACATTTGTGAGTGCTCATATGAAAATAGCCTTTCCCACTCTCTGCTATCACCCCGTTCACGTTCCTGTCGCTCCTCAGACTGCCTTGTACTTGTCTTCTTGCCCTCCTAACCAGAACAGCCGCTCCAGGACGACATGGACTTTGGCGCAGTGCTATCGGGTCTCTGTTGCCTGAGCAAGAACTACCACTCAGACAGCACTTAGTGTATACCCACGGTTTCCTGGGATGAACTGTGTTTTCCTTGGTATCTTGACTATATTTTCTATCTTCCTTATTGTTTCTTGGATATATTTTATTTGAAGCTTTCTAGTAGAATTTTTATTTTGTGTTAGGAGTAGTTGAACATAATAGATAGGCAAGTACTCCCTAGCCCTTATGGCTTTCTCTCCCTGTTCTCTTACCCATGATTTTATGGTCTTTGAACACTAAACTTCAAAAATTCTTTTCCCTGTTGAATCTCCTACTTCACCGCTCGTAGATCTACCCTTCGCCGTCAGCTGGCCCTTTAGCTCTGTATCTCGGTGGGGTGGGTTACCTGCCAGAGCTTTATCTAGTGACTCTCTACTATGCTAGCCCCTCCTTGGGTATTCAGGAATCTATTTTCCTGTATGATTTGTTTGTTTGTTTGTTTGGTTGGTTGGTTGGTTTTCAAGATAAAAACCAGGTTGGCTGTCCTGGAACTCACTCTGTAGACCAGGCTAGCCTCAAAATCAGAAATTTACCTGCCTTCGCCTCCCAAGTACTGGGATTAAAGGTGTGCAACACCACTGCCCAGCCTCCTGAATAGATCTTTAAGCATTGTACATACCTCTATTCAGGACGTTCAAGGGACTTTTCTTTCTGCTCTGACAGTCTCTGAATCTTGTTTAATTTCAGTTTACTCTGTTACCTCTTCTGGGTTTTTTTTGTTCCTATGGTGTTTTTTGAAACAGGATTTCTTTGTGTAGCCCTGGCTGTCCTGGAACTCACTCTGTAGATCAAGCTTCTGTAGAACTCAGAAATCCACTTGCCATTGCCTCCCAAGTGCTGGGATTAAAGGCATGTGCTACCACCGCCCGGCCTGATTTTTGTTCCAATAATGAGTTTTCTTTCTCTTTTCCTTCGATGCTAGAGTACGTTTGAATGAGGATGCACAGTGGCTTCTGTCTGTACTCATTTTTTCCTACATTTTTCTCTCTTAGAATAATTTCTAACTGCTGTCACAGCTTCCACAGGCCTCCATAGTCCTTCCTTGAACCCCGGCTACTTATTCTTTTCCTTTCCCAGACAGGACCAAGCTAGAGTGGGACTCCGCATGGAGCTCAGGCTTGCCTTGACCCCATGACAGTCCGTCCTCTGCCTCTCCTGTGCTGCGCTACAGAAGTGAGCCACTGGCTGATTCTTCCTTTGTATATCCATCCGCCATGTCAGACCTGACGCTGCTCAGACTAAATGGAGCACCTTTATACCCAAGCCAAGTTCTTTTCTTCCAACCTTCTTGATTATGAAATATTTATTGATTTGGATTAGTTTGCTTGTTGGTTTTTGTTTGTTTGTTTGTTTTTTTGAGACACATTGGCTGACCTAGAACTTACTATGTAGACCAGGGTGGCCCAGAACTCACAGAGACCTGCCTTTAAAGGCATGCACCACTATACCTCACTGATTTGTTTTATTTTTACTTTCAGGCTCTTCCGCAAAAGCCCTTGTCAGCTTAAAAGGTAAGAAATGTATCACAATTTGAATATATGTTTTCTTTTCTTCTGTTATTTGTAACTCATTGTATCTTGTAAGTATTGACTTTTCACTGATAATTTTAAGTTCATATGCTTTACAGGAAGATACATTTTTATTTCCTAGTAATTAAGAAAATTTTTATCACTGATAATTTTAGGTTCCTATGTTTTACAGGAAGATACATTTTTATTTGCTAGTAATTAAGAAAAATTTTCTAAAATTTTAATTTTCTAAAATTATTATTATTATTTTGTTTTTGTTTTTTGGATTTTGGTTTTTTTGAGACAGGGTTTCTCTGAATAGCCTTGGCTGTCCTGGAACTCACTCTGTAGACCAGACTGGCCTCGAACTCAGAAATCCGCCTGCCTCTGCCTCCCAGAGTGCTGGAATTACAGGCGTGCACCACCACTGCCCGGCTAATTTTCTAAAATTATTATTATTATTATTATTATTTTGGTTTTTTTTTTTTGGATTTGGTTTTTTTGAGACAGGGTTTCTCTGTGTAGCCCTGGCTGTCCTGGAACTCACTCTGTAGACCAGGCTGGCCTTGAAGTCAGAAATCTGCCTGCCTCTGCCTCCCAAGTGCTGGGATTACAGGCATGCGCCACTACCGCCCAGTATTTCCTAAAATTATTAATGAAAGAAAATTTCCTTTTTTTTTGTTTTTTGAGATGGCTTGCAACTTCCTGTGTAGACCAGGCTGGTCTAGAACTCAGAGAACTCCACCTGCCTCTGCTCTGTTGAAAGTCACTGTGCCTCATTTAAAGACTGCCTTAACCAGGAGTGGGCTGGAGCTCAGCTGGAGAGTGCTTGCTTAAGCTCTCAGCTCAGTATCACTGCCAGAAACACTCAACAGTCAAGAAACCTGGGCTAAGCTTACAGCAGTGTTGAGGGTTTTAAAAAGAATTATCTTTCAAAATATTAAAAGAAATATCTTTTAGAATAGAATATTGCATGTTAGCCAGGCAGTGGTGGTACATACCTTTAATCCCAGCACTTGGGGAGGCAGAGGCAGGCAGATTTCTGAGTTCTAGGCCAGTCTGGTCCTGGTCTACAGAGTGAGTTCTAGGATAGCCAGGACTATACAGAGAAACTCTGTCTCAAAAAAAAGAAAGAAAGAAACAAAGAAAGACAGAGGATATTGCAGTTGGGAGGGGGACTGAGAGGTGGTTAAGGACTGGATTGTATTCCTTTTTTTAAAGATTTATTTATTTATTATGTGTAAATACACTGTAACTGTCTTCAGATACCCCAGAAGAGGGCACCAAATCTCTTTATGGATGGTTGTGAGCCACCATGTGGTTGCTGGGATTTGAACTCATGACCTTTGGAAGAGTAGTCCGTGCTCTTAACCACTGGGCCATCTCTCCAGCCCTAATGACTGGATTGTAAAAAAATAAAATTGGAAAAAAAAAAAAAGAATATCACATATTCTCTGAACTCTTTAAGAGTGAGATTTTTCTAAAAAAAAAAAAAAAAAAAAAAAAAAAAAAAAGAGGAGGTAGTGGTAGCAGCCTGGAGCTTAAGAAGGTTCCTGCCTCAGCCTCCATCTAACTCAGAGGTTTGTGGTTTGGTTTTGAGACAGGGCCTCTATGTGGTGCTGGCTGGCCGTACATAGACCAGACTGGTCTCAAACTTTGGTGATCTTTTTTGTTTGTTTGTTTGTTTTGAGACAGGGTTTCTCTGTGTAGCCCTGGCTGTCCTGGAACTCACTCTGTAGACCACACTGGCCTCAGACTCAGAAATCTGCCTGCCTCTGCCTCCCAAGTGCTGGGATTAAAGGTGTGTGCCATCACTGCCTGGCCAAACTTTGGTAATCTTGCCTCTGCCTTCTAAGTACTAAGTTAACAAGAATGCACCACAATATTGGGTTTCTTAATTATTTTGGCTTTTGAGACAGGACATTTTGGCTTTTGTAGCCTAGATTGACCTCAAGATCCCTGTGTAGCCATAGTTTACCTTGGACTACTAATCCTCCTGTCTCAGGCTTTCTAATATTAGGATTACAGAATACCACCACACCTGCTCCAACTAACTTTTCTTAGAGAAAAGAAATTAGAGAATGCTGGTAAGTAGTTACAGAAAAATAACCATCAGCCGGGCGGTGGGTGGTGGTGCACGCCTGTAATCCCAGCACTCTGGGAGGCAGAGGCAGGCGGATTTCTGAGTTTGAGGCCAGCCTGGTCTACAGAGTGAGTTCCTGGACAGCCAGGGCTATACAGAGAAACCCTGTCTAGAAAAAAACCAAATCCAAAAAACCAAAAAAAGAAAAAAAGAAAAATAACCATCCTATATGTGTTAATCTTCAGTTTTATTGTATCTACATCTAAATATATGTCTGTATTTAAGCATGATTCTTTACAAAACGTAAACTTATTCTTTATTTCACATGTCTAATTATTTAATTAATAGGACTTTTTTTGGTTTTCAAAAAAACTCCAAAGACATTTCTTTGAATTAAGAAAAACAGCCAAGCATAGTGGGTCACGCCTGTAATCCCAGCTGTTGTGGAGGCTAAGGCAGGAGGATTGCTGTGAATTTGAGGTCAGTCTGGGAATGTGCCACAACACCACCCCATACTATATTAATTTTCCTTTGTTTTTCACATATTGAAGCAAAAATCATTTAGAAATGTCTTTTAGGTATCTAGGCATGTAGCACGTGCTACAGTCCATCACCTGGCTAGCAGAGATACAGAAAGATTGCTCCAGGTTCAAAGATAGACTCCCGGGCCTCCCAGGGAAACAGTGAGACCATGTCTCAGAAAGCAGAAACAGAAGAAATGCCCTCTAAGTTCAGAATTAGGTTTTCAGTTTTTATTTTCCATTGTCCTTCTTTTAATTAAAAGAAAAATGAAATCATTCTTAACAGAATGGAAGAATTATTAAAAATCTACATCCAAAACAAAACCCTGTATATTTTGTATAGAAATGCAGTACTTTTAAGATGCATTACTCTATCATTTTATTAAAAGAATAGGTGAAGGTTTTGGGGTTTTTTTTGTGTGTGTTTTTAATGTTTTAAAAATGTAATTGTGTGGGGCTGGAGAGATGGCTCAGTGGTGAAGAGTACTCTGGGTGCTCCTCCAGAGGACCCCGGTTCAGTTCCCAGCCACCCCCGTGATGGCTCAGTAGCCATCTATAACTCCTGTTGCAAAGGACCTGACTGCCTTTTCTGGCCTTTGCAGGTGCCAGGCATTCATGTGGTGCTCAGACACACAGGCAGCAAAACACCCATGCACATCAAATAAATTAATGAGATTAAGTGAAAATGTATTGTGCAAGTGTGTTTGTGAGTGTGGACGTGTGCTCCGGAGTGCTTAATGGATACCGGGGGACAGCTTTCAGGACTCACATGTCTCCTTCCTGTGGCTGCTGGGGATTGAACTCAGACTCGGCCCATCAGGGGTTCTCTGCAAGTGCTTTTCCCCTAAGCCATCTCTCTGGCCTGAGATATTGGTGGTTTGTTTCAGTAAACTGAAATTACTACAGTCACATTGTAACTTTTTCACATTAATATATATTTTATATGTTTACTACTATTACTACTACTAAAGGGTTAGTATTCATGATATAAAATTTGTAAGCTAATCTTAAATTTTATCAGTATTAATTCTTCATTACAGAGGGAAGTTTATCTAACACGTGGAATGACAAGTACAGTTCTTTACAGAGAACCCCTGTTTGGAAGGGCAGGAGTGCAGGCCCCGCTGTAGAAATGGTAAGGAGAAGCTTCCCTGTAGAAGCTTCACTGAACTGTATGCGTGTGGTGGGTAAGTGCACATGCAAAAGTAAATACCAACTTTAGGTATTTGATCTTACTTAGGCAAATTATCTGTAACAAGATTATCTGGTCACCATTCAGCATTTGTAATACACACACACATACACACACACACACACACACAGTTTTATCATTTTTTTTTTTTTTTTCAAAGACAATCTTCACTGTGTAGACACGACAGGCCTGGAACTCACAATGTAAACCAGATTGGCTCTAACTCACAGAGCTATGCCTACCTCTACCACTGGCTCTTGAGTACTGGGATTTTGATATTTACAGGTTTTTAGTTCTAAAGATAGTTATCAATTGTCTAAAGATAGTTATCAAATATCATGGATGTTTTTATATGCAGTTTCAAATTTGGTAATTTTGACATCAGATTTAGTATAATACTAAAGTCATTTAGGCATACTTTTCTCAAGTGATTTAATGTTCTTTCTAGCCCAATCCTCTGCAGTAGACATCAATGTAATAGCCACTTAATATTAACTAACATAATTTAAACTGGCATTTCCAGAACATATTTTCCTATCTTCACCATGCAAGGCTGCCAGTGTGCTATAGAGATGTGGGTTCCAGTTTTCGGTCGATTAACACCCCCCCTCCCCACCACCACCAAGAGACAGGGTTTCTCTGTATAGCCCTGGCTGTCCTGGAACTCACTCTGTAGACTAGGCTGGCCTCGAACTCAGAAATCTGCTTGCCTCTGTCTCCCAGAGTGCTGGGATTACAGGCGTGCGCCACCACTGCCCAGCTTCGGTTGATTATCATTGCAGAAATATCTATTTAAACACTTTGCTAATTTCACCATGTTCACATTTGCCTTTTTGTGCTCCCTGTTACTCATTTATAGTCCTATACCACTGATAATCTAGCTGCATTTTCCATACCTAATTTGCATTTTGGAACAAAAATGAGAAGCATTTATTAAATAAAAAAATTGTATTATAGCCTTTCAGAAATTCAAAAAGAAGTCGACTCTTTTCTGATGAAGACGACAGACAAATAAATACAAAGTCACCTAAAAGAAACCAGAGAGTCGCAATGATCCCACAGGTGTGTGTGTATTAAGTTTATTTCATGTGAGGGTATGACTGAGTGTGCAGTGTGCCGAGGTTCATACGTGTTCTGTATCTTGGCAGCATTCTTAAGTCAGTAGCACTGCTCAGCAGTTACTTTACTGACTCAGAAAAGTCAGTGTTGTCTTGGTTGACATTAAACTAGATAGGAAGCCAGTTGTGATTCTGTAAGCACGCAGGGAGTAGACATTAAATAAAAGAGACTTGGCGATGTGTGTTCAGTTTTGAATTTTGTGTGGAAATAAGTGAGGAGAAATATTTAACTTTGTCAGATAAAGTATACTAAAGACTTTCCAGAGGAGGAAACAGTGCAGGATGAAATAGGATTTCCTTTTTTTGTATTTTTAATTTATTGTTTTCTGGGGAGAAAACCTATAGGATCAAACCTATAGTGGATCAAACCTATAGTGAATCAAACCTATAGTGTCACATATACTAGGCAAGTACTCTGCCATTGAGTTGTTTTATTTTTGTTGAATTTATCCTTAAATTTATTTATTTATTTATTTATTTTGATTTTTCTTATCCCTGGCTGCCATGGAACTAGCTCTGTAGACCAGGCTGACCTTAAACTCACATGCCCCTGCCTCCCGAGTGCTGGGATAAAAGGCTTGCCCTACCACAGCCTGGCTTATCCAGATAACCTGAGTTCTGTACCTGGAACTCTAATGGTAGAAGAGAACTGACACCTGCATGTTGTCTTCTAGCCGCCACCACACACACACACAGAAAGTAAACAAATGTAACCTAAAAATTTAAAGTCACAGTGGGCATGTAATAAAGGAATGAGACTTAGATAAGAAAATTTGACTTTTAACAATTATGTAGGTTTTTTTCAAACCAACTTTATAACTTCTGATATAACTTTTCATTATCCTTTCATTGTTTTCCCTAAAGCATTATATACAAATTTTCAATACAATGAATTAAAGTTGAGGTGATTTATTTATGAAGTAAAGGCATAATCTGCAGTATACCCTATCAAAATCTCCTGAGTATTGAGACCAGAGATCTCTCTGTAGTTTGGTTGGCTCAGAACTTAGCATTTAGTTCAGACTGGCCTCAGACTCGATCTTCCTTGCTTCAGATTCCCAAGTACGAGGATTGTTTTCTGGGGAGAGGTACTGTCCCAGAAACCTATAGTGTCACATATGCTAGGCAAGTACTCTGCCATTGAGTTGTTTTATTTTTGTTGAGCACCACCACAACCAACTTCTTTATGGTGATTATAATGATAAGATATCATGTTCCACAGAATGGACAGAGTGCATCCTGAACTTCTAAAGCATCAAGGACAAATGCACACAAGTACCTGAGACCATAGTAAACGTGATCTCACTGAAAGTGAAATGCAGTGTGGTGATTTGGTAGTTGTTGGACACAGTGTCAGTCGGATTTTAAAAGCTAGTTAAATGTCAGTTTAAACTTTGACAAAGCTGTGTTCCATAATAGTCTGAATGAGTTGCAAATATAACAAGTTTGGTCTTTATGACTGGAGCTGTCCTGACCCAGCTCCAACCATCCCTGCCTTCCAGGCACATCTCCCAGACTGATTTACAGAGTCTTGTATTTCTGAGCAATTATAACAAAAAACACAGGACAAATAAAAAACAACATCCTCAAATATGTGAAAAATTTGTATGCCCAAGTTTCTCTTTCTTAGTCCTAACAGCTTTAGTTTCTTTAACTATTTTTATTTTATTATTTTATGTGCATGACTATTTTGCCTGCATATATATCTGGATCTCCTAGAACTGGAGTTAGACAGCTGTGGACTGCCATGTGGGTGCTGGGAATCGAACTTGGGTACTTTGGAAGAGCAGCAAGTGCTCTCAACTACTGAGCCATGTTTCCAGCCCCATAACTGCCCTAGTTTATCAGTGTTATTTATGTGATGTAGTTTGTTCCTTTCCCTGTGTAGTCATGGCCTCTAAATCTTCATTTTAATCTGTCTGGTTTTTGTTATTGTTGTTGTCTAGGCAGGTTTTTGCCTTTTGTTTCCCTGGTGCTGAGAACTGAACCCTGGATATTGTATATCGTAGGCAGGTGCTTCTGTCACCAAGCCCAACTTGTCTATATGTTTACTTAAAGAACACAATGCACAGCTGACAAATTGTTAAAGATCTAACATTTATTGACTATTTACTATGTATCAGGTGCTGTCCTAGGTATTTCATGTATATTACCTTGATTTAGTTTTCAACAATCTTTATGAAATAGATTACTATTATATTACTCCTCATTTTGCAGATGAAAGAACAGATATGGAGAAGTTAAATTATCTTGCTCAAGGTCACAGAGCTAGTAAATAAAGGCTGACACTTAAATGGTAGGCAGCCTGTTTCTAGTGTCTTGCTTTCTTTAAAAAAGTCATTATTTAAATAAGGCAGTTTTGTTGATGCATAATCCACATACTATGCCATTTACCTAATTAAAGCCTACCTTTTAAAGGGCTGGGGCACAGCTTAGTGTTTGGGCTCTTGCATAGTCTGCCTATGGCTTAGTTTTTGGGCCCCAGCATGGTAAGAGCATAAAGCAAAGTGTACGCTTTAGTGGTTTGTAATAGGTGCATACTTATGTGTTCATATTACAGGTTTAGAATATTTTTGTTTAGAACATTTCTCCTGATTTGGGAGAAATAAACCCTTAGAATGATAACTGATGCAATAAAAGTATTTACATTTAAAATTTGGAACATTCTATTTAATCTATATCTAAGATTTATAATTTATTTCAACTAACAGTCTGAATATATCACAATCAAAGATCTTTATATACTTTCATTATATATAATCAGATGTGCTATATATTATCAGATATATATTATAGATACATATACAGAGAACCATTAGCCTACTTAAAAATATACGTAGCTAACTCTAGAGAAAGTGACAGCACTAGCTGGGCATGGCGGCTCACACTTTTAATCTTAGCACTCGGGAGCTAGAGGCAGTCAGATATTTGAGTTCAAGGCCACCCTGGTTATATCACAAGTTCCAGGACAGCCATGACTACACAGAAACTACACATGACTGGAAAAACAAAACAGAAAGAAACAGCAGTTATTATAATTAGAATATTTGTAGGCCAGTGAGATGGCTCAGTTGATAAATGTGCCTGCCGCACAAGCCTGGTGATCTGAGTTCAGCCCCCGGGCTCTCACACTGGAAGGAGAGAAACTACTGAAAACTCCTCTGACCTCCAGACATGTAGCACACATGCCCACACTGCCATACACATCAAACACCGTGCCCAGTACAAATAAATAGCCTTTAAAATACTCTTAGTTTTATATTAAAAATTTAATTTTCTAAGGTTAGTGTGGTGCCATATACCTGTAATCCCAATACTTTGGAGGCTGAAGTAGGAAGATTGCCACAGGCCCAAAGCTACTCAGGGCTATAGAGGTTATTTTCTCCCTCTCTCTTAAAAAGTTAACTTTCTAAGTACAGTGTTTTGTCTTAAATTCTAGAACAGAAAAGGACATGAATGGAAAACACAAATGAAATCCAAACCAAGTACTGGCACTGGTACTGTGGTGATTTTGACAAATACATCTTGGGTACCTACATGATCTCATGGGGAACACTGGATGAGGAGCATTCCAACCTTCTCTGCTGTCTGTGCAACTAGTCTGTAGATACACATGCTTTCTAAAATAGAGTAGTATGGTGGCACATGTATTTAATTTTAGCTCTTGTGGGAAGAAAGGCAAGTAGATCTCTGTAGGTTCAAGACCAGCCTCATCTATTTAGCAGTTTGGTTAGCTATAGTTATATATTGAAACCCACCCCCTGCCCCCTCTCTCTCTCCCTCCCTCCTTCCTTTTCTCTCTCCCTCCCTCCTCTCTTTCCCTCTCCCCCCCCCACACAAATGTTTTGTTTTGTTTTATTTAATAGATTTTTTTTTACAGCAGTCATTACCCCATCCTGTTCTACCCTCCAAATGTTCCTTATCCCATTCCCTCCCCCCAAGAGGATGTCCCTATACCCCTATACGCCCCCCCATACCCTGCCAGGCCTCCCCATTCCCTGGGGCCTCAAGTCTCTCAAGGGTTAGGTACATCCACACACAAGTTTATAATATTTAAAAAAAAAAAAGATGTAAAATCTACTTTGTCCTTAATTCACTATTCTCTTTTTCTCACTCAGTAAGGGAGTCTCTGTGATTAGTTTGATTAAACTTTTAAATATACTTTTAAAACTTTATATGTTGGAGTCAATGAGATGGCTAAGCAGTAAGGTGCCTGCTGCCAAGCCTGACTCTGAGTTCAGTCCTTAGGTTCACCTTGCGTGGGGAACCAAATCCCTTGAGTTGACTTCTGAGTGCTAAACATTTCCTTTCCCACACATGATAAGCAAATAAGTTAACTTTGAAAGTTAAGAAAATTAACACATTTATACATTTCATGCCTGCTACTCAATGACCTGGGAAGATATAGGCAGAAGGATTGTAATGAGATCAAGGCCAGCCTGATCTATACACAAGTTGTAGGCCACACAGGCCCACATAGCAAGACGCTGCCTCAGAAACAGTTCAAAACATCTTTAATTATGCGTTTATAGAAATAGATCATTTATTATTGTGGTTTTCTTTTCCGTTTTATAAGTTTGTGTGTTTGTGGTATTTTTTTATGAGAAAAAAAACAAAACTTGCCAGGCGTAGAGCACGCCTTTAATGCTAGGCCTTGAGAGGCAGAAGTAGGCGACCTCTGGAGTTGGAGGCCAGCCTGGTCTACATAGTGAGTACCAGGACAGCCAGAGTTGTCTGTCTGTCTAACTGGTGTGTGTGTGTGTGTGTGTGTACACGCGAGCGTACCCCACCTGCCATATTGCTTGTGTGGTGATCAGAGAACAACTTGAATGAATTGGTTCTTTTCTTGTACCATGTGGGTCCTAGGGATTGAACTCAGGTTGTGAGGCTTGGCAAGAGCTTCCCTTACCCAGTGGGCCATTGGAGCTGACATTGGCTACTTTAGAGGTTCTTCTTTATTCCACCCTTTTCCAATAATCAACAACCAGCTGGCAAAATTATACCCCCACCAGAGCACGAGGCAAATTATAGTCAGCTGCTATAGACAATCTGAAGTAGCCCCGTATCCCATACCTGGAATTAAAATGAAAACATATTTCTGTTGTTGTTGTTGTTTTTAAAGAAAACAAAATTCCAAACTTGTCACTAGAAACCATCTTGCTGGCTCCTTTCTAATAACTGTTAGACTTAAAATTGAAGACTCAGATTGGGGCTGGAGGAGGCGGTAAGGAAATGGCTCAGTAAAGTGCTTGTCATGCAGGCATGAGGCCCTGAGTTCTGTTATCCCAAGCACCTACTTAAAGCCTGGGCATGCCAGTTAGCCATCTGTGGTCTGGGCTCCGTGAGAGACCACACCTCTGAGAAGAGAGCACTAGAGGAAGAGCCTGATACACCTCTGGCTCGTGCGAGCGAGTTTGGGTGTTCTCGGACACAGGCACAGGCTTTGAACTTAGCCTAAGTGTGGCGGCAGCTCTGCGGTTCACTTCTGGTGTCCTTGCCTACGCCACGAGTCATTTTATTTGCCATCTCTTTCTATTCTGTTGAGAGTTGTGGAGTTTTGCTTTGTTCTTCTGGTAGACAGGGTATCCCCTCACTATGTTGTGCAGTCTGGCCTTGACTTGAGCACCCTCAGAATGATCAATGGAAGTAATCATATGACTTTCTGGCTTTGCTTTATTAATAATCATGAATTACATCAAGAGCTTCCCAGTTGAGTCATTCTGGCATTCCTACTATGAATTCTGCTGTGTTGTATTGAGTTGGTTTTTAAATGTTCTCTCAGTGCTTGAGCGCTTTTTCTTCTTCCCACTCCCCTCTACTGGTCGTGTAGACCGTGTTGACACTGACCTTGGAGCAGTCGCCCTGCCTCTGCCTAGGTACTGGAATCGCAGGCAAGCACTGCAGTGTCTAGTAGTGCTATATAATAAAGTGTTCTCTGTTTATACTTGGACGACTTTGCCATTTATAGTGATGTATGGAGCTACTGTGTGCTTGCCTGTGCGTGTGTGTTCTCGATCTTTTCAGTAGTGTTTTGATGATTTTTGTTGTTTTGTTTGTTGGTAGGGATAACACCCAGACAAGTACTCCAACACTGAACTGTACCCCAAACACATAAAGGTCGTACTGTTTTTCTGACCCCAAGTCTAGAAGTCACTTGGGTCTGTTTTTCCTGTATATCTAAACTAAAATTATATTATAGAGTGGAGGCAAATATTTCCCTTCCTGTTTTGAGTATAAAACTTGAGGCTTTAGCTTTTTAAAAAAAATAAATTTAGTGTGCTGTATTAGTGTGTGTATTAGCCTGTGTATGTGTGTGTGTGTGTGTGTGTGTGTGTGTGTGTGTACAACTTGTGAGAGTCCGCTCTCTCTCCAGCATGTGATGGCCCGTGAATTTATGTCATCATTGAGCCACAGTGCCAGACTGAGGTTCTAACTTTGTTAATCAAGAGGTTTGTTTGGTAACAAATTCCATGTTAAATATTATTGAACCGTTTTGAGTACTTAAATATGCCCTATCTTTTTATAAATGCATTCAGTATTGTAATTGTTTGTGTTTATCTAATGCTATAATTCAATTTTTTTTAAATATAGAAATTTACAGCAACGATGTCAACACCAGATAAGAAAGCATCACAGAAGATTGGTTTTCGATTACGGAACCTACTCAAGCTTCCCAAAGCACATAAATGGTGCATATATGAGTGGTTCTATTCAAATATAGACAAGTACGTATCATTGCTTGCATCATCAATATTGCTTGAACTGAAAATTAACTTTTTCAGATGTTATAAGCTGTCACCTCTCCTATAAATCTCTCATTTAAAATTTTTATTGTTCTCTCATATAATACATTCTGATCATAGTTTCCCTTCCCTCCTTTCCTCCCAGTTCCCACTCTTTCTCCATTTCCCTTCAGAAAAGAGCAGGCCTCCCTGGGATATCAGCCACACAAGGCAATCCAAGTTACAATAAAACTAGGGACATGCCCTCATATCAAGGCTGATTGAGGCAACCCCAGTAGGAAGAAAAGAGTCTCAAAAGCAGGCAAAAGAGTTAGAGATACGCCTCCCCCATACACTCCCAATATTAGGAGTCCAACAAAAATCTTAAGCTAACAGCTCTAACAAATGCAGGTGACCTAGCAGAGACCATGCAGTCTCCATGATTGTCCGTTCAGTCTCTGTAAGCCCTTCTGAGCCCTGCTTGCTTGATTCTGTGGGAAGTGTTCTCCTAGTGTCCTCCACCCCTCTGGCTCCTACAGTTTTTCCTCCCCCTCTTCCACGAGGTTCTCCAAGCTCCAAAGGGAGGGACCCGATGGAGATCTCCAATTTGGGCTACCTATTCACCTAAAGTTTAGCTGAGATTTCCTTATCTGCTCTTGTCAGCTGCTGGAGGAAGACTCTGATGACAATTCAGCTAGACACCTTTGGCTAGGCCCCAATTCGAGACTATAGTAGCATATCACTGGGAGTCATTTCGTTGACTTTTTTCCTACCCTAGGTCTCCTGGCTCTTTTGTTTTAAAGATTTATTATTGTTTATTACATATATGTATGCTTGTCTATATGACTTTATGTATGTATGCCATGTGTGTCGGTGCCCACAGAAGTCAGGATGTAGGATCCCCTGGAACTGCAGAAATAGGCAGATATGAGCTGCCACATGACTGGGGGCTGAACCCAGGCCTGTGCAAGAGCAGTGCAAATGATCCTTTTTGTTATTTAGTTATTCATTCATTCATTTTTATTTTTGTAACAGCTCTGGTTGGCCTGAAACTAGCTGTGTAGACCAGGGTGGAGATCTGCCTGCCTCTGCTTCCCACCATGGCTTCTTCAACTGATCCTCTTGTCTAGTCTCCCAAAAGCTGACTACATAGGTATATGCCACCATGCCAAATGAAGAGTTTATTTTTCTATTTCTTATTCCAGTTTAATTAATTTCTATTTCTGTTACAGGTTTTTCTCTCCTTTTCCTGCCCCTGTAAGAAGTTATATATTTTAATAAGTTTTAAATGAAAGCACAATTTCTGTATTATAACTAGCAACTGCTATAGAATGAGGATACCCTAAATCAAAGCACAATTACTCTCAGCAAATGAGATTTGTTTTATAAATAGAGAAGTAGATTATTTGTAGGAGAGTCGTCTTTTCATTTACAGCTAGTATTTAGACACTTTACAGGAATTTTGAATAACTCATAGAGATTGGCTGAAGAACATCTCTGATTCTAATCTATCTCCTGTGCCAGTTATTGGTGGTTGCACAGTCGTTATTTTTCTGCCCTTCCCTTCTGTTCTCCATGAACAGCTGCTTGCTCAGAAGCTTGTCACATTTATGGGCAGGCAGTCACATTATGTATCATGTTAAAATTGGACTTTTCTTTTTTCTTTTTTTTAAAGATATTGATTGATTGATTGATTGATTGATTGATTGCATATAAGTACACTGTAGCTGTTTCCAGATACCCCAGAAGAGGGCATCAGATCTCATTACAGATGGTTGTGGGCCACCATGTGGTTGCTAGGCTTTGAACTCAAGACCTTTGGAAGAGCAGTCAGTTCTCTCAGCCCAAAACTGGACTTTTCATTCCTCAAACTCCTGAGCCAAAACTTTAATGATCTTAAGAGAATTGTCATGGTGTCTTAGTGTGATTGATTTATTTTGGGGAGTCATCAACCCTCTAGAGTTCCCTGGTGTTCTAAAACTTGGTTAATCCGGAAGAGGAGAGGACTCCTTAGTGATAGCTTTTCCTTTGGGGCAAAGATACTTTGTGGCTAATATTGTTTGTCACATGTAATGCCAGAGCCAGAGGATAGTCCCAGGTGGAGATTTCAGCAAAATTCAGTCTCCTGGAAGGTCTAATCCAGACTGATTTCCAGAGTAATTTAAATTTCATATGCCAAGTAACTTTTTTTCAGCCCTTTGAATTTCACCTAAGTATGATTATGATTTAGAAGGGTAAGTTTGACACATTGTGATTAGTAGGATGTGAAAAATCACAATGTGTATTTTGTTTTTGTGTTTTGACACAGTGTTTCCAGGTTGATCTCAACTTGCTTTGTTACTATGTGGCTGCAAATAGGAATGTAGCCCAGGCTGGCCTTGGACATTTACTTTCCTGCCTCTTCTTCCTCAAGGTTGGAACTAAGTTAAAGGCACATACCACTGTGCCCAGCCTTGGAAGGTGTATTTTTGACCTTAGGAAAGTAACACATTAATAACATCATAAAACCATTCTGTTTTACAGGCCACTTTTTGAAGGAGATAATGACTTCTGTGTATGCCTAAAAGAATCCTTTCCTAATTTGAAAACAAGAAAATTAACAAGAGTAGAATGGGGAAAAATCAGGAGACTGATGGGAAAACCTCGGAGGTAAATTTTTTTTGTTTTGTTTAAAATTAACAAGTAGTTGTTGGTATCATTACTGCCTTGACTAGTGATGTGATGTGATGGTGGTAGTGGTGGTGGTGGTGGTGTGTGTGTGTGTATGTGTGTGTGTTAAGACTATTTTCACTGTGTATCCCTGGCTTGCCTGGAACTCACTATACAGACCAGGTTGGCCTTGAACATACAGAGATCCACCAGCCTCTGCCTCCTAAGTGCTGGGATAGAAGATAATCTTCCCCAAATGCCCTTTACCTTGACTTTTTAAATCTTTAAAGGACTAGTACCAAAATAAAACTTCAGAATAATTGATTATTTTAATGTTTTTTAATTTTATTTCTCTAGCCCCAGTGCTGCTCTTTTTAATTAGCTATGTCCTTTGTGTTCATTTCCCCCTCCCCCCCCCAGCCAGCCAGCTTGTCTGTCTGTTTAGCACAGTTTCAAGTATCTCAGGATGGCCTCAGACTCACTGGTATGCACAATAAGAGGTTAGTCTTGAACTTCTCATCGTCCTGCCTCTGCCTTCTAAGTGTTGGGATTGCAGGTATGAGATGCTGTACCGTTTTATTAATGCAGTGCTGCAGATCAAATCCAGGAATCTGTGCCTGCTGGTCAGGAACTCTACTTACTGAGCTACACTTCCCAGTCTTCCCCCTAATTGTCTGGAAAATATTTAAGGATCCTGTAAAGTCTTGTGTTTATTTCTCACCTTCATTTACTTTGCCTGTGAGTGTCAGGATAATGCGTGGAAGCCGGCTTCAGTTATCTCCTTCTACCGTGTGGAGCCTGGACTCTAACTTGGACTCAGGCGTGGTGGCCAGCCACGTGCTTGTCAGCTACCTCATCACACCCTCAGAAGTTCATATAGATAATAGCTTCAAGTCTTTTACAAAAAAATTGTTTTTTTTTTTTTTACTTAAGGAAGTCAAGTTATAATACAGATTATTAATACAATAAACTTTTAAAAATAGCCTAACTTCAGAAGTCAATTGAGGGCTAGAAAGATGGTTCAGTGGTGAAGAACACTTACAAAAGAACCAGATTTTATTCTCAGGACACACATAGCAGCTTACAACAGTCTATAACTCCTTTTCCAGAGGACGTGATGCCTCCTCTTCTGGAGTCCTTGGACACTACATATATATAGTATATATACATATGTGTATGTATATACACACTTGAACAAATCAGTTGGTGCAGGTCTCGGGGATGGCTCAGCAGGTTAGGTTTGCTGCCAATCCTGACTTCAGCCCCAGGGACCCAGATGGTGATAGGAGCAAAGAGACCTCCACAAGCTGTGCTCTGATTTTCACTTGCACACACTCAAATGTAAAAATGTTTCAAGAGTCAATGGTGAAATTGTATTTAGTTACAATATAAAAAGGAAGGGGAAAAAGCTCTCAGGAAGGAACTTAATAGTAAACATGATACATATGGACATATATGAAGAACACATGATCTTGAAAAGGAAGATTCAGTATCTTAAATTAATGAGTTAATGGTAGCCAGGCAGTGGTGGCGCACGCCTTTAATCCCAGCACTTGGGAGACAGAGGCAGGCAGGTTTCTAAGTTCGAGGCCAGCCTGGTCTACATAGTGAATTTCAGGACAGCCAGAGCTACACAGAGAAACCCTGTCTCGAAAAATAAAAACAAAAACAAAAAAACAACAAAAAAAAATCTGAAACTTACTGTAGATAAGAGAGCAGAAAGGAGTCTATAAGATGAATTAACTCAATGGTTGCTTGAGTAGTGGAGTTCTAAAGGCGGGAGCAACGTACACAGCAATTAGTGAAGTAAAGAACCTTTGGCTGGAGAGATGGATCAGGGGTTAAGAGCACTGACTACTCTTCTGAAGGTCCTGAGTTCAAATCCCAGCAGCCACATGGTGGCTCACAACCATCCACAACGAGGTCTGACCTCTTCTTGGAGTGGCTGAAGACAGCTACAGTGTACTTACATATAATAAATAAAATTAAAAAAACAAAACCTTTTGGAGTGTACACTCATAGTTCTCGTCCTCATTGTGCTGTGGGGCAGGGCTTAGATATGATACAGATACACGTTGGTCTGAGAAGGTTTTGTCTTTTTATTATGCTTGAGTATGGGTGTGGAGATCAGAGACCATCTTAGGACGTGGATGTTGTCTTAGTCAGGGTTTCTATTCCTGTACAAACATCATGACCAAGAAGCAAGTTGGGGATTAAAGGGTTTATTCAGCTTACACTTCCACATTGCAGTCCATCACTATAGGAAGTCAGGACTGGAACTCAAATAGGTCAGGAAGCAGGAGCTGATGCAGAGGCCATGGAGGCATGTTTCTTACTGGCTTGCTTCCCCTGGCTTGCTCAGCCTGCTCTCTTATAGAACCCAAGAATCTCAGCCCAGGGATGGCACCACCCACAAGGGGCCCTCCCCCCTTGATCACTAATTGAGAAAATGCCCCACAGCTGGATCTCATGGAGGCACTTCCCCAACTGAAGCTCCTTTATGATAACTCAGCCTGTGTCAAGTTGACACACAAAACCAGCCAGTACAGATGTTCTTTCCACCATGTGCGCAGTAGGGATAAAACCCAGGCTTGGCAGCTGGGCTCATCTTTTCTTCATGTGTCTGCGTGTGGAGGCATAGGGACGCCTTCCTCATCTGACCTTATTCTTGCTTTGTCACTGCTGTTTGAGACAGGGTCTCTGCTTGAACCAGGCTGGCTTTTCAGCTCACATAGATCCACTTGCCTCAGCATGCCTGAGTTAAAGGAATGTACCACACACCCAGCCTTACCTTATTCTTTGAGAGCTTGTCTAGTTTGCTCTAGGGATCCCATCTCAGTCTTTCTAGGCTACAATTAAAGGCTGTCCCTGGCCGGCTAGCATTTGCATAGGTTCTGGGGTCCAAGCTCCAGTCTTGTTTGCACAGCAAGTACTTTAACTGCTGAGTCATCACTCTGACCCCTCAAAATTTATCTGATTATACACTTCCAACATAATTTATTATATTTCTAGTACTTGTGTTTGAATTACAGGTGCGTACTATAACATTAGCCTGGCCTGGCTTAGTTTATATGATATTTGTAATTTATTCTAGATGTTCTTCTGCATTTTTTGAGGAAGAGAGATCAGCCTTAAAACAGAAGCGGCAGAAAATCAGGCTGTTACAACAAAGGAAAGTTGCAGATGTTTCACAGTTCAAAGATCTCCCCGATGAAATTCCTCTACCCCTGGTTATTGGAACCAAAGTTACGGGTAAGTAAAAGCAAGCTGAGTCATGGGTCTCTTCAAGTTGTAACCCAGATGGTGTCGGTTCTACACTGGAAGTGTAACTGCTTCTGCAGCAGTACACTAGAGGGAAGAAATATTAGTGCACTGGAGCCATGGCTAAAGTTAAGAGCACTTGCAGCTTTTGGAGAGGTTCTGGGGTCAGTTCCCAGCACCTGCCCAGAGCTTACAACCTGTTCCAGGGGGATCTGATACGCATTTCTGATCTATGAAGGCACCAGGCATGCATGTAGTACACATGCATGCTTGTAGGCAAACATTCATACACATAAAAATAAGTACATTAAAAATATATATATTAATTCAATACTACCTTCTACGGTATGAACTAAAGTGGTCAGGCATAGTGGCAAAGGCCTGTTACCCTAGCTCCATGGGAAGCTGATGCCAGCATGGCCTGTCTACACAGCAGGGCCTTGCCTCAAAATAGAACAGGGCTGGGATGTGCCTTCCTGGAAATGTTGCCTTCAGTGCCACTGTTCGTATGACTTTCACATGTGCTGTCCCTTCAGACTGGAGTTAAGTGACAGTGACATGCAGACGAGGGCAGGAGGGTCAGAAGATGAAGGTTATCCTTAGCTCTGTTGTGGTTAGAGAAGCCTGGGGTTTACAGGAGTCCTATTTAAAGTTGAAAATAAACTACTTCTAATATGTTGCTTAAAAGTATGATATCCAGAGTTTTTATGCTTGCTTTTTAGGAGCTTGTATTCTAAATGGTGGTCTTTTCTTTAATCTGCTTGGTAGCTGTCTTAGTCGGGGTTTCTACTCCTGCACAAACATCATGACCAAGAAGCAAGTTGGGGAAGAAAGGGTTTATTCAGCTTACACTTCCACATTGCAGTTCATCACCAAAGGAAGTCAGGACTGGAACTCAAGCAGGTCAGGAAGCAGGAGCTGATGCAGAGGCCATGGAGGGATGTTCCTTACTGGCTTGCTTCCCCTGGCTTGCTCAGCCTGCTCTCTTATAGAACCCAAGAATACCAGCCCAGAGGTGGTACCACCCACAAGGGGCCCTCCCCCCTTGATCACTAATTGAGAAAATGCCCCACAGCTGGATCTTATGGAGGCACTTCCCCAACTGAAGCTCCTTTTTCTGTGATAACTCCAGCGTGTGTCAAGTTGACTCACAAAACCAGCCAGTACAGTAGCTATATGATTTCATTTATGTGCCAAATTAAGAATCATCTTTGCAGTTTTGTTTTTATTTTAAAAACTATTAATTCTTTAAACCTAAAATAAAATACATAGTCATGTTGAAACTAGTAGACCGTGAGACTGTATTTTTAGGGTTTAAAGTGTATGCTTAGGACAGTTTTATTTGATAAGTGTTTGTGTGTCCTAAATATAATCCCTGTTTCTCTTTTCAGCACGATTGCGTGGCATTCACGATGGTCTGTTTACTGGTCAGATAGATGCTGTGGACACTCTTAATGCTACTTACAGAGTAACTTTCGATAGGACAGGGCTTGGGACCCATACCATTCCTGACTATGAAGTTCTTGTGAGTAATGTTTTATTAAACTTAATTAAAATGTTTTATAGTGAGCCAGGCGGTGGTGATGCACGCCTGTAATCCCAGCTCTCTGGGAGGCAGAGGCAGGTGGATTTCTGAGTTCGAGACCAGCCTGGTCTACAGAGTGATTTCCATGACAGCCAGGGCTACACAAAGAAACTCTGTCTAGAAAAAAACCAAAAAAAAAAAAAAAAAAAAAAGAATACTACTTATTCAAAGCTCTAAAGCTGGGTTTTTTTGTTTTGTTTATAATCACATGGAGACTAGATTCTAGGTCTTTTGATATTCTAATACACATTAACCTGCTGAGGTACTCATCAGTCTTGATTTCGTAATGTGGAAGTTATGCGTGCATTCATGAGTGTGTGTGTGTCTGCATTCATGCTCGCGTTTGTGCCTTGGATTTGGATGAGTGCAGGGGTGGTGATGACTGGGCCGCCGAGATACATCCCCAGTCTCACACTCTGTAAATGCTTTACTACTGGACACAGCTAATGAGTGCTCGCCTTGGTATGGAGGCCCCATAGACCTGTATGAGTACAGAAAATGCACGCGTGTAACTGCAGTCTGCACTGCTGTGGTGGAGGTTGATATGTAGTACTTATAAGTTCTCTTAAGTGCTGTGGGTTATTCTCTCTCTCACAGAGTAACGAGCCTCACGAGACAATGCCAATCGCTGCCTTTGGACAAAAACAGCGGCCTTCTCGGTTTTTTATGACCCCCCCACGGTTACATTATACTCCCCCTCTCCAGTCACCGATTACAGTAAGTAGTATAGACATGCCCTCCGGAGTGGAACTGAATATGAACTGTGTTCTCATGGAGCACATGTTACAGCCACTTGAGACTTGAGCTCCCTAGATTATATTGAACTGATTGGCAGATATTAAAATAAGCAAATAGTTTCTCCAATTCTGAAAGGAGTTTCTTCATTACTGGTTTTTAATGTAATTTTATTAAACAGAACATTCACTCTAAAGATAGTCAATGAGTAGATGATTCCTTCTGGCCCTCAGGACGGTGACCCTTTACTAGGACAGTCCCCTTGGAGAAGTAAAATTTCCGGCTCTGACACGGAGACACTAGGAGGCTTTCCAGTAGAATTCCTTATCCAGGTGGTAAGTTGCTCTAAATGCTCCTGTTGCTTGGAAACTGAATGTCTTCAGTGTTGTTAAGGTTGGAGTCTTTCTGTGGGTCAAACATTTTTACATATTATTCTTTCCGTCACTGTGTGGGTTTTCAGGACTCTGCTATTTCTGACAAATTCTTTTGGTATTTTTAAGTCAGGGTTTCTCTGTGTAGCCCTGGCTGTCCTAGAACTCACTCTGTAGACCAGTCTAGCCTCAAACTCAGAAAACGCCTGCCTCTGCCTCCCAAGGGCTGGGATTAAAGGCGTGTGCCACCACTGCCCACCTCTGTCAAATTCTTAAAACAATAATTTAGCTGGGCGGTGGCGCACGCCTGTAATCCCAGCACTCTGGGAGGCAGGGGCTGGTGGATTTCTGAGTTCAAGGCCAGCCTTGTCTGCAGAGTGAGTTCCAGGACAGCCAAGGCTACACAGAGAAACCCTGTCTCAAAAAAACCAAATCCAAAAAAACTAAAAAAAAAAAACAAAACAAAACAATAATTTGAATTGTCTCGTTTTCCCCCCTTTTTTAGATAAGAAATTCTTGTTTACTTACTAAGTACTAAGGGATTAGACGCTAAGAAATCTTATGTCTGACTTAATGTATAGAAGCATTATATGTAGCAGTCTTTCAGAATAGTCTGACTTTTATAAATGCAATGAGTTATCTTGTTTGTTTGGTTTTTGGAGCTAAGGTCTGGCTATGCAGCCCTGGCTGGCCTGGAGTTCACAGAGACCTGCCTGCCTCTGCCTCTGTGTGCTGGGATTAAGGATTTGGGCCACTGTGCTTGGTTTGAGCCATTGGTTTTGAAAATTAGATTAAATCAGGTCAGATAAAAGAAGCAAGACTGGGAAGCTGAGCGCGGTGCTTAGAGTTCACAGCCAGCCCAAGCTATTAGCTACAGGCTAGACTCAGACAGAACAGGAAATGAGAGATTACACAGTTCTGTTAAATCAGAGCCTAGGAGGCTGGAGAGATGGATGGGTCAGTCAGTAGTTAAGAGTACTAACTGCTCTTCCAGAAGACCAGGATTCAATTCCCAGTACCCACGTGGTAGCCCACAACTGTCCATAAAGCCAAGATCTAACACCCTCGCACAGACATACATGTAGGCAAATCATAGTGCACATAAAATAAAAATTATTTTTAAAAATCATAGTCTAGTATTGTTTTGACAGTTCTTTTCCTTCTTTTGAAAATAATATTTTAGTCTGGAATGCTCTTTTTAAAAAAAATTTTGTTTTTGTTTTTGAGCTAAGCAATGGTGGCGCATGCCTTTGATCCTAGCACTCTGGAGGCAGAGGCAGGTAGATCTCTGTGAGTTCGAGGACAGCCTGGCCTATAGAGAGAGCTCTAGGACAGCCAGGGCTGTACAGAGAAATCTGTCTTGAAAAAACAAGTAAAATACACACATACACATTGTTTGTTTATTGAGATTATAATACAATTAAATTATCTTCTCCTTCCTTTTTCTCCATTCAAACTCTTTCATAAATCCCTGCTTGCCCTCCCTCAAATTTGTAGCCTCTTTTTCTTTAATTCCTGGTGTGTGTGTGTGTGTGAATACAACCTACTAATTGGTATAATGTTATTTGTATGTTTGTGATTTTTAGGGCTGACCATTTGGTGTTGGACAACTACCAATTGATGTAATTATTTAGTACCCAGTTAATATAAAATTCTACACCCATGTATATAAAACCTTATTGAGTTTCTTCCACTTAGCATTCCTTAGCTGCCTGTGGTTCTCTGCTCACATTGGCGTGCCTGCGGGTATTTCCTTGTGCGGGTCTTGTTTGGGCAGCCATGCTGTTGAGACTGCATGTATATGGCTTCCCTGGCAGTTCTAGCTACTCAGTCTCGTGGCAAATGTCCTGCTCCTCTGTCTCTACAGTCTCCCCACCCCTCTTTTGTGGTGATCCCTGACCATTAGGTACAAGAGTTGTGTTGTTGATATATCATTTGGGACTGAACTTCACAACTGTGCATTCTAATTGGTTGTGGTTTTCTGTGAGAAGTGAAAACTACATTCGGTGTGGATATAAGGATAAATATTTAGAACATAGATAGGTTTAAGCTGGTTTAGTAAAGTGGTGATTGTGACTAGTCCTAAAATACAGTGTCTATAAAAGTACTTGCAATGTAATCCATTAAAATACTCAGTGTTCACACTTTAGGCTAATATTTCAGAGAAGTTTTATATGCATGTTCATAGGATTTCATATTAATTAGATAATAAATAATTAGTCTTGCAATATGCCTTTTGGCTTACAGAGTGAATAAGCTATTTTTATATGAAGGGTTGAAAATATGAAGTCAGGACTTGTCCCTTGCAACCATCTTTGAAAGACATACCCAAAGAGAGCTGTAAGCCAAGGGGACCTAGGTGTACACATTGTCCCGTTGTCTGCTCTACTGATGTCTTTATTGGTGCTTATGTATTTGATTTTTTTTAAAGATTTATTTATTTTCTTTATATGAGCACACTGTATAATATACTTCAGACATCCCAGAAGAGGGCATCAGATTCCATTACAGATGGTTGTGAGCCTCCATGTCATTGCTAGGAATCAACTCAGGACCTCTAGAAGAACAGTCAGTGTTCTTAACCACTGGGCCATCTCTCCAGCCTGTATTTGATCTTCATGGATGTTTTTTGTTTTGTTTTGTTTTCTGGGTGGATAGTTTTAAGTGCATAGCAAAGTTAAGAGTAACAGATGTTTCACATAAGCCCCCTGCCTCACACTTGTATAATGTACTTCACCATTATGGCGCATTTGTTACAGTCAACCAGTTTATATTGTTACCATTATCCCCAAGAAAAAATATTATAGTAAAGGTCACTCTGGGTGTTGTTTATAAGAGTTTGGACAAAAATCTTTTGTTGTTGTTTCTAGCTGCTAACCCTCTGTCTAGTTTCTCTGTATTTAAAACAAAACAAAACAAAACAAAAAAGGAAACAAATTGATAAAGAAAAATGGGCGTATTTATACTTTGGAAAGACTCCTAGTTTCTTTCTGCCCTTCCTTAAGGGATGTTACAGTTCTATAGAAAAGATGGAATTAGAGAGAAAGCACACACACACTGGAGGGTCTCTGTGGCAGTGGAAACCTCCCCACTGGCTCCCTGCCTGCTGTGGAAGCCTCGGTTCTCCACTGGTCACACTCTCTAGCTCAGTAGTCGGTAGGCAGAGGGAGGGATACAGAAATCTATCTCCCTAGATTATTCGAGACTGCCAGGGCTTTGCCTCCTGGGCTGAGCTCAGCCCAGGGACATAGTGGTAACTCCTTCTTCCTGTAACAACTTTAACGTAAGGGATTTAGGTATTGAGCCATGTCTTTAGTGCTGGGACTGTGCCTGAAAGGAGTGGTGGGCATCTTAGATGTGCATCCGAGCTTCCTCCGTGTCTTCTCACGGCCTGGCATCCCTATCCCCTGCACTGCGGACGGACGGACGTGCCCCTTTTCCGTCCATTCACTTGCTAACAGGTCTTGATTGCTTCCAGGGTTCAGTAATTCTGAAATTCTGATTCTGTCCTAAAGATCTATGTGTAGGTTTTTGTGTAGCTATATAAGTAACCTAATAATGGGATCTAGAGGTTTGATTGGATTTGTAGCCCCCCCCCACACACACACACACACATACACATACGCATACCCTTTGGTTTTTTGGGGGATTGGGATTTCGGTTTTTGTTTTGTTGGTTTGAAATGAAGTCTACATCACTGGGCTGGAATTTGCCATTTAGCCAAGGATGACCTTGCTCTCCCTGTCTCCACTTCCAAGTGCTGGGATTGCAGACTACGATGTATGATGCTGGGAGTTCAACTCAGTGCCTCGTGCACACTGGAGAGCACTTTGCTATTGAGCAGCATTCCCAGCCCTTGGAGGCTGCACTCTTACAGACAGTTCTGTATTCAGTTGATAGGGCTGTGACATTTCATTTGTTGGCTGTCACTGATGAGTTGTTGATTCATTAATATTGCAGAGATGGTGTCTAGAGACATGCATGTGGTAGAGCTCGTCCACATCTTATGCTGTTATCAGTTCTTTCTCTTCCCTCCCTCCTCTTCTTCAACAAAGACCTTTTTTAAAAGTTCATTTATTTTTACTCATGGAGACAGTGTGTGTGCCATGGTGTCTGTTTAGGAGTCAGAAGGCAACATTGTAGAGTCGGTTCTCTGCCAGACAATGGTACACACACATTTAATCTCAACACTCAGGAGGCAGAGGCAGGCGGGTCTCTGAGTTGGAGGCCAGCCTGGTCTACAGAGTGAGTTCCAGGACAGCCAGGGCTATACAGAGAAACCCTGTCTCGAAAAAACAAATAAAACCATACCAAAAACCAACCAACCAACCAACCCACCAGCCCAGTTGGTTCCTCCTTCCTCCATGTGGGAATCAAACTCAGGTGGTCAGGCTTGTAAGCAAATGCCTTTACCTCTGAGCCGTCTCACCACCTCTAATTACAGTCAGCTTTAAAATATTTTCTTTTCATAGGTTGTGTTTTGAGTCAGTGTCAGTGTCACATGTAGACTAGGCTGGCCTGGAACTTGCTCTGTAGCCTTAGAAGGCCTCTGACGTGATCCTCCTGCTTTAATGCCCTGAGTGCTGAAGTTGAGTGTGTGTTCTGTGCTTGAGCTTACAGTATGTTTGCTTATTGTTCACATGTATAAAATAAAGTGTTGCCAGGCCGTGGTGGCGCACGCCTTTAATCCCAGCACTCTGGGAGGCAGAGGCAGACGGATTTCTGAGTTCGAGGCCAGCCTGGTCTACAGAGTGAGTTCCAGGACAACCAGGGCTGTACAGAGAAACCCTGTCTCAAAAAAAACCAAAAACCAAAACCAAAGCCAAACAAAAATAAAGTGCTTTGCCATATTGAAGCACTAAAATGTACCATTAGGACATCTGGGTGAAAACTAGAAATTTGATAGACCTGAATGTCTCTATTTATACATTTCTCTTTCTGTCTACAGACTAAGTTATCAAAAATTCTCATGATTAAAAAGGAGCATATAAAGAAATTAAGGGAAATGAACACAGAAGCAGAAAAGCTGGTAAGGATTTAAGGATTTATTTCCCTTTGTTTACATGTTTAATTTTAAAGTGGTGAGGCCTAATTTTTTTATCTGGGAAAAAAAACCCTTGAGACTCATTTGTTTGTTTTTACTTGAGACCAGGTCTTGCTGTGTGCCTTGTGGCCTGAAATGGGTTGTATAGCCTAGGCTGGGTTATATAGACCAGGCTGGGTTGTATAGACCAGGCTGTGTTGTATAGACCAGGCTGTGTTGTATAGACCAGGCTGTGTTGTATATACCAGCCTGGGTTGTATAGACCAGCCTGGGTTGTATAGACCAGCCTGGGTTGTATAGACCAACCTGGGTTGTATAGACCAGCCTGGCTTCTGACTTCTGGCAGTCATCCTGCATTTGCCTCCTGGTGCCAGGACCAGAGGCTTGTGTCAACACATCTGGTTGCAATAAATATTACTTTAAATCATTATTTTATTTTCTCTTTTCTTAGTATATTGAGTACATGCTACTAATTCAGCAGTGGGATAGTTAGTACCTTACCCATTAGTTGCATAGAATTAATGCATGGTTTAGCCTCGTGGATCATTTATATGAGCATAGAATTCCTAGGACTAGTTAATACATCTCACTAAGGAAATTTTAACGATAGTTTTTTAAAAGTGCTTCAGAATAAGGTACTAAATTGTCATATTTAAGTTAACTTGATAGAGATTTTATTATTCAGGTAAGTCCAAAAAACTGGGTCAGTTTTATTTGTAATAAAGAAGTAGTGAAGGTTTGGGCTTTTTAAGATTCATTTTATTTATATGTCTGTGTCTGTGTGAATATATGTTATATGTGTTCATACAGATACCCCTGGAGGAGCCATGTGTACTCTTAGTTGCTGAGCCATCTCTCTAGCCTCTTTGAAACTATTTACATAAAATCATTCTTTAAAAGCAACTCTCAGTTATGGAGAGATGGCTCAGTGGTCAAGAGCACTGACAGCTCTTCCAAAGGCCTGAATTCAATTTCCAGCAACTACATGGAGGCTCACAACCATCTGTAGTGGGATCTGATGCTTTCTTCTGGTGTACATAAAGACAGCGTACGAATATACATGAAACAAACAAACATCTTAAAAAATAAAAGTAACTCTCATTATAAACTATGCTGGCCTCAAACTCACAGAGATTCACCTGCTTTTGCCTCCCAAGTGCTCAGACTAAAGATACCAGCAAGATTATTTTCTTACCAGGGCATCTTTTGAAAATAAACCTGGGCCAGCACTTGGGAGGCAGAGGCAGGTGGATTTCTGAGTTCAAGGCCAGCCAGGTCTACAAAGTGAGTTCCAGGACAGCCGCCAAAAGAGAGAGAGAGAGAGAGAGAGAGAGAGAGAGAGAGAGAGAGAGAGAGAGAGAGAGAGAGAGAGAAGAGAAGAGGAGGGGAGGGGAGGGGAGGGGAGGGGAGGGGAGGGGAGGGGAGGGGAGGGGAGAGGAGAGGAGGAGAGAAAAAAAGAGAAAGAGAAAGAGAAAGAGAAAGAAAGAAAACAAACAAACCTGGGGCTCGAGGTATATAGTTCAGTGGGGTCTGGCTTCAAATCATAGCCCAAGTAGATAGGTGGGTGGGTGGGTGGGTGGATGGATGGATGGATGGATGGATGGATGGATGGATAGATGGATAGATGGATAGATGGATAGATGGATATAGATAGACAGCTAGCCTACAACTTAGACTCAGATGTACAGGATAAAGGAAGGTAAGAGGTAGCAAATTGTTGTGGAATAGTATATGTTTCCAAAACATTCACCCTTATGTAAGGAAAGAGCTAATATCTGATTTGTTCAAAAGATTGTTGACAATCAATCAATCAATATCTACAGGGGGTTTGTTTTTGTTTTTTGGTTTATTTTTTCTTTTTTGGTTTTTGGTTTTGTTTGGTTTTTTTTTTTTTAAGTTATTGGGAATTACTAAGACTATCAAAAATATATTCAATGTGGTTTTTTTTCTTTCCTTCTGTGAAGTTATGTGAGCTAACTGAGCAGTGGTGGTACACACCTTTACTCCCAGTGCTCTGGAAGCAGAGGCACACAGAGAAACCCTGCTCTGATTTCAGGTGGTTTAATATGAACTAGTAGTGTTTTTATCTACCCTTTCTAGCCTCTACACTAAAATATACTTAAGTTAAAAGCTAGTTTATGTTTAATTTTACCAAATAGTTTGAGTACTTCACTGTTTTTCACCTCTAAGGATTAGGCATAGCACTTTGTTCAAAGTAGTCTGGCTCTCCCTGCTCTCCCCGCTCTCCCACATCCTACTCTCACCTCTCTGCCCCTTGGGCTCTCCTCCCCCGCCCCCCACGTGGTCATGGCCGGCCTCTACTCCACTTCTCTATTCATTCATATTCATTCATATTCATTCTCTCTCTCTCTCTCTCTCTCTCTCTCTCTCTCTCTCTCTCTCTCTCTCTCTGCCTTTCTCTACCACTAACTCCCACCCTTTATCCGGAATAAACTCTATTCTATACCAAAAAAAAAAAGAAGAAGAAAAGAAAATTAGTCTGTTAAAGTTTCCTTTTCACCCAGGGGAAAAAAAACTGTGTATGTGTGTGTGTGTTATGTGTGTGTACTTGGATGTGCAGATGCATAAATGTAATGTATTGTTTAGAGAGTAGAGTTGAGTGTGAGGTCTTCTTCCATCACTTCCACAGGAGTGTGTGTCTGCTCTCTCAGTGGTCCTGGAGCTCATGGGTTCAGGTTGACTGTCTAGTTGCAAGAACCACCTCTCTTTGCTGCCCAGTGCTGTGCTGGGTTATAAGCAGTACGTGTGCGCAGTTCATGTGCTGGGTTACACATTCAGGTCCTTCTGCAATAAGCCAAACCAAGTGAGCTGCCATCCTCCTAAACCCACAAACATTGTATGACGTTTTTCAGAGTATATTTCTGAACTAGATTTTTTTTTTGGATCAATGTAAATAGTACTAGTAAGTTAGTGAACGTTTGAGTTCATTAACCTCACTATATCTTTTCTATTTTAGATTATTCCAGTATTCCTTAGCATATTAAAATGATACATGTGGGGCTGGAAAGATGGCTCAGTGTTTGAGAACACTGGCTGCTCTTCCAGAGGTCCTGAGTTCAATTCCCAGCAACCACATGGTGGCTCACAACCATCTGTAATGGGATCTGATGCTCTTTTCTGGTGTGCCTGAAGACAGTGACAGTGTACTCATATAACTTAAATAAATAAATCTTTAAAAAAAAAAAACAACTTTGCAAGTCAGCGTAGGAGTACGTACCTATAATAATAGCACTTGGGATGTTGTGAGTTCAAAGCCTACCTGGGTTATAACAAACTGATGTTCAACTATGTTAATGATCAGGGTAATGTGAATACACAAGTACCATTCACACTTCTTTAAAGGTTTTATTTCGCTGGGCGGTGGTATCACATGCCTTTAATCCCAGCACTTGGGAGGCAGAGGCAGGCAGATTTCTGAGTTTGAGGCCAGCCTGGTCTACAGAGTGAATTCCAGGATAGCCAGAGGTACACAGAGAGACCCTGTCTCAACAACAACAAGAACAACAAATTATTTCATGTGTATGTGTGATTTGTTATCATGTATGACTATTAAAGACCTAATACCAAAGATAGGTAAAAATTTTACAAGTTAAAACTTTCTATTCCACAACTCAGGATGATTCTACCCATTGGGAAAAAAGGTGTATGTATGTACTATGTCCTCAGTAGCAGTGCTGACCTTAAATTAGAGGCATCCCAGAGACCAGCAAGGAGGGCAGCATGGCCGTGTGCCACTGACTCTTACCAGGAGTGTTGTTTAGCAGCAGGTGACCTAATGTGTAAACCTCAGCAGAGGTGCCTTAGCCCCAGTCCTAGTACTTAGGAGGAAAAGGGCCGAGGACCACTGCAGGTCCCAGGCCAGCCTGGTTTATCTGTGAGCTCTTGACTATCCAGAACTACATACCAAGGTGCTTTCTCACAAAATATTTTGAGAAAACAAAGTTTTCTCATATTTTATAAAACAAAGTTAATAGAAAACTATGAATTTGTGGTAATGGTCTTTTTGGAAAGAGAAAATAGAAATACCCCAGGTAGGGTTATAGGATATTGGTGTTCTCTTAATTGGACTAGGTGGGTTTCTCTGTTATTACTTTACCTAATCCTCCCACACCCTCCCCTTGGTTTTTTGAGACAGGGTTTCTCTGTGTAGCCCTAGCTGTCCTAGAACTTGCTCTGTAGACCAGGCTGGCCTGGAACTCACAGAGATCCACCTGCCTCTGCCTCCAGAGCTCTAGGACTAAAGGCGTACTCCTCCACCACCCAGCTAATTTCCCTACTTTTGTCGACATAGGATTGATGCTCAGTCAGCTGTACTTGCATGGATTTCATAATTGGATCATATGCCTGTGAAACCACGGCCATATGCTCTGCTAAACAGAAAACCATTCCCTGCTATTCTAAGATTTCTTTTGGTAATCTCTCCCTGATTTCTAGGCAGCCATTGATATGCTGTCTGACATCATGGGTTAAGATTAGTTTATATTTTCTAGAATATTGTATAAATAGGATCATACAGTCTATATGAGTCCTTTTCATGCCTAGTTTTCACATAAGAAGTTTGAGATACACATACTTAGTGACAGAATACACCATTGTTTTTTACCTTCAGTGCTAGTGATCAAACCAGGGCCCTGGGCTTGCACCACTGAGTCACACTTCCCCTTGTGATGTGCCATACTTTATCCATTCATTTATAGATGAGCACTTGGATTTGTCCCAGTTTTCAATTTCTCTAAAATGCTGTGAACATTGGTATACAGATCTTTGTGTAAACAGCTGTTTTTTCCTCTTGGCATGTTTATGATAGGTGAGTGTTTAGCTTTTTACACATCTGTGTTTTTATACAGATGTGTTTACTAAGCAGTGATCTATTGATCTGTATATGCTTGTGCAATTTTATATTAAATTTTTTTCTAGATTTATTTATTATTATATGTAAGCACACTGTAGCTGTCTTTAGAAACACCAGAAGAGGGGCTGGAGAGATGGCTCAGCGATTAAGAGCACTGACTATGGTTAAGAGCACCGACTGCTCTTCTGAAGGTCCTGAGTTCAAATCCCAGCAACCACATGGTGGCTCACAACCATCCGTAATGAGATCTGACTTCCTCTTCTGGAGTGTCTGAAGACAGCTACAGTGTACTCATATAATAAATAAATAAATAAATAAATAAATAAATAAATAAATAAATAAATAAATGGTTTTATTTTAAAAAAAAAGAAAGAAACACCAGAAGAGGGCGTCAGATCTCATTACGGATGGTTGTGAGCCACCATGTGGTTGCTGGGATTTGAACTCAGGAACTTTGGGAGGGCAGTTAGTCTCTTAACCACTGAGCCATCTCACCAGCCCAATTTTATATTAAAACTTGAGTTAAAACAAAAAAAAAACGTTAACAAGCAAGAGGATAACTGTTGGGCACTCAGGGAGAAGAGGCAGGCAGATCTCATGAGTTCAAGGCCAGCCCAGTGCATGTGGCATATGCTAGGCCAGCCAGGGTTGTACGGTGAGACTCTGTATCAAAAACAAAACAAAACTAGTTTTTCCTCCATACTGGGAATTGACCCTAGGCTCTCACATATGCCAGCCGACACTCTTGTTACTGCGTTGTGCCCAGCCCTACAACATGACCTGTTCTAGCATGAAGTTACTATACCGATGTGGTTTCATGCTAGCGTTTAGGAAGTTCATATGTAACCTGACAGCTAATTCTTCCCCACTTGATTAACCTGCTATTTGACATGTTACATTACAGTGATTCCCTTTATTCCTCTGGCTCCCCATGGGACTGCCATGGGTGGTGCAGAGACATATTTGCAGTCAAAATATCCATACACATAAAAATAAAAATCTAAAAAAAAAATTAGTATTTGAAGAATGCTTATATAACTCTTCATTGGTTAGTGTGCAAGGAAGTGTTCATACCTTGTTCACTGAGAAGGTAAGCTACTGGTCTAGAAGGCAGCTCTCCATATCAGTAGCCTGAAACCTACTTCTGGATTATCTGTATTACCCTGCTACTGTGATAAACATCATGACCAAGGTAACTTACAGAAGAAGGAGTTTGTCTGGGTTTATGGCTCTGGAGGAGTAAGAGTCCATCTTGGTGACAAGAGCAGGAAGCTGAGAGCTCATATCCTCAACTATAGTACAGAGGAGAGGAAGCCGGCTGCAAGCAGCACAGTCGCAAAGCCCCCTCCAGGGCCGTAGTTCTTCCATCAAGGCTGGACCTCCTAACCTTGCCCAGTGACTTCCACCAAATGTTCAAACACCAGAGCCCACAGAGGACAACTTGAAGGCCTGTAGCCTCCAAATTACTATGTTCTACTCTCCCTACACCCAGTGGCTTGGGACTTTGTCAGTACAAAATGAATTTAGACCAACGTCACAGGTTTCTGCAGTCTTTCACAGTCTCAACACTGTTTCAAAGTTCAAAGTCTCTTGAAGCTCAAGACAATCTCTTAATTATAACCTCCTATAAAATCAAAAAGTGAATTACATATTTTCTGTCAGGGCATAGTGTGGAAATACTGGATCAAAGCAAGACTGGATCCCAGAGAGCAAACACCAAATCCTGGAGCTCATCTCTGATATCAAAAGGGCATTTGCTTCATTTAGGTTTTCTGTATATAAAATCTCTACTAAAGGAAGTGGGAGCTACAGAGCTGGTTGAGCGGCTGGGTGCATACTGCCCTTGCAGTTGCTCGTGCTCTCAGCGAGCATCCCACGACTGCCTGTGACTCCAGCTCTAGGGCAGTCCCATAGAGCTGCATTGGTGTTCACATGTACACACACTCACCTAACTTAGAACAGATCAGAGAGGACAGAGTGAATGCAGACAGTATGCACCATTACCAGGTAAGAACAGCATCATTGGCTATAGGCTGGTATAATAACCTGCTACTATTTTAGATCTTTTAGATTATGGAAATTGCATTGTTACCAGGACAGTACCTTACCAAGATCTGCTTTTTCTTGTCAGAAATCCTACTCCATGCCCATTGGCATTGAATTCCAACGGAGATATGCAACAATTGTTCTGGAGCTGGAACAGTTGAACAAGGACCTAAACAAAGTTCTGCATAAAGTTCAGCAGTATTGCTATGAGGTAAGTAATTGGTATTGTTTTCATTGTTTGTTTGTTTGTTTGTTTGTTTGTTTGTTTGGGGTTTTTTAAAAAGATGGGGTCTCACTTTGTAGCTGTGGCTGTGGAACTTGCTCTGGAGACCAGGCTGGCCTCCCACTCAGAAGTCCACCTGCCTCTGCCTCGTGCTGGATTAAAGGCGTGTGCCATCGTGCACAGCCTAATTTGTATTGTTTTCCCTCTATGTTTTGTTATTTGAAGCTTAATGATTTTACCTTCACCTTTTATAGGCTCTAAGTTAAACCCGTATCTTTAAACAGTCTTTCATCAGAACTGCAATTTGCATATATATTTGCTCATATCAATGTTAAAAGAATATTTTATACATAGTAAATTATCAATTTTCAGTTACTCACTTACAAATTATATTGTTCTATCAAAAAAATGGTGTAGGATTAATAGTCCAGAAAAAAGTTCTCTTTTGTATTTTGATGGTGCCTGCGTGCATGTGTGTTCTTGTCTCTTTGCTGGGGGCAGGTACTTCTGGGCGCCAGAGTCAGCAGTGGGTTTCAGGTGTCATTGCTCAGGAACTGTGGATCTCGTTTTATCACACAGGGTCTCACGGGGACCCAGGGCTCACTAATCAGGCGTCTGTCTCATGTACCATTTCCCAGTCCCTTGCTGAGTTTGTTGAAACAGTCTAGTCTGTGTTAGCCTTGAATTCATAATTCCTCTGCCTCACCCTCCTCTAGCCCAAGTACTAGAATTACAGACATGCACTATTGCACCTGCTAGAACAATTACTCTTAATTCCACTATAAGAGACTTTTAATCCAGTAACATGGCTGCTCCAGCAAGGAAAACATCCAAAGACCTGGGTCCAAGTGATCCAGGTGAAATGCAGACTCCGCCCTTACTTAGTACACATCTTTAATCCCAAACAATGTAAGTGAGGTTAGGTTAAAAGTGTCTACTAAGCCGGGCGGTAGTGGCGCATGCCTGTAATACCAGCACTCTGGGAGGCAGAGGCAGGCAGATTTCTGAGTTCGAGGCCAGCCTGGTGGTCTACAGAGTGAGTTCCTCCAGGACAGCCAGGGCTACACAGAAAAACCCTGTCTCGAAAAAAACAAATCAAAAAAAAAAAAATGTCTACTAATTGAGGGTCAGACAAAGTGTCAAATGAGAAAGATTTGACCAAATGAGTCAGAGATAGGCTACGCCCAACTCTCACAATAACAGACAGAAAGATAGAAGTAAGAGCAGAGCACAGTGTGTGCCACCGTCGTCATTTGGGAGTCAGTTGAGTGCGGTGCAGTGGAGTTGAGTTTGTTCCTGACTTCATGCAGTTCTGTATACGTTGCCAGAAGCAGTTTTTACCGGGACAATTTTAGAGACAGGTTGCAAGCAAAGACAGGAGGAGCCAGAGAATAAGAAGCCAAAAGATGAGGACAGATTGCAGAGTTAGTCTGAGGCCAAGCAGAGCAATTCAGTCAAAGCTGAGAGAAGCCAGATGGAATCAGTCGGCTTGGAGAGGAGTTTGAGCCACAACAGCTGAGTTGAACCAGCCAGCCAGAGATCAGAAAGAGCTACAAAGGGTGAGCTTATCCAACAGGAAATCTAGGAGGCTGAAACGTTCTAGGCCTAAGGTCAGCAAACAGAGGCTGGAAGCTGAAGCCTTGAAGGGCAGACTTGCAGACATTAAGATTGTATGGAAGCTTCCAGGCCTAGGCCTAGAGGCGGCACAGAAAAAGAGATGCTCGGGGCTCAGCCCAAGCCCTGTATTCCTAAAGCTTGGCTCCAGCTCTGTCTCATCACTTCATTCGAGGAAATAAAGTCAGCATTTACATGGACTTTCCACTATCCCAGAAATCATAATTTAGTTTACTTACTATGATCTTTTTCTCCTTAAATATATGGATATTTGCGAGTTCATATGCTTCTGCACCATGTGCATGCCATTGGAGGCCAGAGAAGGTGTCAGCTCCTCTGGAACTGGAGTGACAGACTGACGAGCCATCATGCGGTGTTGGGTCCTCTGTCAGGGCAGTAAGCAGTCGCCATCCATCCAGCCTCCTTCCTCCCTTAAACAGACTTATTTTATTAAGTTTGTGAGTGTTTTGTGTACATGTATACACGTGCATCATGTGTGTGCTCAGTGCCTCAGAAGTCGGAGAGGGCCGTGGGTCCCCTGGAACTGGAGTGAAAAGCAGTTCTGAGTCACCATGTGTGTGCTGGAAACCAAACCTGAATCCTCCACACAAACAATCCTCTAAACCACTCTTCCTCCTTTCAATTGTTTTAGAGCTGTAAACCGTGGATTTCAGGGACACGGGTCACACGTGTTATAATTTTTCATTTTTTCATTCACATATGATTATAAATAGGAGGGTAGCTCAGCCAGCTCCTAAATTTGAAACTCTTACTGCTGAGTGAGTGTTAAATTATTGTGATAGATTCAGAGTGCTCCTGCTTTTGCATTCTTTGAAGCTGTGTTTCTAGCAAAGACCCCTCTATTTGTGATAGGAGATTCTAATCACCATGTTGGCAAGTCCTAAAAAATCCACCACAGATGATGATGTCTATCTATATGAACTGAACTGAGAAAATGAATTGTAGTCACCTATGCCTGTTCTTTTAGCCATGCATCCTCACATACCCCATCCCCACTCCTGCACCCCTTTCATGGTTCTGGGAGTGGTATTACCTGGGCTTTGCGTATTCTAGGCGAGTTCTTTGCCACTAAACTGTACTTCTGATCCCTTGGTTTTAAGGATACAGTATTGCTTTACAGCCAAGGCTGGCCTTGAGCTTCAAACCGTTCCGCTGCTGCTTCCTCAGTGAGAGATTGGAAGTGTGCCACTGTGCTTAGCTGCATCATTATTTATTTCTACTTTCCTGATACTTGCCTGCTACCTGTCTATCAATGACTCATTCTAGTAAATCGATTTCCTGACCTGACTAACATCTATCTGGAACAAGTATACACCATGGGGTTTAAGAGATTTCCATGACAAAACGACACATAAAGATAGGGCTTACACATGAGTCTCTAGTCCTCAAGGACATTTGTGAGAGGCTTTCTTAAAGTATAGCATCAATTTAAAGAAATAAGAACCTAAGCACCATGACTAAGTAGTTTGATTCTTTAGTACACACAGACAGATGAACACATATTTACCAAAAGGAATATAGTAGAATTTTCATTCCCTATTACTCCCAGGATGAGAAAATTGACACCAAAATAAACAAATACATGAAATTTAAAAATCAGAACCTTGGGGCTGCAGTGATGGCTTAGCAGTTGAAAGTACTGGGTGCTTTTCAAGGGGACCCAGGGTTGGTTTCCAGTAGCCTCGTGCTGGTCATTCATTGCAGCCTTATTAGTGACTCCAAACATTTGAAAACAGTTATAGTCCAACTCTTAGGAAGTTGGCCAAATAACTTATGGGACCCTTAACACAGTGCTGTGCTGCTCTAGGAAGAAAAGACGAGTTGGAGCGTTGACTCTGGTTGAGAGCATTTACTGTTCTTCAGAGGTTCCATTCCTAGTATCCACATGATGGCTCTCAAACATCTGGAATGGATCCAGTATTCTGTTCTGATCTCCACAAGCACCAGGCATGCACATAGTGTACACAGTGTACAGACATACATGTAGACAGAAACATCATACACATAACATAATTTTAAACACTGAGAAGAGGGGAGGCTATCTTCCTGATAAAAAGTAACTTTCAGGATATTTTTAGCTTTATTAGTATCAGAATTATGCATATAAGTATGCATGCGTGTATGCGTATGTACATGCGTGCTCACATGCCATGGCACACATGAGGAAGTCAGAGGACAACTTCCCAGTTCTCTTTCACCATGGCTTCTAGCGTTGAGCTCAGGTCATCAGGCTCGCAAGGCAAGCACATTTATCTGCTGATAAGGAGGACCATCTCACTGGTCCTCCAGGACTTACTGTAGAGTAACATAAAGAACAAGCAAACAAAAACCGTAAGCATGCAAACGAGGCATGGCGACAACATCCTACAGTGAAGCTCTGTCCAAGCTCTTCTGGAGACTGATGAGCCCTGGGGTTTGAAGCCAGCCTGGGTAACATAGTAAGCTTGATGAACGCTCTTCTCAATAAACAAGCGGGAGGAGGGGGCAGAAAGAGAAAGTGGGGGTGGATTTCGTGGGACAGGAGTGGTACCTGACTTCTGGGATCTGTGGAAATAAGATTCATTTTACCTGTTTACTTCCTTTCTGCAGGAAGGATAAAGCTATAGACTGGTTTGAGTATGGGGTGGTATTGGAGAGGCAGGTGGACCACCATGTGCTTGATGCTACCTCTAACAGTAAATAAATTGATTGGGGTGTAGCTCAGTAGTAGAGTTCATGCATGGCTTGTTCATAGCCAAGTTTGATCCATTGCAAAATCAGGACAGAACATATCAAGGAGATGGGCTGTTCTTCTGTAAAGTCCTTATCGAACAGGTTGAGGGCCTACATCGACTGCAGCACCATGGAAGGATAGCCATGCTTGTCATTTCAGTGCTTGGGAAGCAGGAGCAGGTGGGCTCCTGGGCGCTGCAACCAGCCACTCTAGATGAGTCAGCCAGCTTCAGGTTCAGGATACACTAACAAGGGAGGTTGACTCCTGGAGTTGACCCCTGGCCTTCTGTACACATGTGCCACACATGCAGAAACATTTATGCACACATACAGAGAGGAAACTGAAGAGAAACACAAGGCAGCTCTGCAAGTGAGATGGAGCCTGGCTGCATCTCAGTGGACACACAGCACTAGAGAGGACAGAGACTGATGCCCACAGCAGAAACAGTGGACACACAGCACGAGAGAGGACAGAGACTGATGCCCACAGCAGAAACAGTGGACACACAGCACGAGAGAGGACAGAGACTGATGCCCACAGCAGAAACAGTGGACACACAGCACTAGAGAGGACAGAGACTGATGCCCACAGCAGAAACTAAGGGTGCTTACCATCCACCATTAGTCTGGAACCAAACTCTAAACTCACTAGTAAAGTTTTATTCTCACAGTGGCATGAAGTAGCAGTCCTGAAACTTCTGTGTATTCTAGGGTTGAGCAAGTGAGTATATTGGGGATAATGGGAGCCAGGTCTCTTTCTCACTATGGGCAGACGGAGTTGTGAGAAGAGAGACTACATCCTAGGGTGTTAGCTTGTCACAGGAAGCCAGTATGAGTTCCTGGTTTGTTCATAGCAGGTGTAATTAAATGCATATGTGTATTAGCCTAGGAGCAATGATGTCCTAGCAGCAAAGGACACACCTCACAGATAATTTGGTCTCAGCATTGTCCCCAGTAAAAGGAAATAGGGATTCTTGAACAGAGGCAGTTTCGGCCTAGGACAGCAGGAGCAGAAGATGAATATAGACCATTTTACTATGCCAGGAAAATGCCCAAACTATGTGGGCATTTAAAACAGAATATCATCACAGAGTTCTGATGTCCAAATCTAAGCTTCAGAATAAAGAGCTTAGAGTCCATAGATTAGCAGAATTAATACATATTGGTATTATAAAAGTGCCATCTTGGACTGAGGCAATGGCTCAGTAAAGTGCTCGCCACTCAAGCATGAGGACCTGAGTTCAAATCCTCAGTACCTTCCTAAAAGCCAGATGCAGTGATATAAACCTGTGGTCCTATTACTGCCAGATCAGGGAAATGGACACAGAGCCAGGTGGATCCCTAAAATTGATTGGTATAGTCCACGCTGCCTGACCAAATTGGTGCACTTTAGGTTTAGTGAGAGACCTTGTCTCAAAAAAAGAAAGATGGAGCCGGGCGGTGGTGGCGCACGCCTGTAATCCCAGCACTCTGGGAGGCAGAGGCAGGCGGATTTCTGAGTTCCATGCCAGCCTAGTCTACAGAGTGAGTTCCAGGACAGCCAGGGCTACACAGAGAAACCCTGTCTCAAACCAAATCCAAAAAACCAAAAAAAAAAAAAAAAGAAAGATGGAAAATGACCAGGAAAAGACACATGGGGCTGGAAAGATGGCTCATTGGTTAAATGCACTCACTGCTCTTGCAGAGGCCTGGTTCAGTTGCCAGCACACAGTTCAGCAGCTCACAAGTGCCTGTTACTCCAGTCCCAGGGGATCTGATGCTTCTGGCCTCTTTGGGCACCTATATCCACGTGGTACATATAACACATACACACTCAGTCATGATAACAATAAACTTAAATAAACATAACATTTGACAACCATCATAGTAATGATCGATACAACCACTGGGCATCATTGGATGTCCAGAATGGTAAGGAAAACTGTGATGCCAAACAGAAGGTTTACGTAGCCTCGAAGTCTTTTCTTGAATACTAGTTACAAAGAGGAAATCGTCACTGTGGAAATCTGTCAAACAGAGCAAAAATACACATCTTACCAGGAATGAGACAGATGACCGCCGGGTACTGTGCAGTAGTGATGCACAGAGACGACTGCATCACACTGCGGTGCTCCTGCGAGAAATGTGCAGTACAGTCATGACAGCTCACACAGCCTACATGCAGGGATGTCACCCAGGTCCTCCGAGTGTCCTTTGACTCCACGTGTATGCCATGGCACATCCATCCGTGTACACACACACACTGTCATGTGTATCTCATGTTTTACTCCTACATGTTCAGCTTGCACCAGACCAGGGACTCCAGCCTGCCGATCAGCCAACAGACTTGAGACGAAGGTGTGAGGAAGAAGCCCAGGAGATCGTCCGGCAAGCTAACTCCGCCTCAGGACAGCCCTGTGTGGAAAACGAAAATCTGACAGATTTGATCTCCAGGCTCACTGCGATTTTATTACAAATTAAGGTAAATTTGAAGGAAAATAGCTTCTTTTTTTTTTATCCTAAGAAAACCATATTAATTTGTTCCTACTTATGTCTATACTTAAGCTAAAATTTAATTAAATTTTGAAACCTTTTTTCCCTGTAGTGCCTGGCAGAAGGAGGAGACCTGAATTCCTTTGAATTCAAATCTCTCACAGATTCATTAAATGACATAAAGAACACAATAGATGCTTCTAATATCAGGTAAGTCATTGGTATGTGGTGACATGTAAGAGTTCTGCTTATTTGTAAAGTTTTTGTGTGTTTGTTTATCTTTTAAATATATTTAGAAGAGCTTTTCGCTTCTAGTCATCCTGTTGACAGAACAGACATATAACATAAGCTCTGCATGAAGACATCAGAACAACCTCTGGGTTTGCTTTGCCGCAGAGCCCTGACCCTTTCAGTACCCTGGCCACCTCTGCTCCTAAGCTTGCTTTCCTGCCAGGGTGAAACAGATCTGTGTCTTCCCCGAGGCCTTTTCTTACTTCTTATTTTGTTTTGTTTTGTTTTGTTTGTTTTTTGAGGCGATAGGTTCTCCCTGTGTAGCCCATCTGTCTTGGAACTCACTCTGTAAACTGGCCTCAAACTCATAGAGATATTGCCTGCCTCTGCCTCCCGAGTGCTGAGATCAAAGGCTTGAGCCACCACTGCCCGGTTCTTAGCCGTATTCTAAGAAATATCTGTTTACTAATTAAAATTAAGTGCCCCACTCACAAAAAAAATGCTTTTTCTGAGGTCTTGAGCTGGCTCAGCAGGCGAAGGCACTTGCCTCAATGGCCTGGCCCCTGAGTTGAGTCTAGTCTGTGTAAAGGTGGACGGAGACACACAGTTGTCTTCTGACGTCTATGTGTGGACCATAGCATGCATGTGCACACAGTAATGAAGGAATAAGTTGTAGGCTGTCAGGATGGCATTTGCCATAGAAGCCTGGAGACCTGAGCTCAGTCTTCAGCACTCAAATGAAGGCAGAGAGAAAGAACAGACTCCACAAATTACTCTCTGACTGCCACAGTTATGCTATGGCACACACATGAATAATAATGAATTTAATGTTTTGTTTTTCCTAATTTTGTGACAGTTAATCTTATTTTCTCTTCCTAGTTGTTTTCAGAATAATGTAGAAATCCATGTTGCACATATCCAGAGTGGCCTGAGCCAGATGGGAAACTTACATGCCTTCGCAGCCAACAACACTAACAGAGACTGAGCGCAGGAGCCCAGCTGCACACCACCGTGGTCTGAGGAGTCCTCTACCTTAACCTAAGCTTCCGACACCACAAAGCCTATCTGCTGGAAAACAGCACTGTACATCTCCAACCACGGCTTTTTAATACACTGTACTGCTTCGTAAACCAGCGTTGTGCTGACCAGAATTTATTTATTGCTCTTTTATTATCCAGATGCAGTGGTGTTGCTTATATTTCATGTTTATCAGCAAACAGTTTTAACCTGAAATTCCCTGAACGTACTCTCCCATGGAGGAGTGTGCTCGCTGCTGTTTATCCATGCGTGACTGCTCAGCACATGCAGACGGCTCCTGTGACACAGAACATGAAGAAGCATGGTCTCTCCATGCATGATGGTGGAAATCCCACCTGAGGATCACTGCTCCGGTGGATGTAGTTGACCATTGTATCTCAGGCTTCAAAATGGACGTCATGAGTGTGGGAGGTCGGGTCTTCAGGAACCCACTGGAATGCAGATGGGAAACATGGACTTAAGTATATGTCTCATATACTGACAGTGTGACATGGTTCTATAGATCAATTATAATAATAAATATTTTAATTTATCATAATTTATAAAAGCCTTGTTTATCAGCAGAAGGAGATGAAGGCACAGGCGGAGTTGTACGTGCACTGCTGGGTCCCAGCGAGTGGACTTGGATGCCTTCCAGGATTCAGGGCAGGAGTGCTATTGCTAAGACTTATTTTAAAAAAAGACTGATAACACACTATTTTCATATTTTTTTGTTTATTTGCACAACTTTAAACCAGATTACTGGTTAAAATTCAACAGTACACAATTTATAAAGTAAAAATATTTTATAAGGAAAGCATATGACAGTGTGAATTACAGAGGGAGGTTTGGTTTTAGTTGTTTTCTTGTTTGGTTTGGGTTTTTCTTTTTAAGAAAAACCCTGCCTAAAATAATCTTGTAAAAAGTATGTATTTTAAATTTTTGTTTTAATATAGAATATTATAAAGCCAAAATATAATTGTTTTCAGATTTGGAGTTTAAACTAGAGCTATAGAGGTGGTTCTGATTCTTTGACATCTCATAAAATGAGACTTTTGTATATTAATGTATAATAAAACTGAAATAAGATTATTTTCCTTGAAATTTTTGTATAGTTTAAAATGCTTCTGTGTTCTTCGTTGCTATGGGCCACTGCAGATCCTAGTGCAGAGTTTATATTTAGCTAAACTGTTATGTTAATTAAGAAAAGCATAAATCTTTTATTCTTAATATTTGTAATTCTAAATAAATCAATCTATGAAATTTAATGATGTCTGAGAATCTTATTAACGAAAGATGATAGTTAATTCTATTTAAGATGTTTTCAGAGGGCTGGTGAGATAGCTCAGCAGGTGAGGTGCCCAGAGGCCATCTGACTTTGGTAGGTTCCCCTCTGAGCAGAGCTCCCACACACAAGCAGATAAAAGTCATCCTTCTTTTTAATCCAGGTGTGGTAATATATACTTTTAATCCCAGCACTAGGGACCTGGCAGAGGCAGGTATGTTTCTGTGGGTTCAAAGCCACCCTGTTCTGCATAAAACCTGTCTCAAATTTTTTTTTATTTTATTTATTGAATATCTTCTTCATTTACATTTCCAATGGTAAAACCTTTTCTTATTTCCCCCTCCCTAAAAACCCCCGACCCCTCCTCCTAACCCCTGCCTCCATGTATATGCCCCGATTTCCCTTTGGGGCATCTGTTGAGCCTTCACCTGACCAAGGACCACTCCTCCCACTGATGCCCAACAAGGCATTCCTCTGCCACAATTTGGCTGGAACCATGTGTACCCCTTGGTCGATGGTTTAGTCCCTGGGAGTCCTAGGGCATCTGGGTGGCCGACATCGTTGTTCTTCCCATGGGGCTGGTTTTTTTTGTTTGTTTTTTTTTTTTTTTTTAGTGTTAACAAGAGTGCCGGTTTCCGTGAAGTTTTTAGGCAATGTAGTACAGATTGGTGGCCAGGTCTCTTTCGGTTTTGTTGTTGTTTAAGTCAAATTCTCACTGTGTTGCTCAGGCAGGCTTTGCAGCTGGGGACTTAAGCCGCACTCCATCGTGCCCAGCTCTGGCCATCTGGAAATCATCCCTGTCCAGTATCATTCATGGAGAAGTGGTTTTATTTTTCATCTGTGAGTAGATCACTGCGGAAACACTAAGCAAGAAAACTAATTTTCTTAGTATAGACCCAGCAAAAGACTAAATTTAACTAGAAGTCAGTAAATGCTGCTTAGTGCTCACTTGTCACTGAGGTCAAGACAGACCTCATTTTGTACGTCGCATGTCCTTCAGTGCTGTGCCGACAGCAGAGCCCACACCGAAGAATATAGCTGAAGTTTATTTTTGTTAAGGAAAAAAGCGCTATCTAATTGAAGCAGTTGTTTGGAGTCAGATGTGCCCGGGCTTGAATGATCCTGTCACTGGTGAGCGCGTTTGCAGCTTTTTAGAAAGCTCCCAGGGCCACATGGAGCCAACGGACTGGATCTCAACTACTCAACACTAGCTCTAAAACATCAAATTCACTGGTCACTAAGAATGTAAAAATAAAAGAGATTTGCCTATTAAATTTTCTTTATTGAGCTGGCCTGGTGTGAGTATAATCCCAGTTTATTGGAAGGCTAAAGCTGAAGGATCACAAGTTCATGGCCAGCCTGGGCTACAGAGTGAATTCAGTACTAGCCTGGGCAAGTTGATAAAATGCTGTCTCAAGCCGGTCAGTGGTGGCGCATGCCTGTAATCCCAGCACTCTGGGAGACAAAGGCAGGCAGATTTCTGAGTTCGAGGCCAGCCTGGTCTACAGAGTGAGTTCCAGGACAGCCAGAGCTATAGAGAAACCCTGTCTCGGAAAAAAACAAATCAAAAAAAAAAAAAAAAAAAAAAAAAAAAAAAAAAGATGCTGTCTCAAAGAGCTAAAAAGGGAGGGAGGGGGGCAAAAAGGGTCAGGCAGTGGTGGCACATGCCTTTATTCCCAGCACTCAGGAGGAGTGGATCTCTAAGTTCGGGGCTAACCTGATCTACAGAGTGAGTCTCTGGGCTTCCAGAGCTACACAGAGAAACTCTGTCTCAAAAAACCTTTATGTCTTCCTGTTTGTCTTTCTGCCTGCCTGCCTTCATTTCTTTCTCCATCTCAGAAAAACCTTTCTTCCTGTCTGTCTATCTTTCTTTTTTATGTGTATGGATGTTTTGCCTGTGTGTACATAATGTGTCTACATATGTGCACCATTTGTATGCCTGGTGCCCAAAATGGGCAGAAGAGGACGTCAGATCTTGAACTGGAATTAAGAAAAGTTAGAAACCATGTGGATGCTGGGAATTGAACTTGAGTCTTCTTCAAGAGCAACAGGTGTTCTTAATTGCTGAGTCATCTCTCTAACCCCTAATTACATAGTTTGTTTTTGACTGATTCTGAGTATTCCATTAAGTTTAAGGTGTTCTTCTCCGTCTTGTCACTGGATTTACAGCATCTCAATTGGCCTAAACTATCATCTAAACTGTCGCCAGCTTAAGTTTGAGTCTCTGTTGGTGAGACTTCAATTACCATATCAATATTTTAGTTCTTAAGTTCACCTGGTCATTTATATATACCTGGAACTCTGAAACCAAAATACTCATGAGTCTTAATGTAGTCTGAGGGATCTAAGGTAAGCTTGGTGCTTTGAATGAGAATGGCCCTATAACTTGTGGCTCCCGGTTGGTAGAATTGGGAGGTGTGGTCTTGTGGAGGGTGTGTGTTACTGGGGGTGGGGCTTTGAGGCTTCAGAAGCTACCCCATCCCCAGTACTCTACATCCTTGTTTCCAAATGTGAACTCTTCCTGCCATCCTGCCTCGGTTTCTCCATCATGGATGCTACCCTTCTGTAACTGTCAGCCCAATTCAACATTTAGTTTTATAAGCTGTCCTGATCCTGGTGTTTATCACAGCAACGAAAAAGACAATAAGCTTTTAATTTTTTTCTTGAATTTATTTATTTTGTATGTGTGTACGTATGTGGGTGCACACCATAGCACACACATGGAAGTCAAAAAGACAAAGAAATCTGTTCTCCCTTCCACCAGGTGGGTCTTGGGGATCAAACTCAGGTTGTCAGGCGTGGTGGTAACACTGAGCCATCTTAGCAGCCCTGCAACTAAGCTTACTCAAATACTCAGTGCACTGCATATGCAGAAAGTATATCCATCCCTTCAGAATGTCTTCTTGGTCATTCATTATGTACTCCCTAAGTTTCCCAGCACTGAGGTCTGGGAAAACAGGGTTCAATTCAAGTCAGGGCTCATTTCAATGGGATTTCTGTAAGAATAGTAGTGAGGAACACTTAGTAACCCACTAACGCTGTACAGGAAACGTAATAACAAGTGCTAAGACAAATGGTTGTCAAAGTAACCGGTGCAAAGAGTAAGATTAGTTAGGAAAAGGTCAGACTTCAGAAAGGGAGCTGCCTGAGCTGTTTCAAAAGAGAAACTTTCTCACTGCTTCATCTCAGGAGAAAGGAAGAACAAAGAAGCACATTATGGATAAACGATCTTAAGGTTTGCATACGCTAAAGATGATGGAATTTATTGGGAGTGTGCTTGACAGGGTTTTACGGTGTGGTAACTGGAGGCTGCCACAGATTTCCAAATAGAGTGACTTAAAAAAAATGGGGAACAAGAGACATGGGGCTCTTGAAAGAACCTGAAGGTAGCATCTTTACTGATGGAGTGTAAAGTGCACAGGCCAGATGAGAAACCAGTCAAGTAAGGGCAGGGGAGGTGGCTAGGATACAGTCAGCTAGGAGAGAGAAGCTGAAAATCTCCACGGTGATGACTGCAGTCAATATCAACACTTCATACACTTGAAAATTGCTAATAGATTGCATCATCACAGAAAAGGAAGGTGGCTGATACCACACATGTGTTGAGCAGCTTGATTTGGGTATGTGTGCTAATGCCATATAAAAGTTTAAACGAAAATAGTGACATCCAATAATCTGAATATACATGTTAATGTCATATACAATTTTAAGCAAAAAATAGCAACATCCAGTCATGGTGGCAAGTTAAGGTAGGACAGGAGTTCGAGGTGTCCTTACTTACACAGCCAGGTCAAGAACAAAACGAAAAGACTCAGTAAAAAAGAGTAATACATCTCGGCGATAAGGTCAGAGTAAGACGTGGGTTAGAGTGGGTGAACCCACGCTGTAGGTCCTGGTGGGACTACGAGAAGACAGCAGCTGCCGAGAAGGGGGAAACTGAGTCAAGCCGAAGGTTCTTATGAAGAAAACAAGTTCTGAACAGTCAGTCTGAAAAAAATAAGAATCACCCTAGTAAGAAGGCCTAGGAGATGTGGATCAAATTATAATGTGCTGTCTTGGAGATTCACAGTGACTTTTGGGTGGCTTCTGAGAACAAGCCAGCAGTTAAAGGCTCAGTGTCTGAGAGGGAAACCTAAATGTGAGAGATGGTCCAGAAACCAAGGCCTTGGCCAGTCAGGAGATCAGACAGGGTAGTGTTCTGGTTCGAATCTCCCAGATCTCCCTGAGTGCATCCTCAACTTTCCTAGAATCCTCAGAAGTTACCTAAGGCAGAAAAGATGTGCTCCTCCCACGAGTCCAACTTTGAGCCAATATCCTCAGAGAGAGATGAATAAGTTTCAAAACTCTGAGAACTCTGAGTACAGACGCCTCCTCCGGCCACGTTGGGATCGGGAACGCGGTTCACATCTGCCTCCAGAGGCAGCTGAGGCTTCAAGCACCTTGCTTCAGTCCCAGGAGCAGGGCGATGGAGGAAAACTTCCCGCCTTGAGGGTAGCGGCTGAAATGGCTTCCCAGTCTGGCGCCTGGATTTGGCTCGTCTATTCTGGAACCACACCTGGGGGACAGGAGGGAAAAAAAAACCGCTGAGCTGCTTTGGGCTGGGGTTTTTATTGTTAGTTTGGTTGGGGTTGGATTGAGATAGTTTCTCTAGCCAGTGCTGGCCTCAGACTCAGGTGGTAGCCAAGGAGGACCTTGACCTTGTCTTTCCTCCACTCCACAGAGCTGGGGTTACAGGCTGTACCCCCACAAGTGGCTTATGTGGTGGTGAGAACGGAACCCAGGGCTTCATGCATGCTAGGCAAACACTCTACAAAGAGAGCTACATATTAGCTTTGGCTCTCTGCTCAGAGTCTGTGGCTTACAGAAAGCAGCTGAGCTAACGGATTGATGTCCAGAGCTCCAAACCTTCTCGGTCATTCTCAGATGCAAAGCTGGAACAGTGTCTGGTTCTGTCCTCATTTGCTATACTTGGTTGTTTGTTTGCTTTTTATTTTACACATTTTTTTAAAAAAGACAGGGTCTCAGCCAGGTGGTGGCGGCACATGCCTTTAATCCCAGCACTTGGGAGGCAGGGAGACGCAGGTGGATCTCTGAGTTTGAGGCCAACCTGGTCTACAGAGCTAGTTCCCAAAGCAGCCGGGGGTGAGGGGTGGGGGACAGAGAGAGACAAAGAGAGAGAGACAAAGAGAGAGACAGACAGACAGACGGACAGACAGACAGACAGAGACAGACAGACAGACACTCACTGACTCTTTTGGAGTCCAGGCTATCCTCAAACTGGATGTGCAGCCAAGAGTGCCCTTAATCCTCCTGCTCCCACCTCCTAAGGGCTGGGATTTCAGGCATGTGCCACCACACTTAGCTTCTGTCTACACTACAGAGACATTTGCAATGAGAAAAGAGGTCACAAAAGTAGAAACACAGCCAGGCAGTGGTGGTGCACGCCTGTAATCCCAGCACTTTGGGAGGCAGAGGCAGGCAGATTTCTGAGTTCGAGGCCAGCCTGGTCTACAGAGTGAGTTCCAGGACAGCCAGGGCTACACAGAGAAACCCTGTCTCTAAAAAACCAAATCCAAAAAAAAAAAAAAAGTAGAGACACCTGCAGTCCTCAGGCAACAAGGCTACTCCACTTTGGTAACTGACATTCAAATTATTTAGAGTCCACTTTTCAAAGTCCTGACTCCCTCATCAAACCAAGTAGATATTTTTCCTCAGTGAAGCTCATTTCTGTGTGTAAATGTCTTTAACTATTCCTGCACAAATACTACTGAAGGTGTCCTGCTTAGGAGGCCCACAATGACAACTGTTGAAAGTGACAGTTGAAGCCAGGAGGTAGTAGCACATCCCTTTAATCCCAGACAAAGCAGGCAGATCTTTGATTTCAAGACTAGCCTGGTCTATAGAGCAAATTCCAGGACAGCCAGGGCTACACAGAGAAACTCTGTCTACGGGGGTGGGGGGTGGGGCCGGGCGTTGGTGGAGCACGCCTGTAATCCCAGCACTCTGGGAGGCAGAGGCAGGTGGATTTCTGAGTTCGAGGCCAGCCTGGTCTTCAGAGTGAGTTCCAGGACAGCCAGGGCTACACAGAGAAACCCTGTCTCAAAAAAAAAAAAACCAAAAAAAAAAAAAAATGACAGTTGAATAACCACTTTAAGTAAAGGAAAAATAAACACTAAAAAGTCCACCTTTTCCTGAGATTAAATGAGGCCTCCTACATAAAGCTACATGCATACACTCAGGCACCTCAGGCACGGACTAACCAGAGAGAAGGCAAGCACTCAAACTCGGTGTTCGGGGGAAACTACCTGTAATCCAAGCGGAGGCAGGAGGATTGTGAGTGAATTCAAGTCCTGCCTGGACTTTGCAACATGAATTTGTCACACACACACACACACACACACACACACTGAGAGAGAGAGAGAGAGAGAGAGAGAGAGAGAGAGAGAAAGAGAGAGAGAGAGAGGGAGGAAGAGGGAGAAACTTCTCTCCCTAGCATCTCCAAGATTATATGATCTAAAAGATTAACCTCAGACAATAAACTTACTTTGCTCTATTTTTTTCAAAGTGACAAGAAGTTCTTGCTTGTTTTGAAGGTACCTGGTGATCCATCCCTGCTCTGCTACTTAGAATCAAAGCCAGAGGAAGGCCTGTGACTGCACACACACACACACACACACACACACACACACAACTTTGTCTTCTTACTGGACACTGGACATTTCGATGGGTCCACAAGCCTCCGAGCTGCCCGGATTACAGGGTAACACGGTAGTTACTGACATCCCTAAGTCTAGGACCAAGAAGTTCAAAGAAAGTAACTCCCCCCCACCCCGCGCGCGCCCCAGAATAAATGACCCAGCAAGCCCGTGACTCCCCAGCACCTCCCCAGCACACCGCGACCCACCTGGATCCTGGACTCGGGTAGCAGCGTGAGCGCAGCGAGGCGCTCCCGCAAGTGGATGTCGGGGTACATGGTCTGTCGGAAGACGAGCTCCAGCAACTGCAGCTGCTCCGAGCTGAACGACGTGCGCTTGCGGCGCTGGGGCGCCGACGGGGCGGCCGCGCCTTTGGAGGGTCCGGGCGGATCCAGGCCGGCAGGGGTCTGCGCTGCGGGCCTGGGGCCCTGGCTTGGAAAGCACGGCGTGGCGGCTGGGGCGCGAGAGTCGGGGAGCGCCGGGGGCAGCCCAGCGACTGGGAGCTGCTGCCCCCCAGGATGCGCGGCCGGGAAGGTGGGGAAAGCGGCGCCCTCTGCGAACTGGAGCTGCTGGGACCCTGCCGCCGCCATGACTCCCGGACGCTTCCCGGGACCCCCGCGCGCCTGCAGTTATAGCGGCCAGAAGCCGGGGAGGGGGCGGCGGCGCCATCAAAGGCGTGGGTGCGGGGAAACCGCGTCTCCTCGGGGTGCGAGCCCGCCCCAGCCCCGCCAGACGCCGCGGGAATAATCGCTTCCGCTGACCCCGGGAACGGAGTGAGGGAGGCGCGAACTTGAGTCCCGGCCGCTCCGTCGCTTCCCCTCCCATCCGCCGACCAGCTGGACCACCAATCCACATACTTAGAACCGCTCTGCTCCTGTGGAGTCCCCCCAAGTGCAGGCTAGACTTGCACAGAACCCCCTCTTCTGGGTCAGAATGCCTCCGCCTGAATCTCTCCGGGGCTTGGTTCTCAGGTCCCCCGCACTGCGCCTGGCCCGCTGTCCGCCTGTCACCATCAAAGGCGCTATTTACCACCCCTGCTATGTGCTAGACCTTACTCCAGGTTGGTTAAACAGCCTAGCCCTGCCCTCGGCAAACCACCCTGACACATCCTGAATCCAAGGTGGGGGTGAAGATAAAGAGACCTCAAAGGGGACAGGCACACATCCTGAGCAGTAACGCTGCTCCCGCCTAGAATATCTGTGACCTGTCAACAAGGGTGCTGAAAATTGGGCGGGCTGAAGTTGTACGGGGTTAGCGATCCAAGAGAATCTCAACAGTGCTCAGAACCCGAAGAAATAAAACCACTCCTTGAAGTTCCTGCTCCCCCTTAAGTCATTACTGTTTCCTTTGTCCCCTGAAGCTCATTTGAGGTTCCCGTTTTGTTATATGCTGTTTTGTAGTTTAGTTGTGACTTCTCTATCTGCTTCCCCTCGTGCACACATGCATTCATTTATTCATATAAATCTCCCCCCACCTCCTTACCCTCTGGTCCTGAGAATAGGACCTAGGAACTGGAAAATCCTAAGCAACACTCTCAGCGAACATCTGTTGAAACAAACCAAGTTGCGTCGTAGAGAAACCAGAGGCATGTAGCTTTGAGGCAGAAGGGCGCAGAGGCGTGGAGCACGGCCCCCAAGGCCTCAAAGGGGCTCCCTGCTGAGGCAGGGGTGTTCCACAGCACAGCCCAGGACCTGCTCCTGCAGCTTCCTCCTGCTGCTAATGAGAGGTCTCCCAGGAGAAGGCATGTGTGGGTGCGGTCATGAGCATTGTGTCTGCTAATACACAGTGCTGGGAACTGAACCTTCACCCTATGGAAGAGCAGCAAGTGGGCATATCTTTACTATGGGCAATTATTCCAGGGGTCAAAGTACAAAGTGATTGATCGATCAATCAGCAAACTGCTGAGAGTTCTAGGCTTGAGCTGTCCACCAGGGGGGCAGTTGTAGAAGTGTCCTGGCCACCTGCCTTCTGGAGACGCTGAGAATCTCTAGACCTGCTTTTTGTCCATCTGATCCCTTTCCCTCAAACACACACACACACACCCACACACACACACACACCTCCAACCCCTCTCCCTTTCTTTCCTCCTTTTTTTTTTTTTTTTTTTTTTTTTTGAGACAGAGTTTCTCTGTGTAGCCCTCCTGGAACTCACTTTGTAAACCAGGCTGGCCTCAAACTCAGAAATCTGCCTGCCTCTGCCTCCCAAGTGCTGGGATTAAAGGCGTGTGCCACCACCGCAAGGCTTTCTCTTCTATTTTTTTTTTTTTTTGACAGAGCTTTTCAGTTTCACAGTGTATGCAATGGAAAATGAGATTATTTTTCTATGTTTTTTTTCCTTCCCCCCACTCCATATATACATACATCAGGGTCTTGTGTATCCTAAGCTAGCTGGCCTCAAATTCTCTATGTAGCTAAGGATGGCTTTGAACTTCTGATCTTCCCACCTCCATGATGATGCAACACTGTATTTACAAGCATTCCACACAATGCCTGATTTTATGCAGTGTTGGAGAACCATGCCTTGTGCACACCAGACATTCACTGTAGCAACAATGCTACATCTTCTAGCATTTGTTCATTAATTTAGAGATTGGGTCTCACTATATAGCCCAGGCTGGCCTTGAACTTGAGATGCACTTTCCTCAGCCTCCTGAACATGAAGGTTCATACCGACTTTTATTCTTTTCTTTTTTTCTGTGATGCTGAGACTTGAATCCAAGCCCTTGCACATGCCAGCAAGGCCCTCTCTGAACTACACGCCCAGCCCTTCACTCAATTTTAAAGAACCATTTATTTTATTTATATGAGTACACTGTCACTGTCTTCAGACATACAAGAGGAGGACATTACAGATGGCTGTGAGCCACCATGTGGGTGCTGGGAATTGAACTCAGGACCTCTGGAAGAGCAGCTGGTGCTCTTTAACCACTGAGCCATCTTTCCAGCCCCCATCACTCAATTTTAAAATCCATTATTTAAAATGAATTATTTTGAAAACTAAAAAAAAAAAAAAAAATGTATGGCTGTGCCAGGCTGTGCTTGTGTGTGTTCTTATATAGTAGGTGTGTATGTCCCTGTCTTACTCTCCAAGAAGCACACTACAATCCAAACTAAAGCCCAAAGACCTGGACAGATGCTGCGCCAAGCGGACCTCCAGATATGACTCTGTGGGAACACTGGGTTCCAGTCATCTTGGGAAGAGGGGTGGCCTGGTTTCTGCCATGTAGCACAGTGGCTGCCACCTGAAGGGATCAGGAAAGCAGCCCGAGAGGGAAGCAGAGGTCTATGGCTATGGCTGTGCTCCGGTAGGCGCTTGCCAGTGACAGCTGAGTCTCCTAGAGACTCCCCTGGACTCTGAGCTGTAGGAATTCTTCAACCTGCTATGTGGAAATCCTCCCAGGGCCTTTGGTCCATCACTGTCCTCTGCCACCTTCTGCTTGCCCAGAGGAACCCTGCAGGGCAGGGAAATGGACTGAGGAAAATAATGACAGGCTGTGTCCTCCTGGGAGCTGGGATGTCTGGCCGGAAATCATAGTGCTATTTGTGACCAACAAACATCATTTTGTTGACCATTTTCCTTCAGATTTGATCCATATTGCAGTATGCATTGAACAACAGCTCAGAGACACCCCCCCCCCATTCTCTCTTCCTTTTGCACTAAATTCTTAAATTTGGCTTTTCTTTTTCTTCCCCCATCTCTCCCCCTTTCTGTCTCTCTCTATGTCTCTGTCTGTCTGTGGTCTCCCCCCACACGGGGTGTGTGTGTGTGTGTGTGTGTACACACACGTGCACACACGCAAACTCGTCTGCACAACGTACACATGCATTGTCAGAGGACAATTTGTGGGAAATGGTTCTCTCCACCGGCTACATACGTACGTCCAGAGGTTGAACTCAGTCCTTCAGGCTTGACGGCAAGCACTTACCTGCTGACTATCTTGCTGTCTGTGAATTGATTTTTTTTCTTGCATGTGCTTGGATGTTTCCTTGTCCAGATACAGAGAAGACTCAGGTTGGAACTGGAAGTGCTAGAAAGAAAAACTCTTAGCCAGGCATAGTGGTGCATACTTTTAACCTCAGCACTCAGAAGAGGAGAGGATTTCTATGAGCCTGAGGCTAGCCTGGTCCTTCATAGCCAGTTTCAGGACAGCCATGGCTATATAATAGAGAGACCCTGCCTTAAGAAAAGACAGACGGACAGACAGAGGGGAGACGCACATACACATGCACACACACACACACACACACACACACAGCCTTTTATGCCCTTCAGCATTGCTTCAGTATTATTTTAAATCGTGTTCACAGAAGCCAGCTGTGGTTACTGAGTGCCTACTGTTCCAGTACTTAGGAGGTTGAGGCAGGAGAATCACACCAAGTTCCACCTGGTCTACACAGGAAATTCCAGGTCAGTCAGGGCTACATAACAAGACCCTGCCTCAAAAACAAAAATAAATCAATAAATAAATCACATGCGACTGGGCGGTAGTGGCGCACGCCTTTAATCCTGACACTTGGGAGGCAGAGGCAGGCAGATTTCTGAGTTCGAGGCCAACCTGGTCTACAGAGTGAGTTCCAGGACAGCCAGGGCTACACAGAGAAACCTTGTCTTGAAAAACCAAAATAAATAAATAAATAAATCACATGCACAGATTTTTGTGAGTGCATTTTTAAGCCCTTTGAGAGCTCCTCTTTTTTTTTTTTTTAAAGATTTATTTATTTATTATATGTAGTACACTGGAGCTGTCCTCAAACACCAGAAGAGGACATCAGATCTCATCACAGATGGTTGTGAGCCACGATGTGGTTGCAGGGATTTGAACTCAGGACCTCCGGAAGAGCAGTCAGTGCTCTTAACCCCTGAGCCATCTCTCCAGCCCCGAGAGCTCTTCTTTTACAGTTATCTTTTGAGACAGGGTCTTGCCATGCAGTCCAGGCTGGCTGGAACTTTTGGTCCTGAGTCACCTTTCTTGTGCTGGCAATGCAGGCACAGTCCATCAAGCCAACCACATAGTTGGATGAATAACTGCGGTGTCGTGTTCTAGGTTAGATCCTGGAAAATAAAAAGGATATAAATTAAGAAATGGACAAAGTTTAATGTAACAAGACCCACAGCATAGCATGCCGAAGACCCTAGATTTGGTCTCCTAAGAGCAAAACAAACAACCAAAACTTGCCTTTTACAAATTCGAAGCAAAGGATGCAGGTGCTGTATCCACACAGGGATGTCTGGGGTCCCCTTGTTCATGGATGGGTTGGGGGACGGAGGCCACTGCAGCAGATCCGCAAAAGTTCCCCTGAGCACAGATACGTGAAATGAAAATAACCCACTGGGCTGGAGAGAGAGATGGGTCAGCAGTTGAGAGCACTGACTGCCCTTTTAGAGGTCATGAGTTCAAATCCCAGCAACCACATGGTGGCTCACAACCATCTGTAATAGGCTCCAATGACCTCCTCTTCTGGGTATCTGAAGATAGCTACTGTGTGTGTGTGTGTGTGTGTGTGTGTGTGTAATCCTTAAAAAACAAAAAACAAACAAAAAAGAACTTAACCACTCAGAATCACCCTGGCCCCTCATACTTTATTGAGACTCCAGGAGTCTGTTACTAAGCCTGAAGTTCACAGAGTCAGCAGGAGAAACTGGTCAGCCAGCTCCTGGACTCTATTTCTTGAAGTCAAAGACTCGAGGCATGAACTCCAGGCATGTTCTGTTGTTCTAGGTTCTTACATGTATGTCAACACTCCAAAACTCAGATCCCTATGCTTGAACAGAAATTGTTTTGCCCACCAAACTAATATCCCAACCTCATAAATACTTACTGAACTCAAATTCTATGTTCTGCTGGCTATTTCTCTTCTATAAATATACATTAAATAGTAATTCTTTCATAGTTATTTCTCCAAATGGAAAATATATTTTTTAAAAAAAATCCTCTCTTCTAAATAATACCTTTAAATTAATCAGGCTTAGTGGTGCATGCCCTTAATCCTAGCACTTGGGAGGCAGAGGCAGATAGATTTCTGTGAGTTCAAGGCCAGCCCAGTCTACAGATTGAGTTTCAGGACAGCCAGAGCTACATAGTGAGTCCCTGTCTCAAAAAAATTTTGTTTAAATCACACACACACACACACACACACACACAAACACACACACATATATACATATATAAATGTAATCTTTAATTTATACGTATATTTAATTTATATATGTACATATGTACACATATGTATGTATGTATGTATATAGAGAGAGCCGTTTCACAAATAAATGCACTATGAAATTAAAGATCAATAATGAAAGGCCTCATCAGAAGAGTAGGCCCACTCACTGATTACTGAAAAGCAGACTGAAGTTTAAGGCTAGCTCAGACAGCCATAGCTGAGCTCTCTTCAACCCCAGGGCTAGCTCACCACACGGTAGGATGTGCTAAGTGCTTTAGGTCACTGCCCATATTTAGTTAATAACAGCTGTTGCAGCAGACACAGGTGAGGACAGGTAAGGACAGAGACACAGAAGGCAGTCCTCGGACACACCTGTGCCATGAGGGAAGCCGTGGTCGGCCAGAGTCACAGCCAGGCTGGGAGAGGCGGCCGCTTGGAGTCACTAGCCCTTCTGCAGCTCCCATGTTTCTTGCCACATTTCCCATCCCCAACACCCAAATATCAGAGACCTGCCTTTCCTGCCCAAGTGCTAAGTATTCTCTTCCTCTTCTCCCTTTGTTGTTGGAGTTGGGCCCTGTCCCTGGGCTGCTCAGGACCTGGTGGAGGAGCCCAGGGTGTTTATTAAAGGGGAAACCAGGAAAAGGCAGCCCAGGGGAGCCGATGGCTCTACTTCCCCCTTGAGATCTCTCTTCCCTTTGATCCTGACCTCGCTTTGATTTCCTTCACTCTCCTCTCCACCTTCAGTGTCTGAAGTTTATTTCACAGTCAGTGGTTACAGTAGACAGAGACGGTGTCCTTCCAAAAGCCATACCGTGGCAAGCCGTTAGAAGCCTTTTCTGTGTGCTCCAGGCAGGAGGTATAAATTCATCTGACTAACACAACATCACTTTTGATCCTGTTGTGGGGAATCTTCAAAAAGAATGGCACCTTCTCTTCTTGCAGTTATCTGTGCTGAGGCTTTTGAGGAGGAAGGACTCCTCTGGGGGAAGGGTCTTTCATGAACTGATTTAAACAGCTAACCAAGAAGCTTGAAAACAGCAGAGAAAAAACATTGGAAATGAAGATCTGAAAGAACTATCGAGATAGTCAAAAAGCCTGTATGGTGGCACACACCTGTAGTCTCAGCAAGACCCTGTCTCAAAGCATTAACAGAAAACGAATACTTGGCTCTCAAATTCATTGTCTGACATTAAGATGTAACTTTCTCAAACAGCTACGGAGCATTCCAGTGACTGAATGGCTGCCCCAGTCCATCGCCGCTGCCAGCCCCTCCCTGACTCTGACTTTACCCCTCCTATTAGGTGCCCCAAATACACTTTCACTTTGTTACTGTTTCAAACAGTGCCACAGACCTCCCTCTTCCCAACTTTGTTTTGGGATTGATTAAGCTCATTAGCACTGAGACTTTGGCTACTAATGACCAGTTGCCAGTAAAAGGGGGAAAATGAAGTCCTTGGAGAAACAGCCCATTCCAAGGTTGGAGCCTCAAATATTTTGGCCTAGAATATTTAGACAGAGTTGAAAGAGAGAAACAGTAGCAAGGAGTGGGTACTCTAAAGAAATCATCTGGGGACCCAGCAGATGGCTCTGCAGGTGAAAGACCTTGCTGACAAGGAGAGAGCTGATTCCTGTAAATTGTTCCCTGACTTCCACAGGTGGAATGCGCTCTCTCTTGCATGCGTGCCCGCTCTTTCTGTCTCTGTCTCTGTCTCTGTCTCTCTCTCTCTCTCTCACACACAGACACACACACACACATATACACACATACACACATACACACACAATATAACCACAATTTTTTTTTTAAAGTTAACTAGTTTGGCCTGGAATCACTTGCCAAGACATATGAGCCTGGCTTAAATCCTCAGTCGTGAGGAGGCGAAGGGGGAGGAGGAGGAGGAAAGGAAGAAGAAAAGGAGGAGCTAGGGCTGAGTTGTAATTCAGTGGTAGAGCATTTATCTACCATGTGTTGGGGACATGGGTTCCATCCCCAAGTATTATAAGGACAACAAAAGCCAGTGCCTTTGAAATAAGTAAAGACAGGAAAATGAAAAGGCATGAGAGGGTAAGGGCTGGGGGGAGGGTAGCTTCCTCCCCCCCCCCCCTTCGAGGAAAGTAGTACCTCCTATGAGCTCAGCTAGGAGCAGGGTTTTGTTGCAATCACAGCACCAGGCCTTCCTTTGCTGTGCCCCCAGAGAGCACTGTCCCAATGGCATGGGAGTTGACTGGTAGAGGGCACGCTCTACCTGTGCAGGGAAGGTTCTGGGAGGCAGGGAGGTCAGAGGCTGAGCCTCTGTGCAGCGCAGGCACAGCGGGTCGTGAGGAGCAACAGCGGATGGCTATAAGCCAAGGTGCAGATGCATGTGACAGGTGTGTGCAGAAACAACTGCGGGTAGCAGAGGGGGCCTGGACCAAGACTGAGGACCAGAGTTCTGCATCTCAAGGATGTGGAAGGAAGGGATTGTTCCCCTGCAGAAAAAAAAAAAGCAGGCTCTTCTTCCACTGCTTCAGGGACACCAGTCCTTCCAGGAAGCCATCTTTCTCACCTCGACTGTTCAGTGCAAGTGACTGAGGACCCAGAGCTGATTTCTGGGCTGACTCCAGCAATTTTCTGTATTGTTACATTTCCCTCACAAGAATTTGCTCAGCAGAGGACCAACTCAGAACTCTTTATTAATCATTTGTGTGTGTGTGTGTGTGTGTGTGTGTACATGTGTGTGTATATGTGTGTGTGTGTGTACATGTGTGTGTGTGTGCATGTGTGCACCACAGCATGCAAATCAAGCTCAGAGGACAGCTTGCCAGAATCAGTTCTCTCCTTCCTTCCATCATGTGGACCCTAGGGATCAAACTCATCCAGTCCAGCTTTGAGGCACGCATGTCTACTACTGAGTTACTTCTCTGGTCCTTTTTTGAGTTTTTGAGACAATGACTTCCTATGTTGTCCAGGCTGTTGGTGACCTTTGTGAGCTATCTATTCTCTTATCTGAATTTGTGACTATAAGCATGTGTCACCACATCTAGCTTTTGTTTCTTAAAATGTCCAGGACACCAAAAGTCCTATTTGTCTGTTTATTGCGGCACTGGGAATTGAACCCAGGACCTCACAGCTGCTAGACAAGTACTCTATCGCTGAGCTATATCCCTAGGCCCATGGCAAAACATATTCAAGCAGCAGCAGCCATGTCTTCACATGCCTAGAATACTATAAAATCTGTAATAGTCTCAGTATCTATTTGACATATTAATTGAAAGAAATTTCTGAGCTGGTTGGTGGTAATCCATGCCTTTAATCCCAGCACTGGGTAGGCAGAGGTAGGCAGATCTCTGAGTTCACAGCCAGCCAGTCTACAGAGTGAGTTCCAGGGTACCCAGAGCTAGACAGAGAAAGTCTTGTCTCAACAGAAAAAGGAGCTGGGCAGTGGTGGCGCACGCCTTTAATCCCAGCACTTGGGAGGCAGAGGCTGGCAGATTTCTGAGTTCGAGGCCAGCCTGGTCTACCGAGTGAGTTCCAGGACAGCCAGGACTACACAGAGAAACCCTGCCTCAACCCCCCCCAAAAAAAAAATAGAAGAAGGAGGAGGAGGAGGAGAAGGAGGAAGAGGAAAGAAACTTCTGAGTACACAGCCTACCATCTGCATGTATGCAAGTCTTCAGGGGCCAGGGGCAGGGGACAAAGTGAGGACAGGGTACCTTTAAAGTACCAGAGCCAGTGTCTTCCTTACACTCTTATAATCTTCGATAGATTCTGGATATTAGAGGGCTGGGATAAGCCAGTGAAATGAACCTGGATCCCGGATAACTGAGAAGACTCTGCATGATCAAGGGACAGTCCTGCTTTGGAACTTTCAGCCTCTGGATCAGGTGGGAGAGCCGTGGGATTTATCCCAGCAGATCCCTAAGCAAGAACTGTGTGGGCTGTGGCCTTTGGGGCCACCTGTCTCCATCCAAAGGTACAACCTGGGCCTCAGGGGCAAGAATTAGGTTTCAAGGAACACATGGCTGGAGTCCAAGGGCTGAGGGGCAGGGGTCGCCAGGGCCTGGGTGAGGCAGGGCTGATGAGCCTCCTGGCGACATCTGCTCCAGACTCTACCGCTTTCTCCCTGCCACCAGCCTAAGCTCCATCCTCACCTGTGTTGGGATATCCTTCCCCAGGCTCCTTTCCCGGGACGCCCCTCCCATCCACACACTCACTCGGCAGAGTTCTTGACCTCGCTTGGGGTTCTGTCCTACACAGAAGTGAGGGTGTGTGAACCCTTTCCCCAAGATCAGGTCCTCTCTTCTGCGGGGTACTCAGTCTTCCAACCTGTACTGGAGTCACTAGACCAGGGATCCTTGGGCAATTGCTCACGGAATGCATAGACCCTGACCCTGTACATCAAGGTCAGCCAAGAATGTGGTGGTATACAGTAAAGGTTCGGTTAACATCCCAGAAAGGACATGTGAAGGGATCAGGTACCTCTGGTGTTGGCCTACAAATGACCCCCGTCATTCCCATGCCTCTAGATCAGGACTCCATAACCAGCACCACAGAGTTTGGAATTTGTCTTCGAGCAGACCCTTATCTGCTGTCTTCCCTCAAGCAAGTCCCTTGACCTCAGCTAGCCTTGGCTTCCCACGCATCGAGTGTGCCCTGGAGGAGCAGAGAGGCCTGCTCACCTCTGGGACATTTTAAACTGTCTGGCCTCCCTGACCCTCACCCTAACGCCTGTTCCAGCATCCCCAGCATATGGTGTTCTTTGCTGGTCCTCTGTAGGGGAGAGCAGGCCCTGGTGCTGAGGCTGAGGACTGAGGGCCTTGCAGAAGTTGTTCATATTTACTTTAGCTCTGCCTGACCACCTACCCTGACTGCCACCTGGCCAGGCCCCTAGCTAGGTGCCCACAGCCCACACAGCCCACCCAAGTCTGTCACATCTCATGTACAAAGCCTACTACTTTGCAAAGTAGGTGTTTCCTTCAGATGTGCTGGTTTGGGTTTCCATCTGGTCTGTGAGCTCCTGGTGGGCAGGCATGCCAGGCTCAGGGGATCTTGGGGCAGTTCTGGTGATGGCTGTTAAGGCTGTGGTTTTATGAGGATCTGGGGCCCCAAACTCATGTGGGTGCAGAGGCAAGACTGAGGCACCTACTCTACCTGTTACAGCATAGAAGGTGCTGATAACTTCATCCAAGAACGAGACTCGCCATTTTGCTAGAAGGCACAGAGGGTTTCTCTCAGCCCCTGAAGATGTCTCTCAACTCATCTGCCCTCAGAGCAACTAGGCACCCAGTCAAGGGTTTGCAGCTCAGCAGCTAGAGCAACGGACAGGGCAATGGACGGCCACTCTTAGATCCTAGGGACAAGTGTGCCTCTTTCCTTCCCTTCTTCCTGGGGGCTTTGGTAGCTGAAACTTTTCACTTCCTTTAAGAGGCCCAGATGAAAGGCTGTGGTGGGATGAAAGGCTCTTGGGGGGCTTGCTGGAGGAAGCAGTCAGCTGACGGGTAGTTGTGAAGCCACCTGGAGAGGTGCCAGTGGAGAATTAGCCATCAGCCACACCTTGGGGTAAGGGTGCTGAAGCCTGGGGGGTTTATCAGGGATGAAATCTGTCATTTCCCTGAGAAGGGGGCCTGAGTCCAAGGCTTGGGGGCCAGAGAAGTGGTCCTGAGTGAGCCTCACAGTCACCCGGGAGCTTCTGTTTCCAGACGCCAGAGAGACTGAGCATGGCTTCTCCGAACTCAGAGGCATGGTGGGATCCTGGGACCCTGTGTGTGTGTGTGTGTGTGTGTGTGTGTGTGTGTGTGAGAGAGAGAGAGAGAGAGAGAGAGAGAGAGAGAGAGAGAGAGAGAGAGGAAGACAGACAAGAGCAAAGCATGACAGACCTGAAAGCTCTGTGTGTGACCTCTCTACTAGTTCTGAGTTTGGTTTTATTCACCCTTTTGATCAATTATTAAACAGCCAGCCACAGAGCTGTTCTTGCAGTGTAACACCAACCCTGACAACCTGAGTTCGACTCTCTACCCCATGATCCCATGTGCATAGCTGGAGAGCAGTAACCCCAGCTCTCCTAGATGAGAAACAGAGTCAGGAAAGTCAACTCACAGGCCGGGTAGCCTGGAGACCCTGCCTCAAGTACGATACCTCTGACCTCCCTACGCACACAGTGGCACTATTCCATCCTCTGAGCTACTGCGGTAAGACTAAGACTGGAGGGTCAGTGGAGCTGAGGGTTCAAGGCTAGCCTTGGGCATGAGGGGAGGGTCTGCTCACACTTCCAAACTACCTTACTCTCTGGACTCCAACATCTCTGGACAGGGGTGGGAGTCGGCGAGCCAGAGCCGCCTGCCTCACAACTCTGCTTCCTTGCCGGCCCACAAGAGCGCCAGGAATCAAGCCATGTGTCTCTGAGCACCCCTAATGAGTGGTCTGAGATAACAACACTGCCCTCAGACAAAACAAACAGGTGCTCCCTGCTGTGCAGCAGCCTGACAATGGCCAATGTGTCCTCCTCCCAGTCTCTCTCTCTCTCTCTCTCTCTCTCTCTCTCTGCACTCCTAAACAAGATTTAGTCCTTATTTAAAATCTTTATTTTTATTATTGTTGTGTATGTGATATGTGTGAAGGGGACGTGCATGCCTTGTGTGAGGCCGTCAAAAGACAACTGTGTGGAGATGTTTTTCTCCTTCTGCCTTTTCTTGGGTTCTGATTTGAACTCACGTTCTCTGGCTTGTCCCACCAAGCCATCCTGGTGATCCCACCAAGTATTATGTAAAAGTATACAACACTGTGGCATTTAGTACATTCATATGTTGTGTGACCATTAGATCTGACTAGAACCAAAATACTCCTGTTAGCCCTACAGGGGACCTCACTAGCCAGTGACTCCCAATTCCTCTCAGCAGCCAGCAATTAGCACTTCCTGTCTCTACATTAGTACTTCCTGTCAACAGATTTGCCTATTCTAACTACCCTAACTAAGACAGTGGGTATCTTTATTTTTCAAGTGAAGATACTGATACCCTGGGGATGACACTAACTAATTTACTTCAAACTTGGTTATATAAGCTGTCTAGTGTGCAAGGTTGGACTTAACTCAGGCCTGCCTTATACTACACTACAGTCCAACTTCACTATCACAATACTCCAATGCTCTGTGTGTGTGTGTATGTGTGTGTATGTTGTTGTTGTTGTTTGTTTCTTTTTCACTAGGTTTTAGAGCATTTTCTTCAGCTCATCTGGGTACTTCCTTGTAAAATCCCTTACTACAGAATACTGCAGTCATGTTAGCAAAAACCTCCCACCCTTTGAAAGGGCTTAAAAGGACAGAGTATAGGGGGTTAGGTGAGTGTGGCTAGGCGGCGTGGGGAAAGGTGTCCAGGCGGGCCCTTGCCTGGGCACCTCTGCCCCTGAGGGACCACACACACACAGGCATAGCATAGAATAGAGTTTATTCAGAGTAGGGGATGGGAGTTAGTGGTAGAGAGAGGCAGAGAGAGAGGGAGAAAGAAAGAGAGAGAGAATAGAGAGAGTGGAGGCCGGCCATGACCATGCGGAGGGGGGAAGAGCCCCAGGGGCAGAGACGTGAGAGAGTATGTGGGAGAGTAGAGAGCAAAGAGGGAGAGGAGGGGCAAGTAGCCCCTCTTATAGTGGGCCAGATCTCTGGGGTGGGGCATACCTGGCTAATTGCCAGGTAGGTGTGGGGTGGAGCTTAGGCAAAACCCCAACACCCTTGATGTCTGAACATCTTAGTTATATGTTTTGGGTTGGATCTGAAAAGACCCCTAGGGCCTTGTGTAGGGCCCCCAATGCACCAGTGCTCTGAGGTGAGTCTCCTGGGAAGCGGCTGAATCACAGGGCTCCGACCTGCCAGTGGGTGAGTCCACTGACTGGTTCTTAGTTTGGTGGGTGGTTGATTGAGAGATGATGGACACTCAGGAGACAGGGCTGAGGTGAGTGCTGGAAGAAGAACCGAAGATGTGCCCTTAGGGGTGTGGCTGTTTTCCCTCCTCTTCTTGCCACTTCTTTTTTGTCTATTCATACCCCACAGTTGCCTTGAGGGAAGTAGCTTTGCTCTGTCACTTCTTACACTGTGAGGTCCTGCTTCACCACAGGCCTAGACACAAGGGAGCCAGCTCGTGGGGCTGGAGAATGGCTTAACGGTTGGGAGCACTGGATGTTCAAACCCCAGTACCTGCATGGCGGCTGACAAATGGTCTATAGCTCCAGTTCTAGAGGATCCATGGGCAGTGGGTGCGATCGCGCACAAACACACACACACACACACACACACACACACACACATGGGGGGGGGTAAAATACCCATACACATAAAATAAAATTGTCAAAGGAAAGAAAAACATAAATAATAAATTAAATTAGAAACCTTGAAGTTTGGGGCTACACAGTTCAAGGCAAGTCTGGTGAGAGCTTGTCTAATATAAAAAGGAAGAGAAAAGAAAAACAGCAACAACAATATTGCTTTAAAAAAAAAGATGCACAGTCTGTGTTGGGGAAGGCTCCTTTGCCTGTGCCTTTAGTACTTATTATAAGGTCTTTTCTACTTGTCGCTCTGTCTGTTTAGCACCTCTGAACCCTGCTGTCTGACACCTGGGAAGCCAATACCCTGCCCTAGCTGTGGCTTGCACACCACATGTCCCTGGACGTCTGACTTCCTACAGATATGCAGTGAGATACGGCAGCCAAGCCAACAGCAGCCTCCTGCTTGCCTGGGTCCCCTATTGTTCTCAGGGAGCCTTCCCTAGAGGCAGAGGACTTGGTGTTGCTCAGTCCAGCAGATGATTGGCAGGGTGTAGGCTGGCTCACCCACCATTGCCCTGCCAGCCACCAAGAAAAACTAGTCTGTAGTGGCCTCAGAATAGGACCTGCATTTTACATGTCAATACAGGGAACTTAGGAATGGCTATCTGTTTGTATTTTCAAAACAGGTTCTCTCTGTGTGTGTAACCCTGGCTGTCCTGGAACTCACTCTGTAGACCAGACTGACCTTGAACTCAGAGATCCACCTGCCTTCTCCTCCAGAAGGCTGGGATAAAAGGCGTGCACCACCCCTGCCCAACTTGTGAAAGGTTTTAATGAATATCAAACTTTTTAGCAACTATATAAACTAATTTTTTTCTTAGAAATTGTCACTTAAAGGACTGTATCTCTGGGCTAGGGTGTAGAGCTCACTGGTACAGCACTTGCCTACATATGGGAGGCTGGTTTCCTTTCATCCCTAGCACCACAGAAACCAAACAAAAAACAAAACTCTGAACCGCCCAGTACCCCCAGAGCTCCCAGGAACTAAACCATCAACCAAAGAGTCCACATGGAGGGACCCATGGCTCCAGATGCATATGCAGCAGAGGACGGCCTTGTTGGACATCAAAGGGAGGAGAGGCCCTTGGTCCTGAGAAGGCCCGATGCCCCAATGTAGGGGGATGCCAGACAGGGAAACAGGAGTGGGTGAATTGGTGATCAGGGGGAAGAGGGATGGGTTAGGGGACTTAAGGGAGAGGGGACTAGGAAAGAGGACAACATTTGAAATGTAAATAAAGAATATATCTAAAAACAAAACAAAAATCCCTCAGGAAGCACCAACAAGCACAATGTTCACCGCCTTCCACGCGCATCTGTGGCAGAAGACTTCTTGATGTTTCTGTGGAGAAAGTCAAGCATCTTTCCTTTACACTATTGGCAGAGGAGTCAAGCTCAAATCTCAGTGTTATTAGGTTCTTTCTCTCCCATGAGTCATCAGGACACTTCAGGTCACTGTGAATGTGCTTTTGGACAGATGAGTTTCCCCAAGGTAGTAAAAAAGGCTACTAAAAAGGATCTCCTTGACAAAGAGGCTTTAGGGATTGTTCTCTGAAGGGAAATGGCCTGGATACCAAGTTGCTCAATCCACAACAAAGGTTTATTAAGGTTTATTTAGCACTGAACGTGAGTCAGGCAGCAGGAGACATCCAGCCATAGATTTTGAAGAAAGATAAGAAGCCAGTGTTGGCCAGGCATGGTGCATACTTGTAGTCCCAGCATTTGGGAGGCAGAAGCAGGCAGATCGTAGAGAGTTCAAGGCCATCTCGGTCTACATAGTGAGTTGACTAGTGAGACCTTCACAACACATACAGAGAGAAGAGAGCCTTTCTCCCAGAAGCCCACACACAGGGTAGGAGCTGGAACTGGGTCTGGAGGTTTGGTATCAGGATCTTTCTCACCCTCTTGGTGACTCAAGACTCTGGCACGGCTCTGTAAAATCGGTAATAATAAAAGAGCTGACACTAAGCTCTGTGCTGGTCGTTCTTCTAAGCCCGGCAGCATGTGTTAAGTATTGTTTGCTCCGTGTTCCGATTAGGATACCATTCCATTGTGTGGATGTAGAAACTGAGGCACAGAGTAGTTATGTGTCATGCCCAAGATTACACAGCTTTAGAGGCACAAGTGGTGGGATTTCCTCCCTCCAAAGCTGTGCAGACTGGCTCACCTCTCTCCGTTAACATTCTATTATTACACATCTCTCTAACTTTCCATTTCTCCTCTATATAATGAGGCTCTAGCACCTATCTAAAGAGATTTGTTCTGTTTTGAGACAGGGCCTTGTGTTCATGTAGCCCAAAACTGGCCTCAGACTCACTATGTAGCCAAGGTGACCTTGCCTCTGCCGCCTACCTCTACCTCCAGAGTGTGGGGATTGTAGATAAGTGTTACCTGTGACTGAGACATGGCAAGTGGGTGAAATCACCATCTGTGCAAATGTGAGGACCTAAGTGCCAACTCCTAACATCCATGTGAGTCCCAGAGTATGTCTGTTATCCTAGAGCTCTTAAGAGGGGTGAGATAGGTGTGTGCACCACACCCAGCTTGAGAGATTCTTGAGTAAGACTTTAGACCAAACATGCTAGAGTGTGAAAGAAAACACCAGACTGTTACTAATATTCTGAGAACTCCCATTGGTGGGGTATCGTGCGAGTGTTTGTCTGGGTATCCAGAAGTGCACTGTGTACAGACCCTGGCCTTGCAAGGACAGATGCCCCCTGAAGAATGTTCTGGTTAAAGCACAGTAACTCAGTGGGAGAATGCTTGCTTCCAATGTGTGAGACTTTATGTTTAATTCCAAGTCCTGCCACAACAGGAATGGTTTATTCAGACCAGGTGAAGGCTCACTGTGTAAGTGTTTACACTCCAGCACCATGGGCCAGGCACGGTGGTGCTTGCCTTTAATCCCAGCACCTGGGTGCAGACAAAGGCAGTGCTCTTATGATCTAGAATCTCCTCAAAGCCAGTCTGGTCCACACAGCAAATGCCAGGTCAGCCAGGCTGCACAGTGAGACTTGTCTAAAAAAAGCAAAGACCCTGTGTGTGGCCATGCACTGTTCTGTAATGCCCTCACTGTCGGGGGTGCTGTGGGGAACTGATACCGACGGGCACTGCGACTGGCTGGCTGCCGGCCTAGCTCCTGGTTCAGTGGCAGACCCTGTCTCAAAGGAACAAGGTGCATGGTGATAGAAAAGGGCACTCAGTGTTCTTCTCCAGCCTCCAGGAGTGCACCATGCACACACCTGTACATCCTACACATACACGTGAACACACGCACATGCACACACACACACACACACACACACACACACACACACACACAGACCTTAAATCATATGACCATGTCCTCTTGGACTTTAGTCCTTATTAGGAGGAGCATTTAGAAAAATTTTACCCTCCTCAGAATACTGCCTGGGGTGGACCAGTCCTCCGCTGTGCTCCTCTGGCTCCCAGGCATGTCCACAGTAGACTGCTTCACCTCCCCTTGGAGGTTTACCCTTCATCTCCCACCAGGATTGGGTGGTAGACTGCCTGACAGTCCCATCTACCCAGCAGAAGCAGCAGTACCACCACTGGGCAGCAGGTGGCGCAGAGAGACCTTGAAGCTTAAGCTTTGGCCTTAGACTATCTCGAATGGATGACTAGGAAAAAGGCCTTTATCTACCTCCTTCTCACCTTCCACTCCTCTCCCCTCTCTGCCATCCTTCTCTTTCTTTTGTGGTTTTGATTTTTGTTGTTTGTTTGAGACAGGGTCTCACTATGTAGCCCTGGCTGGACTAAAACTAGTATGCAGGATGGGCTGGCTTTGAACTCACAGAGATCTACATGTCTCTGACTCCTGAGTGATGGGATTAAAGGCATGTGCTTGAACATAAAAAATAAATAAATAAATAAATAAATAAATAAATAAATAAATAAATAAAAAATAAAAAATCCCTAATTCCTTTTTTTAAATGTGCATTGTTGTTTTGCCTGCCTATATGTCAGTTCCCCTGAACTGGAGTTGCTAACAGTTGTGAGTGCTGGGAATTGAACCCAGGTCCTCTGGAAGAGCAGCCAGTGCTCTTAACCACTGAGCCATCTCTCCAGTCCCTTTAGTGGACCATGGCTTTTAAGAATGTTTTGAGAGCCAGTCAGTGGTGGTGCACGCCTTTAATCCCAGCTCTTGGGAGGCAGAGGCAAGTAGATTTCTGAGTTCGAGGCCAGCCTGGTCTACAGGGTGAGTTCCAGGACAGGCAGGGCCACACAGAGAAACCCTGTCTTGAAAAACAAACAAACAGATCTCAGTGGTTAAGAGCACCGACTGCTCTTCCAGCGGTCCTGAGTTCAAATCCCAGCAACCACATAGTGGCTCACAATCATCAGTAATGGGATCTGATGCCCTCTTCTGGTGTATCTGAAGACAGTGACAGTGTACTCATATACATAAAATAAATACTTCTGTAAAAAAAGAAAAGAAAAGCAAATAAAAACAAACAAGCAAAAAGAATGTTTTGAGAGGCTAAAGAGATGGTTCAGCCATCAAAAACCCTTGCTGCCCTGCAGAGGACCAGAGTTCAGATCCTAGGAACCGTGCCAGACCTCGAGACCGTTCACAACCGCCTGTGAGTGCAGCTGTAGACAATCCAAGGATCTGACACCCTCTTCTGGACTTTTCAGTCACCCACCCTCACACATACACATAAATAAAAAGTAAAATAAATCCATAACACAAAAAGAATGTTTCGAGCCAAGTGCAGTGATTGCATTTGTAGTCCTGGCTACTGGGGAGGCAGAGACAAGAGGCTAACTGGAGCCTGCAGGTTTGAGTCCAGTCTGGAGAACACGAATGAGACCAAGCCTTGGGAGGCAGAGGCAAGAGGGCCAAGTGGTTAGTACGGGCCAGTGAGAGGGATGAGCAGACAGGAAAGGCTACTGCGGCCAAGTCTGACAAGCTGAGTTGGACCAGTCAAGCCCACACAGTGGAAGGAGAGAACGAGTCATTCCCGGACCCCAACATGCTCCATGTCATACATAAGTGAATGATAAAAAAAAAAAAGCAAAGAAAATAGCTTGATGTCATGCTTCAATAGATAACGAGTTTGAGGCCAGTCTGCGCTATATATAACTCTGTCTCAGAAAGCAAGCAGGAAGGAAGGAAGGAAGGAAGGAAGGAAGGAAGGAAGGAAGGGAAGGATGGAGAGAGGGAGGTAGGGAGGGAGGGAATGAATTCCAAGCGTGTTGTGGTAGCACACCCCGGTAACATCAGCAATCAGTAGACTGAAGCAGACTGCCTAAGGTTGAGAGCAGCCTGGGCTGCACAGTGAGTTTAAAGCCAGCCTGAGATACATAAGAAAGCTGTCTCATAAAAACAAACATACAAACAAACAACCCACCCCAGAAGTGAGGGGATGTTCTGTGCAGGCAGGCAGAGAGGAACACAGCGCCAGCTGCCGGGGAAACTATGTCTTATCACTTACCTTGTAGAACTTCTGGAACACTTTTGAAGAGATGAGTTAGCCTAGACCTATTAGCATTGCATGATAAAACCAGGGAAGAGAAGAGTAAATGAGGTCTTCCAGTTAGAGATGGTGAGGGGTGTGTGTGTGTGTGTAAGAGAGAGAGAGACAGACAGAGAAGAGAGACAGAGAGATAAACAGAGAGACAGAGACAGAGAGAGACAGAGACTGAGTTTCAGGGAGCCCAGGCTGGCTTTAAACTCAGTACGTAGCAGAGGATGACCCTGGACTCTTCATCTTCTCCCTCTCTCTCCTCTGAGCCAGGATTACAGCGATTTGCCACACATGTACCTGCTATGGTGTTGGAGACAGAATGTCATGTCTAACCCCCATGTAAAGACACTCTAATGTAGTGTTAGGGAAGCGATCTCTCATAAGATTATCGCCCTCATGAGATAACCATCCTTAGAGACCACAAAGAGCTCCTCTGTTCCTTCCACCACGTGAGAATATAGCAAGAACATAGATGCGAAGGGACCGGAAAGTGGGCCCTTACCAGTGTGGTGTGACAAAACCTTTCCTGGGGAGGTAACACGCAGGTGTGCCCACCCCAGATAGGAAGCCCACAACAAACCAAAGTACAGATACCACCAGAATCTAACATAGTGAACTATGAGTTTTATTGAAGTTTCTTATAGGAATATGGGTGAGGGGTTACTTACAGGAGCAGAAGTGGCTCAAAGACAGCTGCATCACCAAAGCCCACCCCAGCATGGTGACAGCTCACAAGGCTGGGAACCTGGAGCTCACTGCACAGGCTACAGGCAGCTCAACAGGTTCCAGGCACCTCAGCTGCTCTAAACATCTCCCATGCAGGGCTGCTGGTTCTGCTTCTTCCAGGCAGCTGGTCTGGTCTCAAAGTCTCCTCCTTAGCTCAGCTCTCTTTTGATCTGAGGGGAGTTACTCAAGATCAGCCAATGTCTTGAGCATCTCAGCAATCAGAACTGTGAGAAACAAAGAGCTGTTATTTATAAACTACCCCGGCTGTTGTACGTAGTTTTAGTACAGAAGCAGCCTAAGAGAAGTGACCAGACAGATGACAACATCAATCTATCATTTTATGTGACCTGTGATAACAGTTTGGACAGTATCTGTCACACAGGACAGGAATGGCTGTGAACTTAGGGCACATCTCAAAACCTGCATAATACCAGCTAATATCATTAAGCACCAGTGTTAGGCCCATGGTCACTAGATTGCTTTAAGGTAAACCAGAGCCAGGCAGTGGTGGCACATGCCTTTAATCCCAGTACTTGGGAGGCAGAGGCAGGCAGATTTCTGAGTTCGAGGCCAGCCTAGTCTACAGAGTGAGTTCCAGGGTAGCCAGGGCTAAACAAGGAAACCCTGTCTCAAAAAACAAAATAAACAAACCAAAAAAAAAAAAAAAGGTAAGCCAGAAACCTGATGATACGACATTAAAATCCCAGATTTTAACAGGCTACCAAACAGTTTAGATTTAGAGTAGATAGCAATTCTACAAGTCAAGTCCAGGGACAGAATCTACAGACTCTACCCTGTGAGCTCCCCTGGGGTAAGGGCTCTTATATATTTTAATGTTGCACATAATGGTGGTCACATTTTATTAAAAACTATCAGCTGCAAGGCCTTTCTGGTTTTTTGTTTTGTTTCAAGACATGATTTCCCTGTGTAGCCTTGGCTGTCCTGAAACTCATTCTATAGATCAGGCTGGCTTTGAACTCAAAGATTTCCCTGGCTCTGCTTCCCAGGTGCTGGGAATACAGGTATGTAATCCTCCCCAACTCCATTCTAAGTGCTTCACAGTTTGCTTTACATATTACTGTACCTTGGGAATGGACTGTCTCCCCAAAGCCCATGTATTAAAGTCTTAGGTCCCATGTTGGCACTATGCAAAGGTGACAGAAACTTCAAGGTGGGTTAGTAGGCCTCTGGTGACTTCACAGACTCTTGAAAAACATATTGACACAGTTTCATGAATCCAGTGTTTTCAACAAACTAAGAGGAAACAGAAGCTAGGGAACCTGCTCAAGGGCACTGAGGCAGAAGGTATCTTCCAGCAGCTGACAGGGACTCACATCCTGGACCATGATGCCTTGGGGTAGGACAACTACTGTCTTTTGTATCTTCCACAGTACCTGATATACAAGGTAGCCCTTAAATACATGTTGGGCTGAACTGATACTGGATTTGAAGTGTGCTTTCATCCCTTTGTTCAGCTCAATAAAATACCCCTAAGCTGGAGTGCTTGCACAGTGTATGCATGAACAACTTACAATTTCTCACTTTTAATGATTGGAAGACTCTGCTACGGAACTACAAATCCCAGAATCCAGCACACTGGAGCAGAGGCAGGTAGGTTTCTATGAGTTTGAGGCTAGTCTGGTCTGGCCTACTTACAGCCAGGGCTATGTAGTTCACAACCCTGTCTCAAAGGAACTGCTATGTACTCTCTGACTGTTTCTCCTAAACTACCTCCAACTTTCCTGTGTCGGACACTGCAGAGATTCTGTCTTCTGGCCCTACACTTTCATGGCATGGATAGCTGTATTGGCCTCGTGCTGTCCTTATTGCTGGTCCTCATGGCATGCGCAGGTAGTCAAAGCCCTTGGGAAACTGAGGCTGGAGGACAAAGGGCAACCTGAGCTAAAGGGTGAGTTCGAAGCCAGCCTAAGATACATAGGAAAAAAAGTAGTCAACTGTTCCCTCCCTTAGCAGAACTAACAAATTAAGGGAGAGAATGAACACTCGATGGGGGAGGAAAACCTGATTTCTACTTAAAAATGAAGACTGGCATTTGCCTTGCATCTCCTTAGAGTAGCTGTGGAAACCAAATAAAACTGGTTGCAACTTGCCAACAGCGACCCTGCATAGAGGTCTCAGCACAGTAGTTCTCTGCAGGGTCGGGCGCGCGCTCAGCCACCGACTGCACCACCGCTCGGGGTTCACATCACACACACCCGGACCAACGCGGACCGCCACGAACCCCACGGGACGTCCGGGTCTCCCGGGACCGCGGTGTCGGGAGATCCGCCCCCTCGGCGGTTGTGGGGTGAGCTCCGAGAGAGGCGTGGGAGCCCCTAGTAGGCGGAGGGCGCGGGAGGGGCGTGACCCGCACCCCGGGGGGCGGGGCACCAGACCCTTTCAAGCCCCAGCCGCCTCGGCAGCGGAAGTTCCGGTGTCGGCGAGCGGAGGTGAGAGGTCAGCAGGAAGTCGATACGTGGCCGCCGCCTGTCCCCCGCCGAGGAGGCGCTGCGAGCGGAGATGGCGGCGCAGCTGAACGTAGAGCAACTCGAGGTGTCGCTCGACGGCCTCACGCTGAGCCCGGACTCGGAGGAGCGGCCCGGCGCGGAGGGTGCCCCGCCGCAGACGCCGCCGTCCTCGCCCCCCGGGAATGGACTGGGCTCCGGCGCCGCGGGGCAGCAGCGGGAGCCGGGGGAGGCGGCGGCTGAGGGCGCGGCCGAGGAGGCGCGGCGAATGGAGCAGCACTGGGGCTTTGGCCTGGAGGAGCTTTACGGCCTGGCGCTGAGCTTCTACAAAAGTGAGCGGGTCACTTGCCTCTGCCGCGCCGCGGGCCGGCCATGCCTGCCCCACCCACCCGAGCTAGGCCGGGGTGACCGGAGCGCCGATCCGTCCTTGGTGGCACCCGGAGTTTGTCACTACCGGTCTGGCCCCTGGTCACACCCCTGAGAGACCTAGAACCCTGGTTTAGCAGGCAATGCCGCCTAGTTGCTGGGGCGTTATACCAGGTTTAAGTTTTCTGGTCTCCATGAGCTACCGGGGAAAAGAGCGCGCGCTCCCTGGGGCTCCTATTCTGGGATGGACTTTTTCCCTTTTTTTGCTATTTATCGGCTTTCCTCCTAGTTTTCCGGGGATCACAACAACATCAAAGCGATTTTTAAAGGAAAAAAAAAAGCTATTTTAGTGGAAGAAAATTGTATTGGGTTTCACACATAACCTTTTCTAGCCTTGGGAACGTTGAGCATGCATAGGACATGATTATTCGGCAGGAGGGATGTGGCGAAGGATAAAGTAACGTACTAAGTTCATTTATTCCCTTTTGCTTTGAAATAATGGCCACTGTGTTCTAGTAACTTCTAAGTGGCCAAGAAATTCTACCTTGTAAGTGAATAATGAAGATTAAGGCGAGAAGTTCTCGTCTGTCTCTGTTTCTCTCTCTGTTGTGGTTTTTTTTAAAAACAAAGTTGTGATGTGAGGCGATTTCCTGCCTTTTTTCTTGTCTAGTTAATACTGGAGGCAACAGTCACAAGATTTGGGCAGTGGGAAAGAGCTTGACTAATAGTCTGTTTGTTAAAAGATATTTAGGTTCTTGAGCGGGAAAGCAAAGAGAAATAAGGACAAATGAAACTTTAAAAGGGTTGCTAGGCTCCGCCTGCATTCCAGAACACCATATTTATGACAAGTTTCCCAGAGATAGTGCTTTCGGATTACATAGTTTACCAGCTAAAGTTGAGTTGCTCACTGTATTGACCAGTGTTAAGGTAGTTTTATTTTTAAATTAACTTTCATTGTGCAAACTAGTGAAATTCTACGAAAATTTCCGGAACAATAAATGGTTACTCTACATTCATAGTATCTTAAAGTTTACCCTTGAGCTGTTCATTGCCACGGCACGAGGAGTTCAGTCTTTACTGTGTGGTAGCTGACTTGGGGAGTCAGTAATGAGTTTAGGATCACTTTATCTCGAGTGACTTTAGAGTTTGTTGTAAATAAATGCAAATCCACTGGTTTCTGTACAGTTCTTATAGCATTGCTTGCCCTTAATTTTTGGAACTTGCATTTCAATATCATAAACTGCAAGAAATAGGGACGAACCAACTTTAACTCTTATTTTAAGATTTTTTTAATTTTGTGAGTGAGCGTGTCAGTGTCAAAGTGATGCCCCAGGAGACCGGAAGTTTTGGATCTTCTGGGGCTGAAGTCCCAGGAAATTCTGAACTGCCTGACTTGGGTGATGAGAATTGAGCTAGGGTCCTTGGAAAAAGCATTGTTCATTCTTTACCAAGGAGATATGACTCCAGAACCAGAAAGAACCAACTCCAAATCTTTGATTTTGCTGCATAGGTGACAAAGGAGGGGGATATTTCATCTGAGCCCATCAAATTTGGAAACAGCAGTATCTGTGTTAAGAGAACTAAACACTGGGCATGGTATCACACACTGAATCCCAGAACTAGGGAGGTAGAGGCAGGTGGATCTCTCTGAATTCGAGGCCAGCCTGGCCAGCACAATTCTGGGACAGCCGGAGGTACACAGTGAGAGCCTGTTTAAAAACAACAAAAACCTAAACAAACAAATTAACTTAAAAAAAAATTGTATAATGGGCAGCAAATTATGCATTGTTTTGACTCAGGAGCCTCTAAATTATTGTTGCTATATAAATTCCTAGAAACTGCTAGAATCAGGTTCTGCATAAAGAAGCTGAATTAGGTAACAGTAGATTCACATTTAAGATTCAGTTGTCTAAACAGATTATTTTAAATTGCCTTCTGAGTGGCGAGAGTCTTTAAGAACCTATATGGAGGGGCTAAGTTATCAGTCTCCTTACAGAAGGAAGTGCATTAGTAGGGATAATTGACTCAAAACTATATCCAAGCACTTAAAACAACTTTCTGTGTGGATTATTACTTGCAATAACAGTGAAGGGTAGTGTATCAGGCACTAATTTGAAGAGGGAAAGGAGGGAAAGGATATAAAAGCAGAATTATCAGAAACTGAGGTGACTCTAGCAAGGCTGCCTTGTTGGTTGGTTGGTTTTTTTGGGTGTGTATATGTGCGTTCTCTGTGTGGGAGTCACAGGACAACCTTGGGCATTGGTTTTCCTTGAGACAGGATCTCCTTTGCTGCTTTGCATACCAGTCTATCCACGTGCCATGAGCTTCTGGAGGGTTTTCTTGTCCTAGCTGAGTTTACAGATGTACACTTATTTTGTGTTTCTTGATTTTTTTTTAAGGAGGTCTGAACTTAGGTCCTCCTGTTTATACAGCAAATAAATGCTGAGCCGCCTTCCCCCAACTCTGTCCTTCATTTTAAGTTACATTTTATCTTCTGTGGACTAAGTTTGAATCTCGAAAGCAAGATTATTTTCTATTGATAGTATGTTGAGAAGCCAGTTTGTGGGGTGCTTGCCCATCTGGCTTTAGGACCTGGGTTCTATCAACAACACCAAGTAAGCAACACTCAGGAGGTGGATGTGAAGTTTCCAGCCACTCACTCTCAGCTACACAGTAAGTGCAAGAGCACTTGGGAATAGACATATGAAATACTGCACCCCAGCCCACCCACCGCCAGAAAGTGTCTGTGTTACTTGTAATGGTGATCATAAACTAGTGATGGATTAATTACTGTAACAACTCAGAGTTTTACAGAATTAAAACAACTCGGAGTTTTTTGCTAAAATGAAAGTGAAATGCTTGCCCAGAGTGCGTAACAGCATATGGTAACTAGGCCCTGAGTTCTACCCCAGGGCATGGGACCGGGGAAATGACAGGTGAGGTGCCCCTTATGGTGAGGCTGTAAGTTAGTGTTTTACTCTCTAAACACTCAGGGCCTTTTACACTCCTGTTGTGGACAAGGCCTAATAATAGGATACTGCTGTATGAATGGTACAGTCCTCTTCCCTCTTAAAGAGCATGGAGGCAAAGACTTAAAGGGCCACTTGACACCTGCAGAGCAAGTGTGGGGTTGCGGAAATAGTGCCACTTCGAAAGGACCGTGGAGAGGGTCTGGGGATGGGCATGGGCATGGGCATGTGCGCCAGGGAAATGGCAAACAGGAGGTAGTTTGATGAAGTGAGGAGAAAGTTGAATACAGACCCTGGAAGCATTTGGTGAAGTTGTATCTAGTTTAGCCTTTTTGTTAGGTGAAGAACAGTGAAGGATTTTCAAAAGAGGAAAGAAATTGCTCTTAATTGTCTTTTAGCAATATTAAGCTAGGTTTTCTTAGCTTTTTTTTTTTTTTTCTGGTTTGGTTTGGTTTGGTTTTTCAAGACAGGGTTTCTCTGTATAGCCCTGGCTGTCCTGGAACTCACTCTGTAGACCAGGCTGGCCTCAAACTCAGAAATCCGCCTGCCTCTGCCTCCGAAGCGCTGGGATTAAAGGTGTGCGCCACCACTGCTTAGCTTTCTTAGCCTTTTATGTTAAGGTCCTAAAGAATTCCAGAGCTTTATACTTCTGGGATGGAGTTAACTTGTTTTTGTTGAGTTATTCAAGATTTAGATGGTTCCTTTTCAAATACTCAATTGCTGTTATGTTTGTCTGGTAAATTGGTTGCATTAATTTATGATTTTAAACTAATGGTCGTCAGTGACTACAGAGCAGATACTTACTATATGGCAGCTGAAAGCTGCTTACATACTGTTTTACTTAGAGAGTTCTGTTATCTGTTCTCTTAGGTGAGGGCCCGGCCCAGGGCATTCACTTACTCCTTGTAAAAGGCAAGGCTGGATCTCTCTCGGGTTCCAGGCAGTTCTTCCCCTGCAAAAGGTGAAAGTAGAGAGGACCCTACTTTCTGATAATATACTAAGAGAAATAATTTAAAAGTACTATCTAGTTACTTTATTACTTGAATATTTTGGGCATGAAAATATAAGAACTAGTGGAATGACCCATGTGGGTTTTGTTTGATTTAGGTTTGTTTTACTTGTGTGACTGCATGAATGTGTGTGTACTAGTTGCCTGCTACTTGCAGAGGTTAGAAGGAGGAGGCATTGGATCCCTGGAAATTAAGTTACTGATGGTTTTGAGCCACCATGTGGGTTCTGGGAATGGGACCCAGTTCTTCTGAAAGAAAAAAACAAAAACCAACAAAAAAAAAAAAAACAAAAAAAAAAAAACAGCCGATGCCCTTAACTGTTGAGCCAATTCTCCAGCCCCTTCTTATCAAGTCATTTTGTCTACCTTCTTAAAATCTGATGGTGTGGGTGGTTTTAACTGCAGTGTCTTTGATTAGTGAAGTTGAACACGAGTTTAGATGTTTATTGGCAACCTCTGTGTCTTTGCCCCCACCCCATCATATAGTTCAATTCATGTTCTTTTGGGTTTTATTTTTTCTTTTGAGACTTTCTTTTTGTAGCCTTGGCAGTCCTCAAACTCAAAACTCATAAAGATCTGCCTGCCTCTGCGTTCGAGTGCTGGCACTAGAGGCCTGTGCCAGCACCATCTAGCTTTCCTCATCCATACTGTGTGTATGGATGGAACTTGTACATGGTTTATACTTCATTTTTTTATGGTTTTTTTTTATTTATTGGTTGGGCAATGTCACGGCACGTGATCAGAGGACAGCGTGAGTCTGCCCTTTCCTTCCAGTACGTGAATTGTCAGATTAGCTGCTGAGCCATCTTGCTAGCTGGGTTTTTTGAATTTTGGTAGTCCATTTTTTTTCTAGAATCAATTAAAAACTATTATGACTGTTGTGATGGGGGGGGGTATTTAAAGATTATCATTTTACCAGGGCCCAGTTTTATACTGTTTTTGAATATAGGTAATAGTTATTTTTTGTCAGACTAGCTTAATTCTACTTTTTTTTCTTTTATTTATTTTTCAGAGACACAATCTCACTCAGTAGTCTAGGCTGACCTTCAACTCACTGTGTAGCTTATACTGCTCAAACTTTGGTGATCCTTCTGCCGTAACTGGGATTATAGATGTATGTCATGACCTTTGATTTTGCCTTCTTTCTTAATAGTCCTAGTAGAAACCTGTCAGAGTCAATGACTTTAAAAAACAAAGAATCACATAATTAGTAATAATAATTATGTACTGCTAACCTCTGACAAGGAGATGTAACCTTCCTTTCATTGATGACTAAACTAAGAAAGTAACTCATCCCACCCTGACCCAGAATGTCTGAGATGGGATTTACACGCCATGCAGCTGATTCCAAAGCCCATACCAAACTCAGTCAGCTTCATAGAGCAGATAGACATTAAATACAGACTTCCAAAGTGTGTGTGTGTGTGTGTGTGTGTGTGTGTAACATTTAATGCATGATCCTATTCAAAGTGATTAAAATTGTGGGGTTTTTTTTTGTTTTTGTTTTTTTAAATTGTGTTTTAAGAATCATTTTTAGCTGTATATAGTGGCAGAGGCAGGCAAATCTCTGAGTTTCTAGCCAGCTTGTTTCTGCATAGTGAGTTTCAGGCCACCAAGTGCAACATGCTGAGATCTTGTCTTGCCATGACAAAGAAACAACAACAATAAAAAGAAATACTGTTTTTTTTAATTTATGTCTAATGTTCAAATAATACTGTTTATGTGCCTGTCTCCAGTTTGACAGATGTACTTCTCTATGCTAACTTTAACATAAATAATGATAGTTGTTCAACAAAAAAATAATTTAAGATAGGTATGGTGATATATGCCTGCAATCCCAGTATTTAGGGCTGAATCAGGAGAACTGAATTGAGGCTTAGCTGAACTGCATAAAAAGCTAGAGCCCACCCTGGCCTATGTTATATTAGTAAGACCTGACTTAAAGAAATGAAAGAGTGAGAGGCAGAAGAGAAATCTTCTATAAAGGATTTGTATTTTAAGCCCCATTAAAATTTAGTAAATAAAATAACAATCTTAACCTACTGTTCTTATGTTATTGGCATACTCTAGCAAAGCTTCAATGTATTTCTAATGCTGGAAACTGTATTTTGCCAACACCAATTGTTTTCTTTAAATTTCATTTCTTTTAGTAAAAGATGGCAAAGCCTTTCATCCAAGTTATGAAGAAAAACTGAAGTTTGTGGCACTGCATAAGCAAGTTCTTTTGGGTCCATATAACCCAGACACTTGCCCTGAGGTTGGATTCTTTGATGTGTTGGGGAATGATAGGAGGTAACAGTTTTTCTTATTTAGGTACTAATAATGGTGTTAGAAAGAAGTATAATGTATATTGCTGAGGTGTAAGTAGTTAACTTCTTAGCTTAGCATAACAACTGAAACATTGATTTTGCTCATAGATTCTAAATCTCATTGTGGAAGAAGTTTATTTATCTAGCATAAGACAAGTATAGTTTCGTCTGATTCTTTCTAAATAATATTAAAAGCAGCCATTTAAAATATGTGCTACTGGGCCTGGAGAGATGGCTCAGCTGTTAAGAGCAACCAGCTACTCTTCCAGGAGACCTGGGTTTGATTTTCAACAACCCAGCCACCTATAATCCCAGTCTCAGAGTAACTGATGTTCTCTTTTGCTCGCTACGTGCGCAGGTAAACATGCAGGCAAAACACTCAGAGACATAAAACTAAATAAAAAATAAACTGCATACTGTTGGTTTCCTTATTGAGACATATAGAATTATGCCAGAAAATGGAATGTTTTTATTCAGTTCCGGTTAAAAATGTAAAGAAAATAAAATGTAGATTGCTTTTTTTAACAAGTGTGAAGAAACAAAATGCACTTATTGGATTGTTTATGGCATCATATTTAATATATCAGTATAGATTTATTGAAACTTGAAGTTTTAAACTTTTTGCTTCTAGTAAAAACATAGTTCATTTTAATTGTAATTGAATGTTTCATATGTACATTTAGTTAAATAAGATTCCCCTCTGCTACAGGAAAAGGTAACTGTTCTCTGTATTCTTTGCAGGAGAGAATGGGCAGCTCTGGGGAACATGTCCAAAGAGGACGCCATGGTGGAGTTTGTGAAGCTTCTTAACAGGTGTTGTCCTCTCCTCTCAGCATATGTTGCGTCCCACAGAATCGAGAAGGAAGAAGAAGAAAAAAGAAGGTGATGTCACAGGGCATGGTGGTACACAGTGCAGGCATGCACTGTGCACTGATGCTTTACTTTCAGGGGTATGAGTCAGGGGTCAGAGATCTTCCTACTTTTCTTCATTTCCATTTCTTATTGCAGTTTTTCAAAACTTTACATGACTGGGTGGAGGGAGGAGGGGCTGCTTCCTTCTGGCTAACCTGTAAAGTGAGTCTACCTCCCGTCTACAGCAGTATTCCCCACCCTACCCCACCCCTGCCCTGAGACAGAATCTTGCTGCTGTAGCCCAGGTTAGCCTCCTGAATGAATGCTAGGATTATATGTGTGTACTACCACACCTGGCTACTTTTGTCCTGCTGCAATAAGCCTTTAACGGCCTCAACCAAAAATTCATCCACTCCTTCCCTCCTGTTCTCTGGTGTTGGCTTTGGATCCTGGATGGACACTGCTGAGCTCACTGTTTGTGTTCTGAGATTCCCCCAGCACCTGTGTAGAGGCTCACAGGTCTCTGTAACTCCAGTTCCAGAGGATCCAACACTCTCTTTCTTCTAGTTTCCAGGAATGCAAGTGGTTCACAGGCATATATATAGGCAAAATACCCATATACATAAAACAAAAATTAAATGAAAAATGAGACAACGAATAGCCTGAGCATGAGGGAATTATAGAATCACTTCACTGGATTGCGCATGCCCTGTAATCCTGGTATTTGGAAGGCAGAGCCAGAAGATTGCTCAGAATTCAAGACCAGCCTGTTCTTCATAGCAAGTTCCAGGCTAACCAGAGCTGCACAGTCTAAAACAAACAGACCCAGTGACATAAATTTCATTTCTTTGATAAGTAATCAAAGTAATATGTTTTGTATCCCAATGAAAATACTTTTAAGCTGGGCAGTGGTGATCACACCTTTGATCCCAGCACTTGGGAGGCAGAAGCAGGTGGATTTCTGAGTTCGAGGCTAGCCTGGTCTACTAGAGTGAGTTCCAGGACAGTCAAGGCTATACAGAGAAACCCTGTCTCAAAAACAAGAACAACAACAAAAAAAACCCCTTTCAATTGTATTTATTTTCTGTACATGGGTGTTTTGCCTGCCTGCATGTCTTTGTATCATGTATGTACATTGTCCTCAGAAGCCAGACAGGGTTGGTTCACCTGGGACTGAAGTTGCAGATGGTTGGGAGGCGCTGTATGGGTGCAGGGAATCAAACTTGGCTTCTGGAAGAGCAGCCTGTGCTCTTAACCACTGAGCCATCTCTCAAACCCCTCCATTTGAATTTTTTAAAGAAAAGATGTATTCTTAGGTTTAATTGTATGTATGTGTATGTATATCTGTGTGCGGTTATGTACACATGAGTCCAGGTGTTCTCAGAAGACAGAAAGGGCATCAGATCCTCTGGAGCTGGGGGTGAGGGCTCTGGAGACTGAATTCTGCTCTCCAATCAGTACATGGTCCTAACTGCAGAGCTCTCCAGCCCTTCCTGCCCTATCCTTTTTTCTTACTAGTTTTTGTTTGGTTGGATTTTTTTCTTTTTTTCCCCATTAATTTATTCACTTTACATCCAGCTGTGTCCCCCACCCCCATCCACCCTCACACAGTGTTTTGGTTTAGGTTTTTTTGTTCTGTTGTGTTTTTCCAAGGCAAGAGTTTCTCTGTGTAGTCCTGGCTGTCCTGGAACTTGCTATGTAGACCAAATTGGTCTTGAACTCAGAGATATGTCCACCCCCCTCCAACCCCATTAAAGACAGGGTCTCACTGTATATCAGCCTGCCTCTACCTTCCTAGTTCTGAGAACCACCATGCCAGGCCAAGACTTGGTACTTAATGAAAATGGAATAACATAGAAAGTTGATTTATGTACTGTAGTACACTGTTGAGTCAGATGTAATGTCTTTGAAAATTGTCCTTTTTTTGATTCTTGCTTACTTATGACAAAAGTCATAAAAGACTGTGAAAGCATCCACTTAGTAATTATTCTTGTTATAGTCATGTATGTTGTAAGATTGGCTCCACAGTTTGTTTTTACCATATAAAAGTTTATGTGTTTCATATTTTGAGAGATTGCTTGCTATTCTCTGCAAAGATTTTTTTGTCTTATTTTCACTGGAAAGTGAAATATAAGTGATTTAAAAGTAGAACTCTGTGTGCAGAGTTCATTCTCTTTGCTCTGTACCGTGTAGAAAGGCGGAGGAGGAGCGAAGGCAGCGTGAAGAGGAGGAGCGAGAGCGGCTGCAAAAGGAAGAAGAGAAACGGAAGCAAGAGGAGGAGGACCGGCTCAGACGGGAGGAAGAGGAGAGGCGGCGGGTAGAGGAAGAGAGGCTTCGGCTGGAACAGCAAAAGTGAGTTTGCAGCTTTGATCCTATTTAAAAATGAGATCCAGGCTACCATCCTGTTCCTGGGATTTTTGCCTGTGTGCCTTAGGATGTGCTGTGACTGCCTGGGGGGAAGAGGTGTGTTGGCCCCTTTCATGTTCACCAGTGACTTTTGTTTGTTATCAGAGGATATACTGTATTGAAAGTTGGAGTTAGCTTGTAAAACCTAGAGGCTAGAAGCAGTAGTTGAGGTTGCTGTCTTGAGTCCAGTGCCTACATTCTCACAATCTCTTACCGTCTTAGCCTTCCTCTTTGTTCTTACTGCTCTCTACAGTTTCTCTCTGCTTTGTCTTATACAAGACTGTCTCACTTGGGAATCGTGTGTTCTATTTTCCATGTATCTGAGAGACCACCTAGAGTCTGAGACCTGGTTAAAAAACCTAGAGCCTAGCTAACCCAACGTATTTCAGATAGCTGTTCCCAGACCTGGTGCAGGACTTGGGAGCTGAAATTTCCTTCTTCTGAAGACAGGGTGGAGCAGTGTGCCTGAGTGGGGGGACGGGGCAGCATCGGTCCTTAGTGCTGCCTGGAAGCCTCTCCAGAGCTCCGGCACTGAGGCAGCACAGGGTCTACAATCTCAGTTTTAATTTGGATCTGGGAGAATGTCTGAGCAAGGATAACTGACCCTGACCACATTGGAAGAAGGGCGGGCTGAGCCAGAGTCTGCCCCAGAAAATGGCGTCCTCGGGTTGGAAAGTCTGGATGAGGAGGAGAGACTGGAACTGCAGCAGCAACTTGCAGCTCAGAACCAAGAGAGGAGGAAATCCAAGTCAGGAGCAGGCAGAGGGAAGCTGGCCGGAAGTCTTGCTGTCCGTGAAGACTCCTGCTAGATCTGGAGCGGAAAGTCACCAGGATCAGACTCTCTGAGAACTGCAAATGGAAAGGAACTCAAGAGAATTTAGATTAAAACTTAATTTACAAAAATAAAATCCAGTAAGCACTGTAGTGTTGGATGCCCACCAAGGCTCTCTCTTGATAAGGCTGAAGCAAGCCTCCTGTCTGGATGGAGAAAGTTACCTCTCAGCTCCCCAAATGAACTTGCCAATAAATAAAACACCACTGTTGGCTCCTTTAAAAAAAAAAGACTGAAAGCCACTTTCTCAGAGGCCTGGCCTTTCAAAGAGCAGCTGGAGATACCAGGAGGAAAGCATGGGGACAAAGGCCTTGGGTTCCAGGGAGGGCAGAAAAGTTAAGCCGGAGAACTTCAGGTAGATGGAGTCTCCTCTTTGCTCCTTTAAAAAAAAAAGACTGAAAGCCACTTTCTCAGAGGCCTGGCCTTTCAAAGAGCAGCTGGAGATACCAGGAGGAAAGCATGGGGACAAAGGCCTTGGGTTCCAGGGAGGGCAGAAAAGTTAAGCCGGAGAACTTCAGGTAGATGGAGTCTCCTCTTTGCTTCCAGCTAGTCTCTCAGGAAACCCTTCAGTGGTAACTAGCCTCCGAGGGAGCCGTGGCCTCATAGTCTTCGAAGGGAGGTTTAAATCCATGTTTCTCTGGATTTGCAGTTGAATACCTTAGTTGGGCCCAGTGTCATGCTTTAGTCTGGAGTATGTTTTTACCTAGTTTATCTGCTTATTATTTAATAAATAAAAGATTTGAAGCCTTTGGTAAGTAGTCACATAGCAGTTTGAAACATGTAATTTTCTTGGAAAGAAAATAAAAATAATTGAACTAATTCGATACAAATTGGTATCTCTAAACAAGGCACAATGATATACAGCTCTGATCCCAGCACCTCAGAGGCTGAGTCAGGGGTAGCCTGGCTCTATACAATATGACCCTGTGCAGGGAGGGAGGGAGGGAGGGAGGGAGGGAGGGAGGGAGAGAGAGAGAGAGAGAGAGAGAGAGAGAGAGAGAGAGAGAGAGAGAGAGAGAGAGAGAGAGCAGTAAAACAGGCTGCATGCTCTGCTTTTCTTCAGTGATTCTCAATAAAGACACCTTTAAATGAAATGCTAAATCAGTCCGTCAGGTTTTCACTGGTTTTATTCATCCTTAACAGAGCCTGTAGCACCAGTCAGTCCTCCTGCTTTGTGCTGTTCTGGGGTGTTGAGGTAGGGAAACCATAGCCAAAGTCAAACCCCATCCATGCCTAATGGCCTCTGTGTCTCTCAGCATCATGGTGAGTTAGTGTTGCTGCTGCCAGACTATCTTTGTCTGAGCGCTGGCTCTTGAATCTTGCTGCAATAGAATTCTGGGCAGTAGTAAACAACCTGTCAAAGGCTAAGTGCATTGGTACATGTAAATGTTTCAGACAGAGCATGGCACATCGGAAGAGCACAGTTAGTGTTAGTAACTATGATGTTGACGGTGGGATGTGCTTAGTGTTCTCCATTCCAGCTTTTCTTGAAAAACCTAAGTAAAAAATTAGAGGTCAGTTTTTTTCCCCGTAAGTATTCTGGGCCTAGAATACATGCTTTTTGATATACATTATTGGCCTAGTCATTTTTAAGTTATAAGCTATAAAAACAAACAAGGACATTTTATTTTGTTATGAACAGACGCCTGTTGTCAGACTGGCATGTATTTATTAATGTTTCTAGGCAGCAGATCATGGCAGCTTTAAACTCGCAGACTGCCGTGCAATTCCAGCAGTATGCAGCCCAGCAGTACCCAGGGAACTACGAACAGCAGCAGATTCTCATCCGCCAGCTGCAGGAGCAGCACTATCAGCAGTACATGCAGCAGTTATATCAAGTCCAGCTTGCACAGCAACAGGTATGACAGCAGGTCTAGAGAAGGCATTGTGTTTCCATGGAACCCAGGTTCTTTCCTACCAGTCGTGAATGAATTTTGCATTAGCTAGTCTAAGGTATAAAGTAACCCTTGGTCTTTTAGGCAGTCTGTTTAGCAGAGCATTGGCAATTAAAGAGAAAATGCAGGACCTTGAACCCCGGAAGATGTACTTTATATTGTTACAAGGGTATGTGGGAGTTGTCTTGTTCAGTGTCTAATCGTGGGGCTGGTATGGGCTGTTAATAGTGTCCCTGGAAGTATGGGACCCGAGTAGCTAGCCTCGATCTATGAACATTTTTCAGGCAGAGCATGCACTATCGGGATCAGACAGCTTTAAAGTGATGGAGTCCCCTCCCAGAAGGCCATAGGCTGGGTCCTCAAAGCCGGGGCCAGATCTGGATCCATTATAACTCAGGACAGCATATGCCCCTTCTACAGCATCCTTTTCCTAAATATGTGCTTCAACATTTAGGTAGTTTGAGCTGGAGAGATGGCTCAGGTGTTAAAGGCTAGGCTGGACTAAAGATGCAGGAGAAAGTGATTTAAGTGAAAGGTGGAAAGTCTGGTGCTTGGCTTCTGTCCTGGCTCTGCCATTATCATTAGGCCTTCTGACATGGTACTGCTGCTCCAATTTCCTGCTTTTTCTCTGTTCTGTGAGAATAAGACACAAGGTCAAGGTTTCTAGCCTCACAGAATGATAAAAGGAAGAGAAGGATAGTAGCTAGGCTTGGTGGTATAAACCTGTAATAGCAAGCATCCAGGAAGCTGAGAGCTCTGGTTGCTCTGGGCAGCTAAGAAGGACCCCATTTCCAAGTAAAAGGGGGAAGGGTGGGGTGGATGGAAATAGGTAAACTAACTAATTTATAAATGCTCACTGTATTCAGCTGCAACACTTTTTACAAAGACAACATACATGTAGTCATTATACAGTAATAAATATTTTTAGGAAAGTATACTTTTAAAACAAAATTACCTGTCTTCTGCTAGTCTTAGAAATCAATGAGATGTTAAAAGGCTCCGTATAGTCCATGTGAGGGCCAGGAGTAATCCAGTTTGTTTTTTTGTTTGTTTGTTTTTCAAGACAGGGTTTCTCTGTCCTGGCTATCCTGGAACTCACTCTGTAGACCAGGCTGGCCTCAAACTCAGAAGTCCACCTGCCTCTGGCTCCCAAGTGCTGGGATTAAAGGCATGCGCCACCACTGCCTGGCACTAATCCATTTTAATAAGCACCCTTTTTAAGAGATGCTTCTCCTCTTGTGTAGCCTTTTTCTACTTTATCACCCCTTCCCCTTTTCCTGCTTAGTTGATAGGCACTGAGATAATTAATATGATTGCTGTTACATACTGTCCTCTTCATAGGCTGCTGTCACTTTATGAGGAGAAAGTCGTTCTGGTAGAATAAATTCAAAAATGGGCCAGAAGTCGCAGTTGGAATTAGTATGATCAGATTCTAATTGGTTGCTTCTGGTACTAGATAGGTCCTGTAGGCCACCTGAGAATTGAGCCTCACAGTTCATTACCACTCAGGTTCTTTTTTTAGTTACTAATGAATTTTACATAAGAGGAAGGATAAAGTAGAATTACTACTCTGAAGTATTAACTTTTATGTAAATACTGAACAGAACTGCTGTGCCTGTCCTTTTGGTGGTGTAGCTGCCTGGCATGTCTGTTGTGTTGTTCTTGTACCTTTCTCCTTTTGTTCTTTTTTTGGGGGGAGGGGAGGGTGGGCAGAGGTTGTTTGGTCTTTTTGTTTTCTTTTTTTTTTTTAATTTTTTTAAAAAAAAATTATTTATTTTATGCATATAAGTACCCCATAATTGCTCTCTTCACACACCAGAAGAGGGCATAGGACCCCATTACAGATGGTTGGTGCTCTTAACCACTGAGCCATCTCTAACCCTTTTTGTTTTCATTTGGTTTGGCTTGGTTTGGTTTTTCAAGACAGAGTTTCTCTGTGTGACAGCACTGGTTGTCCTGGACCTCACCCTGTAAACCAGGCTGGCCTCAAACTCACAGAGATCCACTACCTTTGCCTCTCAAGTGCTGGGATCAAAGGCATGTGCAATTACCACCAGTAGTCCTAAACTTCTCCTGTGACCCAGACTGAGAGCCCCACCCTACTCTCAGGCACTGAGAGTGCAAACAAGCATTGCCACAGCAGGCCTCCTGTGCTTACTACTCCCCAGCACATGTCTAAAGAGTTGTATAGATAATTGCAGCCTGCTGTATCTAATAAATAAATGTCCTTCCTGGTCAGTGGCATCCAGAGAAGGGAGTTTATTGATTTTACTGGAGTTTCAAGATTAACTCCAAGAATGTTTTCTCATCTTCCACCAGCATATGATGTTTTGAATGTCTTGACTTGTTTTGGTTTCATGCATTTTTTTGAATAGCTGGTGCTTTTTCCTTGGAAGTGATTTAGAATCTAAGCCTTAGAGTATTTTTTAAAGTCTTGTGTTTTATGTAGTGGCAGAGAGAGGTGTTTAAACGAAGCACTGGAGAGGCAGAGACAGATGGATCACTTTGTGAGTTTCAGACCAGTCTATACAGATAGTTCAAGGTCCGCCAAGGTTGCATAGTGAGACCCCGTCTTTGGGTCACAGTGGCAGAAGCTTGAGATAGATGATCACATCACCTCCAGTCAAGAGCAGAGACAGATGCTGCTTTCACCTGGGTTTCCCCACTCATACAGTTCAAGACCCCTGACTAGGGAGTAGTCCTGCCCACAATGGGCTGAATCACATCAATTGATGTTATAAAGATAGTTGCTCACAGACATTTCCACAGGCCAATCCAATTCAATATAAACACTGTTTCACCAGACTTTTCCCATCAGATTCTTGATTATATCAAGTTGACAATTAAAACTAACTTGTATAGTAAGTCATCTTGCTAGCCATCAGGAAAGACTTATTTTTTGTGTATGAGTGTTTTACCTGAATGTATGTCTATGCATGTGTATATACCTGGTGCCTGCATAAGCCAAAAGAGGGCATCAGAACCCTAGAGCTCGAGTGGGAGATACTTGTGAACCACCATTTGGATGCTGGAAGCTGAATATGGGTCTTCAGAAAGTACCTTAGCCACTGCACTGTCTCTCCAGCTCCTGCATCTAAATACATACTAGTTAATAAGCATTGTGTCTTTGTTTTACATGAGTAAGTTGTTTTTCTCTAAGTACAGAAAGCTTTGTGTGCGTGATACAAACACTGCAGTTCATAACATAAAATAACCTTGAATTTGAGCTCAAGAGTCTCAGCACCTTCATTGGTATTACATGTCATGGCAGCCATGGACAGAATACATGTGTTACGTGTTCAGAGCCAAGGCTGTGTGGAAGTCGTCTTCATGCAGCTGAGCAGAGCTTAGCTCTACCTCAGATTTATTATACTTCAATTTTGAGTGGATTTGTAGTCCTTGTACATTCAGAAACCCTGTACTATTGCCAGATTTCATGATCCCCCCACCCAACACACATACACATACTCAGTTCTATGGCCTCCATATGGCCTACAAGTACTCTACCACTGAGAGCTATATTCCCAGTCCTCTTTCTATATTTTAAGATACAAGTCTAAGTTGCCCAGTCTCAGCCTGTTCTTGAACTTAGAATCTTCAGCCTTCCAGATATCTGGAGTTACTGGCCTGTGCCAGTGAACCTAGCAAATTTAAGTGAGAATTTGACCTCTAACTTCATTATCATAACTCTCAGATCAATGTTTTTTGTTTGTTTCTTGGTTTCTCAAGACAAGGTTTCTTTGTGTGGTCCTGGAGATTATGGAACTCACTATGTAGACCAGACTGGCCTAGAATTTATAAAGATCCTCCTGCCTCTCCCTCCCAAGTGCTTAGACTAAAAAAGCATGCACCACCGCCACCTGGCTAGACCAATGTGTTTTTACAACTTGATAGTTTTATTAAATTTTAGGCTGGATGTGGTGACACATGCCACAGAACCTGAGTGGCAGATGAAGATGTAAGGCCAGCGTGGGCTACTGAAGCCTTTTCTCAATCAGTCAATCAGTCAGTAAATAAATGGATAATTGGATAAATGCATACACACACACACACTTTATTAAAAACAATTTTGTTGGGGAGGGGCTGGAGAGAAGGCTCAGCGGTTAAGAGCACTGACTGTTCTTCTGAAGATCCTGAGTTCAAATTCTGGCAACCACATGGTGGCTCACAACCATTCGTAATGAGATCTGATGCCCTCTTCTGGAGTCTCTGAAGACAGCTACAGTGTACTTAGTATAATAATAAATAAATCTTTTAAAATTAATATCTTTTTGCCGGGCAGCCCTTGGGAGGCAGAGGCAGGCAGATTTCTCAGTTCACGGCCAGCCTGGTCTACAGAGTGAGTTCCAGAACAGCCAGGGCTACACAGAGAAACCCTATTTCTCGAAAAACAAACAAATAAATAAATAAAATAAACATTTTTGTTGGCGCCAGGGCTGTGATTCAGTAGATGAGTACCTGCTGAGGCTAACATTAACTCCATAAAACCTAAATTAAGATTTTTTTTAAATTGTGGTTATAATCTTTTTATGAATATTTATTTCTGTCTATATTGGAATAGTTATCAAACTTACTACTTAACAGCTTCTGTTTTTGTGAATCTTCTGTGGTCATTTGTTTCTTTGTAATTTTTAGTTTCCTGTAACTTTAATTTCTTATTTGAAGGTGAGGATGGGGAGAAGGTTCAAGTGTTGGTGGGTTTTTTTCCCCACTTTAGTGGCTTGAGTGCTGTCCTAGCATATTTAGCTCATCAAGTTTTATAGCTTAAAAGGCAGAGTGTCTCTGTGTATCCCTGGTTGGGATGGTACTCTGTAAGCCAGGCTAGCCTCACACCCAGAGATCTGCCTGACTGCTTCCTGGGTGCTAAAGCTAATGGTGTGCGCCAGCTTCCCCTGCCTATACTTGAATTTTATTAAAGAAACAAATATTTTCTTCTATTCAATTTTAAGAATATATATCACTGCTGGGCATAGTGGCACATGCCCCTAATCTCAACACTCAAGGAGGCCAGTGGCATATTAATTTTTGCCCTTAGTAGTTTTATCTGAGATTGATTGTTTAATCATGTCTAGCTGTCAGTTGGTGTTATATTAATATTTATTACAGATATGATAAAACTGGCAAAAGTTAATTAGTAATTTCTTAGAATGCTTTAGTGTAGAGCAAATGCATGGTGTCAGACTCCTAGGCATTAGCCTTTCTGATAAGAGCATCTTAACTTTTTCTCAATTTGTAGGCAGCACTACAGAAGCAGCAAGAAGTAGTGGTGGCTGGGGTGTCATTGCCTGCATCATCAAAGGTGAACACAGCTGGAGCAAGTGACACACTGTCTGCTAATGGACAGGCCAAAACCCACACTGAAAATCCCGAGAAAGTCCTTGAACCAGAAGCTGCAGAAGAAGCCTTGGAAAATGGGCCCAAAGGTAAGGTTTAGCACGTGTTGATCCATCCAGATGCCACGCTTAGACCTCAGGGAGATGAGCTGAGTGGCTTTTGCTCTTTGAGTCTGAGTGTCGCCCCTGATGTCACAGACATCAAGGATGAAAGGCTAGGGATCTAGTTCCGTTGAGAGAGAGCCGTTGCTTGGTGCTCAAAGAGCCCTGGGTTCAGTTTGAGGCACCACATGGAACTGGATATGGTAGCCATACCTGTTATCCCAGATCCCTGTTCTTTAGACATCTGTCAAATTCACCAGCTTTTGGTTTTGTGATCTTCTGAAACTGTTTGTTTCCTTGAAGTATAGTTTTCCTAGTTTTAATTTTCAGCAGTTGGAAGTACGGATAAGGAGATAAGGAGGTTTGAGTGGGTTTTCTCTTCCTTCCTTCCTTCCCCACTTCACTGAGTGCAGCGCTGGGCTCAAGTGTGTGTAGATAAGGAGGTTCCTGAAACCTAATCGACCTTCCCTGACATTTTACAGCAAGTAACAGAAGAATAGCTTCAGAGAAGACCTTCTTTACTTTAGTCTTACCAAGAGTTTATACCAGTATTTGTTTCACAGTTATTGATTTACTCTATAAATATATGTAGGCACACAGGGAGGTAAGAAGACAGTTTGCAAAATTTGGTTTTCTATCCTGTGGATTCTGATGAATAACCTCAAGTACTCAAGTTTGGTGCTGAGCGCCTTTACCTGCTGAGGCGACTCATTGTTTTTTTTTTGTTTGTTTGTTTGTTTGTTTTCTCCTCCTCCTCCTCTTTTTCTTCTCCTTCTCCTACTTTTTTTTTTTTTGGAGGCAGGATCTCTCCATGTAGCCATGGTTGGTCTTCAACTCAGGAGCTCTGTCAGCCTCCAAAGTGAGTGCTGGGACTGAGAGGTGCATGCACCACCACAACTGCTGATTTGTTTCATTTCCTAACAACTCAGGATGGCCTTCAACTCACTATGTAGCTGGCGATGACTGTGAATACTGGTTCCTGCTTTCTGTAGAGCTAGACTGGACCCAGGGCTGTGTGCTCACCAAGCAAGCCCTCTGAACTGAGCTGCATCCCGGCTCTGCTAGGGTTTGCAGATGATAGGAGTGTGGTCAGTGAGTCCGATTAACTTACCCGCTGAGCTGTGCAGTATACCTCGCTGTCGCTCAGTATTGTTGCTCAGTAACAAATGTTTGTCCTTTCCCTGTGAGTTCCTCCAGTGCTTCTAACATTGTCCAGGATTTTCTGATTCTCTTAGCTCTTTTCAGAAAAGCCCTTAGAACTTTAAGATGCCCAGAGGTTAAGAGTTTTCAACAGATAGAATGAAATGAAAGCAGATTTTTAAGAAAATTCACTTGTAAGATTGTGTATTCTGTTTTATTGAAGGTCATTTTATGATGACCTCTGAGTACCTGTGACCTTCTTGATATTATAATAACCTGAGAAGCCTTTCTGTTTCCTTCCGTCCTTGGTCTAAGCTAACACCTATTGCCCTTGGTGTTAGAACACAGGTAGCCCTGTGCAGATGTTCTCTGCAGGCTAAGAACCCTTTGGCTTCAGCTTTTGTAAATCCTGTTGCCTTTAGACTCTCTTCCAGTGATTGCAGCTCCATCTATGTGGACAAGACCACAGATTAAAGACTTTAAAGAGAAGATTCGGCAGGATGCAGATTCTGTGATCACAGTACGGCGAGGAGAAGTAGTCACTGTTCGAGTCCCCACTCATGAGGAAGGATCATACCTCTTTTGGGAATTTGCTACAGACAGTTATGACATTGGGTTTGGGGTTTATTTTGAATGGACAGATTCTCCAAATGCTGCTGTCAGTGTGCATGTCAGTGAGTCCAGTGACGACGAGGAGGAGGAGGAAGGTAGGTTTTGGTTCACGTTTAGTCCTGCTAGCACTCATGGACAGGGATGTTGGGTGGAAAGACTCTGAGAAAGGCCCATCTATCCAAAGACCCTGAACATGAATTTCTCTAAAATGCAGGAAAGTCTATTTAATTCTGAATGTTGTTTTACTTACAGTCTTATATATTGGAAAGCTAAGTATGTGAAGACCCTTTGAGGTTTGTTGTTGTTTGTATATTTGGGGGGGGGGGGGTTGGTTTTTTTTTTTTTTTTTTTTGGTTTTTTGAGACAGGGTTTCTCTGTGTAGCCCTAGCTGTCCTGGAACTCACTCTGTAGACCAGGCTGGCCTTGAACTCAGAAATCCACCTGTCTCTGCCTCCCAAGTGCTGGGATTACAGGCCTGCGCCACTAAGCCCTGTGTATATTTTGTGTTTGAGACAGGACCTTGCTTTGTTGTCCAGGCTGGTTTTGAACTACTAGGCTTAAGCAGTCCTCTTCCTCGCCCTCCCTAGTAGCTAGGGCTGCCTTGTAAAGGTTTGAAAGAGCAAGTAAAAATTCTTGTCAACAAAAGAATTTATATTTCTGAAAACAATGTTTTTGTTTTAAAGACAGGATCTTCCTTTGTTAGTTCATGGCCAGCTTGGTCTACAAAAGACCAAGTTCCAGGACAGCCAGAAATGGAGAAACCTTGTCTCAAAAAATTAAACAGTAAAACACTAAAGCAAGCAGACAAAAGACAGGACCTTCCTGTTTCAGTCCCAGGTGATTATAGGTGTGAGTCACCACCACAGCTGGGTTCCATGGAGCCAAAGCCTTCCTTTAGTTTACTATATAGTCAAGAATGGCCTTGAGCCGGTGCTGGTGGCACACACCTGTAATCCCAGCACTCTGGGAGGCAGAGGCAGACGGATTTCTGAGTTCGAGACCAGCCTAGCCTACAGAGTGAGTTCCAGGACAGCCAGGGCTACACAGAGAAACCCTGTCTCAAGAAAAAAGAAAACAAACAAACAAACAAACAAAAAAGGATGGCCTTGAACTCCTGATTTTCCTGCCTCTGCTTCCCAAATGCTAGGTAATTCCACAACATCCAGAGCTGCTGGACAGGAAAACCCTGTCTCAAAAGCCAAACAACTTTGCTGGAGAGATGGCTCAGTGGTTAAAAGCACTGGCTGTCTTCCAGCGGTTCTGAGTTCAATTCCCACATGGTGGCTCACAGCCATCTGTAATGGAGTCTGATGCCCTCTTCTGGTATGTCTGGAGACAGCTGCAGTGTACTCATATAAACAAAATAAATCTTTAAAAACAAAAAACATTGGGAGTGGGGGCAGAAACCAATAACAACAAAAAGTTGTGTGTAAATACAGAAAACTTGACCAGATCTCAGCCACTCTTTCCTTGGAAATCACCATCTCACAAGAGTGTGACTTTTCATTCCTCTCAGTAAACAGCCAGGAATTTTAAAAGACCTTTAGTAAACTATCTTGGTCTAAGAAATAAGTTAAAGGATGTATTGATCTTTGGGAAGCTGCCCTCCTCAATTTTGTTAGCTGGAAAACCTAGAAGTTGTGACATTTCTACAAACTGAGTGAGCCAGATTGAAACTGATGCAGGTCTGCAGTGCCAGCGGTGAGAACAGCTGAGCACCTGGTTCCACTTCTCAGGGCTGACCGACCGAGCTGTCCAGGGGCTTCTGAGAAGCCTTTGTTCTTGTTTAGAGTACTATAGTATTTCATAGGGTACTGTACTATTGGAATAAGTTTAAGAGCTGGTCTTGGGATGGGCAAGTCCCTTTGACTTTAGAAGTAGCCCTTTGTTGAATCACACTGTTGTGCTTTAACGCCACTGCACCCCCGTGGAAGAACATGGAGCATGTCTTGAGATTCACTTAATATGTAGTTAGCAATTGAAATTTCATACTAGCTTTTCAGCTCCAAAGACAGATTTTGTTCTGTGCCGTTTCTATCTGAACTACCAGAGTGTCCCAGGCTTTGCAGTAAGTCTTTCAGACTGTCATCTTGGAAGATTAAAACCCTTAATTAAATATCAAAACATGTCCTGCCTTGCCCTGCCTCCTTTTCCTCCCTCCCTCCCTGTCTCCCTCCCTTTTTTCCTTCCTTTCTTTTCTTTTCTCTCTTTTTTTTTTTTTTTTTGGCTGTCTTGTTACTGTGTTGCCCTGGCTATCTTAAAACTCACTCTGTGCCCCCCCCCCCAAAAAAAAGCTGGGTGGTGGTGGCGCACGCCTGTAATCCCAGCACTCTGGGAGTCAGAGACAGGCGGATTTCTGAGTTCGAGGCCAGCCTGGTCTACAGAGTGAGTTCCAGGATAGCCAGGGCTACACAAAGAAACCCTGTCTTGGAAAAAAAAAAAAAAAAAAACCAAAAAAAAAACAAAAGAAAAAGAAAAAAAAAAGGTGTGAACCACCACTAGGTTGGCATGTTTTGTGTGAACCACCATGCCCGGCTTGTTTTTTAAAGATTGACTTTTTAGTTTAGTTTAGTTCTGTATGTTTTTGTACCACAGGCATGCCTGATGCCTGCAGAGGTCAAAAAGGGTGTCAGATCTTCTGGAACTGGAGACAAAGAATTATGAGCTGCCCTGTGGATGCTGCCAGCTGACTTTGGTCCACTCCAAGAACAAGATATCTTAATGGCTGAGCCAATTCCAAGGCTTTGACATTTTGTTAACAATGTTTATTCCTAAATACAAGCAGCAAAGTGAGACATTTCCCATAATACTTACCAAAACCAAAAGGTGGAGGAGGGGGCAAGGAAAGGTAGAGTGCAGACAGTTGAGCCGAGTGTACTACCAGTACCCCAGCACCAGGGCCAGCAGCTAAGCCTGTGCTGGCCTTTCTCAGTCAAATCAGACTGCTTGTAGATATAGAGAAAGGAAAGTGTGTGTTTCTTGGAGAGATTTTTTTTTGAGTGCTTCCTAAGAGTCCTGAGGAGTAGTTTCAGTGGTAGGGTTCGTGCTCTCTATGCACAAGATCCTTGGCACTTCAAAAACAAAAGAGGAAGAGACAGAGTTAGTTCTTGGCCCCGCTAGATGTGATTATCCTCATCTGGGATCTCGGCACTAAGGAGGCTGGTGTTGGGAGGCCATTAATTGATGCCAGCGTGGGCTAGATAGTGAGTTCCACATCAGCCTAGGGACTAAGGCAGACTGTCTCAAAAACTGAGGACAACGGGCTAGAGAGATGGCTCAGCAGTTAACAGCATTCCCTCCTGAAGAGGACCCAGGCTTGGTTCCCACATAGTTCTTTAACTGCGCATAGCTATAGTTCAGAGGAATTCTGCAGGTACCAGGCATGCACTCTCTGTGCATACATATATGCATACATGCAGGTCAGAAGTCCATGCACGTAAAATAAAGTGACTCTTTCAAACAGGTAAGATGGAAGGAAAAAAATTGCTCTGCTCTGAGGTTTGGTTGTTCTCTTGTTCTGCCCATTAGAGATTTTTTAAAAAGAAAATGACTTCCTGCTTTCTGTTATGAGCCCCTAGCTGATAAGTTCGGGGATTATTGCCATTGGGGTAATAGCTGGTAAGCAGGACTGGAGCCATGGCTCAGGTTCTCACTGCTCTTACAGGGCACCCAGGCTCAGTTCCCAGAACTGATGCAGGCTCAGAACTGTCTGCACCTTCAGGTAGGGCTCCTGACACCTCCCTCTGGCCTTCTCACACAGCTGCTTATATAGGATACGCATGCTGACAAATAGGTGCAAATATACAAATAAAACGTAAGATATAAGGCAGTCTTAAAGTTTTTGGGTTTTGTTTTTTTTTTAATTTGGTTTTTTTTTTTTTTTTTTTCCGATACAGGGTTTCTCTGTGTAGCCCTGGCTGTCCTGGAGCTCACTCTGTAGACCAGGCTGGCCTGGAACTCAGAAATCCACCTGCCTCTGCCTCCCAGAGTTTACAATGGTGTGCGCCACCATTCCCCAGCAAAGTTTTATAAAAAAGAGAACTGGTAAAACAGCTGAAGTCTCTGACCTTAGCTCTGCTGTATGTCTCAAAGGGAAGGTAGGGTTGTGTACTCATAGACATTTCTAACCATTCCTAAACACTGATCCATTCAAATCTCCATTCGAGCAGGAATAGTGAGATCTTACTAATTGTAAAATCTGTTCCACTAGGAATGAAACTGTGTGGAAACTTAGCTCACGGGGCGCACTGGGCCTTAGATGACAACTGTGCACCATTGATGTGTCCATAGATGTCCTGTGTAGTCCGCAGAGGTCAGGGTGGTAACACAGCCTTGGCCGGACTTGAAATCACTTTGTAAACCAACCTGGCCTTTAAACATTCAGCGGTTTCTCCTTCTGCTGCCTCCACAGTTGCTGCACTTAAAATATGCACCATTGGGGGCTGCAGAGATGGCTCAGCAGTTAAGAGCACTGACTGCTCTTCCAGAGGTCCTGAGTTCAAGTCCCAGCAACCACACAGTGGCTAACAACTATCCGTAAAGAGATCTGATGTCCTCTTCTGGGGTGTCTGTAGACAGCTACAGTGTACTTACATATAATAAATAAATCTTTTTTTTAAAGTGTGTGCCATCACGCCCAGCTGCCATTCAGATTTTTGTCTATGTGGTGGTTTGGTTTTTCTCCCTAGGTTTGGAAAGGTAGAGTTTGTTTTCTCTGAAGAAACAGGACTGATAACTTGCCCTCTGCTGCAGTTCTCTAGTTTATAGCTTTTTCATGTCCCAGTGGTTTGCTTAAATTGACGAAAGATGAGGCTGGAGAGCTCAGTGGTTAAGAGCACTCAGTGAGCTGGGTGGTGGTGGCGCACGCCTGTAATCCCAGCACTCTGCCTCCCAAGTGCTGGGACTACAGGCTTGCGCCACCATGCCTGGCATATGTAATATGTTAAACTAAGACAATTTGGCTGCTGGGATTTAAACTCAGACTTCTGGAAGAGCAGTCAGTGCTCTTAAACGCTGAGCCATCTCTCCAGCCCAGAGCTCATTTTTTATCTACGTTTCATCTCTGCTAAACAGGACTAGGGGAACTAACAGTTTGTAGCTGCCTCTGCGTACCTCTCCTGTGGTTTTTATATTTAAAATATATAGAAGCTATAGTTCGCCTAGGCTACCATTTCTAAAATGAAGGTGGACTCGTAGGATATCAGCACAGCTTTCTTTGGTGTGCCATGACTACGATATCTCCACATATAAGGAAGGCATTAAGAACTGAACAGATTTAGAATGGGAAAACCAAGCTGGGATGTGAGCAGTAGTAACCCAGAAGGCTGGGTGCAGGTTGTTACCTCTACCCTGTGTCTGTCACTGCGGCACTTTCCGAGCCCAGCAACTGTGCATAGTGGTGGACAGGCATTCAACTGAAAGACAGGCGCATGTCCGAGGCACAGGGGAAACTGATTTAAGGGAATTCCTAACCAACAGTGCCTCAAAGCATGTAATTTCATTGCTTGATGAGTGAGGCGGTATTACTGGATCTAACACTGACTTGTGTCTTCTGTTCTTTCTCACTGTCTCACAGAAAATGTCACTTGTGAAGAGAAAGCAAAAAAGAATGCCAACAAGCCACTGCTGGATGAGATTGTGCCTGTGTACCGGCGGGACTGTCACGAGGAAGTGTACGCAGGCAGCCACCAGTATCCAGGGAGGGGAGTCTATCTCCTCAAGTTTGATAACTCCTACTCTCTGTGGAGGTCCAAGTCAGTCTACTACAGAGTCTACTATACTAGATAAAGCTGGTGTTACAGAGTCTGGAGTCTAGGGTTGAGCCGAAGATAACATTTAATTACCTTTGACTTCTGTGGCGCATAGGAGTCAATGTTTACCTTCTCAGTTTTGTTCTGATGGTTTATGAACTCGTGTTGAGAACCAGGATTCCTTGAGACTCTTTAGCATTAATGCTCTGAGGTTAAAAGCAGTTCAGAAGACTCATCTAGCCCTTGGGTGCTGACCAGCAGAGCCGCTAGTGGATATTGGAGTCACATGAACTACGTGTTAATATTCAGTCTCCAAAATAAACGTTCCAGCGTTGTCTTGACCTGAGTAGGGGGTGCATTGCTGACTGTTCCGTGTGTTGTGCAGAGCCACGGTTACAGATGTAACTGGGGAATGCTTCTGTGCTAGTCTACTTCAATGCAGCTGGCCTTGACTAAATGCATCAGTTTGAGACTTAGATAAGCTCAAGACCTCACAAATTATAGTAGAAAAAGAAATGGCCTCAACTTGAATTTACCTGAGTAACCAAGGCTGTTTTTACTTTGGGTACAGCTATTTAGTTAGTTATGTTACAGAAAATTATTTTCTGAGAGAATCTTAAACTTAGAATATTTAAGCCCAGTAGGTAATTGACATGTAGAGACTCAGAAGACCTCAGCCCACCAGGTCCTCCCTCGGACTGTCAGGCCTCTTCTTCCATTTGCCATTCACACTACTGCTAACAACACAAAACTAGTTGGTTTTGTGGACCATCTCAAATTGAAACTATTTTCTGTAAAAAACATATAGCCAGGAGTTTTATAAACTCAGCTGGCATCTACTGAACTAAAATATGCAAAATCACTTTAGTATAATTCAGCATTTGAGGAGTACCATTGCACTAATAATAGGAAATCACTGCCAGACACAGTCCGACTTTCTATTTGTTACTAGGGCACAAAGTACTCCACAATCCCAGTGTGGAGTTACAATCTAGAGAAAATTGGACGTGCACGTGCTTAAATGTTACAGCTTTAATCTGTATTATGTCTTGCTGGTGGTAAAAAGAACATCTTTAGTTTTCTTATGAAAACAAATCCACATTCATTAATTCAAATTTGTCTAAGAGGTTAAGTTCTAAAGGGAGGGTAAGATAGATAGAAAATGATAGAAACAGTGTATGCCTAGTGTTAATGTTGTCACTGAAGTCTTAGGTTTAATTTTGACATCACAGGTCCCTTCCAGGGGCCCACTGGCTAGCTGCAGTGTTCACGGGTCACTACATTCAGGCTATTTGAGGTTTTCATATGCTGCATTTCTTTCTGTTTTTAATACCTGGTTTTATAGGTTCTCCTTTGTTAAGAAACTGGATTATTTTCTCCTAACCAGTGCTTAATTTGTGTTCTTGAATTTTCATTCAGAAGTAGTCAAATGTCTATGCTGTTACATCCAGAATATTCATTAGGCTGCCCCTCAGCTCTAATGTATATAGAGAAACCACAGAGTTAGGATTTTTTTTAATGAGAAAAATACTGTATTTAAAATGTAAAATAAACTTTTAAAAAGCAAGCACTAATATATATTTCTTTCAGCCTTTGATTACAATTTTGTCCTTGCACATGTTAAGATAAATTATCTTCTAAAACTCTTGTTCTTGGGAGCAGTGTATGTTACTTTACATAGCTGTTTCTGTCACATGTTCATATCTGAACATTTTTGGTTCTAAACTTTTTTATTGCCTTTGGCTGTTGATTAGTACCGTACAAGTGCGATTTCAAAAAGATCTAAAAAAGTAATATATTTAATCAATTAAAATGTTTATCTGTAACTCGTTGATGTTTCTGTTAATACAGTTTCCTGAAGCACTTAATTGTCTTTCTTCATTTAGATAGAATAAGAAATGCCTTAGATGTTTTCCGTTTATCTAGTTGAAAAAAAATACCAAAGTTTTTCTGGCTGGCTAGTTTTTCCTGTGAATCATAATGGACTTTAAGTTGTCCAGACTTGGTGAGAAGGGAAGTGTTGGCTTTTTGTCCTGCATATGCCCAGAGCCGCCCTGTGTGGCCTTTGCTGTGACATGGGAGATGACGTATTTTATGCTGGCTCCTGGACGTGTGGCCTCTGAGTGGACCAGGTGCTTGCAGAGCTTCAGACCGATGCAGGGCCGATCCCATTGATGGTCTTGGTCTTTTGCTGTGTGTGGTGGATCTTGACTCAAACCTGAGAACAGTCAGGGAAGCTGTTGGGATATTAGTGGATTTGGGAGCCAAGGCCCTTTTTTTTTTTTTTAAAAGACAGTAGAGGCCACGCCCTAACCACTTATCTTATAGAAGTAGCTGCTTCCAGATAACAAACGGCCACCAGCGATCCACTGAATGACACTTGACACTACGGCAGCCCAAACCAGCTTTTTTTCATGCAATCTAAAAATGTATGTCTATCTGTTAGGGGCAAAGTGCATCTTAATTATTCTAATTCTTCTCCTTACGGCAGAGGCCAGGCTTTCTGTGTAACCCAGGCTGCCTTCTGCCTTCTGAGTGCTGAGATTCTAGGTGTGTGCATACCCAGCCAGCGTTAGACTTTTAATTTACTCACATGTATAGGTGTTTTGCCTACATATATGTCTGTGCACCATGTTCATGCCTACTGCATGCAAAGGCCTAAAGAGGCATTAGATACCCAGGAACTAGAGCTACAGTGGAGAGTTGCCATATACACATTGGATCATACATGTCAAAAAGGATTTGTTTTGTTTTTAACTTTAAAAGCATGTCTAGGGGATGCAGCGGTGACTCAGTGGTTATGTGCTACTCTTCAGAGGACATGAGTTCAGTCCGTGCGCCCACATAGCACTGTTCACTATACCTTGAGCGCCAGAGACTGATCTCCTTTTCTGGCCTCTGAGTATCCATATTCCTATGAGCATACTCAGGCAAACACATATATGCATACACATAAGAAATTTTTCCAGATACTAAGTACAAGCATAATACCCAGTACCCTCAATGTTCGATACCATAAATGTTCCTGGTTTTAGCCTTTTTCATATACTGTAGTGTTTGTATAGACATGAGACCTCCTGGGACCTAAGTGTGAGCGTGAAAGTCATCCCTGTTTGATGTGCATGGTACACTCATAGCTGAAAGATAAGTTTATTTTGAGGCTGCCTGCGTTTGACAGTGGCCCACCTGGTGAGATCATTTACTAACTCGCAAAGTATTTGGTTTAGAAGGGAAAGGCTCCTGCTGTGCGTGTTTGGCCTGCTGAGTTCATCCCAGAACCCCATGTAAGGGTAGAAGAGTGAGCCACAGCCCACAAAGTGGTCCTCTAATTTCCACATGTGAACCGTGGCGTGTGTGTGCCCACACATGATATTAAAGTTTAAATCTACAACAATGATATTCCACTATTTCCCTGGTAAGCGCTAATAGGGTACTGCGGTTACCATTCTTCCTATTGATTGTTTGGATTTCCCCTCCTGGAAATTTTCTGTGTCCTTTACCTATCTCAGTTAAACTTTGTCTTAGTCAGGGTTTCTATTCCTGCACAAACATCATGACCAAGAAGCAAGTTGGGGAGGAAAGGGTTTATTGAGCTTACATTTCCACATTGCTGTTCATCACCAAAGGAAGTCAGGACTGGAACTCAAGCAGGTCAGGAAGCAGGAGCTGATGCAGAGGCCATGGAGGGATGTTTCTTACTGGCTTGCTTCCCCTGGCTTACTCAGCCTGCTCTCTTATAGAACCCAAGAGCACCAGCCCAAAAGTGGAACCACCCACAAGGGGCCCTCCCAACTTGATCACTAATTGAGAAAATGCCCCACAGCTGGATCTCATGAAGGCACTTCCCCAGCTGAAGCTCCTTTGTGATAACTGCAGCCTGTGTCAAGTTGACACACAAAACTAGCCAGTACAAACATCTTTTAGGGTTATTTACTTTATTATTTGTTTCAGTGTTTTGCCTGCATGTATGCTTGCACACTACACATGTACACAGTGCCCACAGAGGTCAGAAGAGGGTGTCAGACACTGAGAAGACTTACAAACATTTGCCAGCTGCCATGATGGGACCCCTGAACCTCTGCAAGAAGTCAAAGCTTTCACAACCGTCAGTTAAATAATTTTGTATGATCTTATTATCTTTTTAATTCAGTTTAAATTGGGTGTGGTAGTGCATGCCTTAAATCCTGTCATTAGGCAGAGGCTAGTGCATCTCTGGATTTAAGGACAGACTAGACTCCACACATAGCAAGCTCTAGGATAGCCATGACTGCACAGACTGTCCCTAAATAAGTAAAAATAGTTTACATATCGGGCTGACAACTGGTTCTGGGTGGCTCACCTGCCATCAAGCTTAAGGACTGAGTTTAATCCCCAGGACTGGATTTCCCAGGGTGAGGGTTCCCAGGAGAATCCCTTGTGACTTACGGGCTGTCTTGTGACTTTCACATTCAAGCCATAGCATGTATGTGCACACACAAAAAATTTAAAAACCTTCCCAATTTTAGTCTGTATTTTGTGTGTATACAACACAGGTGTTTTGTTTTTATTCCTGTGTGGGGTTTTGCTTATTTCCATATGTATGAGTTTCTGTGGTGTTGGATTTATCAGTTTGTCCATTTACATATATTTGAATTTCATTTTTAATCATTGTGCCTGTGGGGATGTGTGCCTTCAGAAGAGGAAGTCAGGTCTCTTAGAGCTGGACTCATAGGTGAGCTTTTTTTCTGCCATTCACCGTTGTGTTGCTGTGAAGAGACACAGTGACCAAGGTTGCAGAAGTCTCTGAGCTACAGAGTACAGAGTGAGACCCCATGTCAAAGAAGGGAAAGGGGGAGGGGAGAATGAGGGTCAGAAAGATGACTTAGACCAGGGATTCTCAACCTTCCTAACGCTGCAACCCTTTAACACAGTTCCTCATGTGCTGACCCCCAACCATAAAATTATTTTTGTTGCTACTTCACAACTGTAATTTTGCTACTGTTGTGAATCTTAATTTAAATGTCTGAAATGCAGCCCCTGTAAAAGGGTCATTTGACCCTCAGGATGGAAACCACTGGCTTAGAGGTTAGAAGCCCTTGTTATTTTGCAGGGAGCCCAGATTCACCTCTATACACATTCAGACAGACGTGTGTGTGTGTCTGTATAATGTGACTCTCCCCCTTGAGAAGCCCAAGCCTATTCCTACCAGGGGCTTGCACACCGCACACAAACACACATACACACACAGTGGGGATCATGAATTCAGGTCTGGGTTGCACTGAGTGTTAAGCCTGCCAGGGGTGTATGCTATATGTTATAGCAAGACTGACTCAGGAAAAAAAGTGCACCATAGCTGTTCGAGCTTTTTGAATAAAAAGGCCTCATGCTGTAGGAACTGAGCTGCATCCCACTGCAGCTGACATAACAGATTACAAGAAGACCGACCCGAGAGCCTGACAAGTGCCACGCATCAGGGGACATATTCTGTGTTCCTGTTGACCTGTGATCTCATGGTCTAGGAAATGAGAGCTGGCGCTGAAGGGCTTTCCTGGCAGGTTGAAGATGTGGGTAAGCCACCTTGGCAGCCAGTACAATAAAAACAGCATTTACGGCGGGGTGGGAAGGTGCCCCGTCTGGCCTTTACACCCCATCAGTAGGCTGTTGAGATACAGCAGTCCCCAGAACCATGCTGTGGGATGTGGACATGCTGACCCTTGCTCCATTCAGCTGGCCAGAGGGACTGGTGCCCCTGGCTGCTGTGTGTATGACCACAGTCTCCTCTAGTTTTAACAAGAGAGGTTGGTGCCTCCCTCATAAGGAGTGCCACCTCTCTAGCAGGAAGTAGAGTGGACTTCGGCACTGGGCAAGCAGGAAGGTGTGATCTGCTAAAGGGTGCAGTCTGCCTGGTGCCTGAGCTGTGTGGAAGATCTGGGCATGCACAGAGCCACAGACTCAGTCCTGTTGCCTCCTGCTAACCAGGCACTACTAGCGCATGCGTCATCCTGGCATGTGTAACTAGGTGTTGTCCTTGGGGACAGGAGTGTCGTCAGGCTGCTCACATCAGCTTGGGAGCAGCTTGCATCAGGGACTGCATTCGATAACAACTTTACTAAAACTGGGCGCTTTACACATCACCTCCAAGGGAGTCAGCAGTATCAAGACGAGGCTGGTGTCTCCTCTCTGCTACCAGCTGCCAGAAACTCATTGGACAGCAAACAGAAACATTGTTTTTTCAACACAGGGTTTCTGTGAGTAGCCTTGGCTGTCCAGGAACTCACTCAGTAGACCAGGCTGGGTTCAAACTCAGATTCATCTGCCTCTGCCTCCCAAGAAGCAAATGGCCACAGGTGTGGCTGCTGATACTTTGGTGAAGAGTGGGTGATGTGGTCCAAATCAGTGATGGACATGACAAGACTTTCCCATGAAGCAAGGCTTCTCGACTTAAGTACCTGCTGTTGAGTAAGGGACATGCCTGCTGTGGCCCACAGGGACATGCCTGCTGTGGCCCACGGAGGACTTGAGAGGGAGGCAAGTCTGTCTGCGGATGTCAGTCTGAGGCTCCCTCAGCTTCCTGGAGAGGGTGGATATGCCAAGTTTTCATTACTGACTCATCTGTCCATGGACAGCTAGGTTGATTCAGTTCAGCAGTGAATAAAGCCACAGCAGACATGGACATGCAGAATCTCTGTGGCTAGTGTGTGGAATTCTCTGGGTGTACATCTGGCTAGTGTGTAGAGTTCTCTGCCATGCATGGTGGTTCTAATTTTCATTTTTTCAGAAATATCTAAACTGGGGGCTGGAGAGATGGCTCAGTGGTTAAGAGCACCGACTGTTCTTCCGGAGGGCTTGAGTTCAAGTCCCAGCAACCACATGGTGGCTCACAGTCATCCGTATCAAGATCTGATGCCCTCTTCTGGAGTGCCCAAAGACAGCTACAGTGTACAATAAATAAATAAATAAATAAATAAATAAATAAATAAATCTATTTTTTTAAAAAAAGAAATATCTAAACTGATTTTCACAGTGGCTATATTAATTTGCACCCATCAACAGTGAACAGGGGTGTCTCTCCATGTCCTCTCCAACATTTGTTGTCAGATTTTTATTTATTTATTTATTTACATTTTTTGTTTGTTTGGTTGGTTTTTTGTTTTTTTCAAGACAGGGCTTCTCTGTGTAGCCCTGGCTCTCCTGGAACTCACTCTGTAGACCAGGCTGGCCTTGAACTCAGAAATCCGCCTGCCTCAGCCTCCCAAAGTGCTGGGATTATAAGTGTGTGACACCACCGCCCAGCTATCAAGATTTTTTTGATGATAGCCATTATGACTAGAGTGAGGTAATATCTCGATATAGTTTTACTTTTCATTCCCCTGATGGAGTGAGTTATTGAGCACTTGGGGATAGTTCTTGGGCATCTGTGGTTTTTGAAACTGTCAAGTCATTTGCCCATTTGGTTATTGGCAGGTTTATCTCCTTGATGTTGAATTTCTGTAATTCTGCTTCCTTTAAAAAGATTTGTTTACTATTATATGTAAGTACACTGTAGCTGTATTCAGACACACCAGGAGAGGGCACCGTGTCTCATTTGGATGGTTGTGAGCCACCGTGTGGTTGTAGGATTTGAATTCAGGACCTTTGGAAGAGCACTGAGTGCTCTTAACCTCTGAGCCATCTATCTCTCCAGCAAGAATTTCTGCAATTCTTGCTGGGCATGATGATGCCCGATTTTAACCCCAGCTCCCAGGAAGCAGAGGCAAGAGCTGAAGGCCAGCCTGATCTACGTAGCTTCAGGCCGGCTAAGGCCAGTCTTCTGTAGGTCTTTATTAGATCTGAGAGTTTTCTAGTTGACTCAATAGGATCTTGAGTGAAGAACCATGAACTTTGTAAATAAGGATGGTATGACTTCTTCCTTCCTTTTTCCTTTTGTCTTGTTCTTAGCTAATTACTATATCTAGATTCAACCACTAATCAGGAGTGGGGGGGGGTGAGGCAGACTGAACTCTATGAGTTCAAAGCCAGCCTGGTCTAAGTAGAGAATTCCAGAACATCTTGGAATACATAGTGAGACCCTATCTCAAAAAACAAAAACAAAGCCCAAAGGGGGGGGGGGGGGGTCGTGGTCTGAAGAGACGGCCAATGCCCAGGGTTGCTCTCGTGGAGGACCAGACTTGGTTCAAGACACCAGGCATGCGCATGGTGCATTTACATGCAGGCAAAGCACTTGAATACATGAAATAAAAGTGGATCTTTAGAAAAAAAAAAAGATTTAAATGCTGTGTAAAATAGGAGAGGGGGAGCCAGGCGGTGGTGACGCACACCTTTAATCCAGCACTTGAGAAGCAGAGGAAGGTGGATTTCTGAGTTCGAGGCCAGCCTGGTCTACAGAGTGAGTTCCAGGACAGTCAGGGCTACACAGAGAAACCCTGTCTGGGGGAGGGAGGGATGGAAGGAGCAGGAGAGTAGACATCTTTGTCCTGTTCCTGGTTCTAAAGGAAATGCTCTGTTTGTCTCCACTTAATGTTGGCTATAGGTTTGTTGATGCAGCCTTTATTGTCTTGAGATATTGTCTATCCCCAAAGGCTCAGCATTTCTCTGAGACCAGTCCTTTGGAAGTCTGTGCTCCAGCCAACAGAGGCAAGCTTATTAGAAATGCTACGTATCAGACACCACCCTTGATCTAACCAGAAACTCTCGGGTGGGTGCGGCATGGGGAGCAGGACACCTAGCTGCCACCAACACCTGTGTTTTTGCAAGCCCCCAGGTGTCTCCAATGCACCCACCCTTGGAAGTGAGAACTCTGTTGAGACCAGCTAGTCCAGTTGTTCTGGTGCTGTGCCTGTAGTCACCGAATGTATTGTGGGGGAGGGGAACGGCCTTGCTCCATAGCTCTGCCTCGCCCTCCTGAGAGCTATGATTACAGGTGTGGGCCACCACTCCCAAAGCCGGTCCCGGAAACCTCCTCGTGTCAAGCAAACAGAGATAGCTGATAGCTTGCCACCAGGAACTTTGGGTCTTATGTTTTATTAGGTTCTGGTCTAGTTTGCTTTTTATTGCTATGATAAACACCATAACCAAAAGCTACTTAGAAAAGGGTTTATTTGGTTTACACGTCCACCTCAAAGTCCACGCTCACGGGAAGGGAGGCAGGAACCAGGAACAGGAAGCAGGAACAATACAGGGGCCGCTGCCTACGGATTTGCTCTCCACAGCTGGCTCTGCCTGCTTTTTTATACAACCCAGGACCACCAGCCCAGGAGTCACACATCCACTGTGGGCTAAGCCCTTCCACTTCAATCACTAATCAAGAAAACCGTCCCACAGATACGCCCACAAGCCAATCTGTCAGAAGCAACTCCTCAGTTGAGGTTTTCTCTTTTTAGATGACTCTAGTTAGTCAAATAACCAAAACCTAACCAGTACAGGTGCGCTGAAACAGCTGCGGCCGAGAAATAACGTAGAAGCTCGGAGAAATGGCTCAGCGGTTAAGAGCACTGACTTCTCTTCCGGAGGTCATGACTTCAAATCCCAGCACCCACATGGTGGCTCGCAACCATCCGTAATGAGATCTGACATCCTCTTCTGGTGTGTCTACAGTGTACTTATATTAAAATTTTAAATTAATATATTATTTAATATAATATATTATTAAATATATAAATTTAATATTAAAATACTTACATATAATATTTTTTTTTAAGTAGAAGTTTAACACAGTGTGCTCATGAATCGGCAGTGTGACTTGGGTCATCTCCTCTCTGTTGTGCTTTGTTAGCTCCGATGGCTTAAAGCTACGGAGGAGACACGAAGTCGGTTGGTCCCGTGTTCTGCTTTCTGTTCTACAGGCCCTCACCCAGCCCAGACCTTGGGTCCCCCAGGCTAGTGTGTAGGGGCTCCCAGGGGCTCTCGGTAGATGGCCTTCCAGGTGTGGGTCCCTGCAATCAGGAACACAAAGCTGCAGTCAAGAACTCCCAGATCCAAGAGAAGGAAACAGACCCCAGGGTCTGAAGGCCATCTCTGTCCACCCCATGTGTAAGAAGCGCATGAGTACAAGAGCGGGTGCTGCTGTCTTTGGGAGACACACTCAGTCACTTGTGTCCGTATGGCCAGCATCCATTTTTGTTCCTCCTCCCTGGTCCTTTGAGTGATGGGAGCACAGCCGTGCAGGATGGGAGTGATGGGAGCACAGCCGCGCAGGATGGGAGTGATGGGAGCACATCCGCGCAGGATGGGAGTGATGGGAGCACAGCCGCGCAGGATGGGAGTGATGGGAGCACAGCCGCGCAGGCGTACTGAGACCGCAGCTGGTGCTTTGCAAACCGGACTCGCGACTTAGGAATCAGGTCCGTGGTACTTGGAGCCTGAGAAACCTTTTGATGTTCCGTGATGCGGGCCCTGAGGGGGTGGTGGCGGAACAGCAGGGCTGGCTTTGCAGTTGGTGACTAGAGGGAACTTTCCTAGATACATGAGGACAAAGACCCTTGTGTGGGTGGGGACTAAGAATTTCTCACACACACACACACACACACACACAGCCCCCGCCTCCAGTACCCGTGCCCTGCCCCCTGTCTTTTCAGTTTTCCAGTCAGCACATTCTCTTAGGAGCGAGAGGGTCTGTGCTGTCGTCATTCTTGGGCCTTTGTGCCCACAAGGTGGGTCTTCCAGAAGGTCCAGCTCTTCCGGCAGCAGTTGGCTCCTCTGCAGGGATCGCAGACTGTGTCACAACCCACACTGTCTGTAACCATGGCAGCCAGCGGCCATACTACCCAAGTCTTAACCTCTCAGAATTGTGTGCGGCTCAGCCCGGCTTCAGAGAGCACACCCTGAGCTTCCAGGAGCGGAGGGGTCAGGCCTCGGCTCTCGGCCTCCGGAGGGGAAGGCGATCTTATTAGCTTTGGTGCCATCTAGCGGACACATTCAGGCCTGCACGGACTTACTTCCCCTTTTGGTCTCACTTTCGGTTTTTGGACCTCCTGTTTCCTTTTCTAACATCTTCATCTTTCTTTATGTGTGGTGAGGGTACTCACCGCTGCACGAGTGGAGGTCAAGGACAACTTGCAGGAGATGATGCTCTCTTCCATCGTGTGGGTCCTGGGGATCCCACTTAGACCTTCAGATTTGGCAACACGTGCCTTTACCATTGAGTCAATTTGCTGATCCGCTGGCCCGGTCTATCAGTGAGCTCCTCCTCCTCCTCCTCCTCCTCCTCCTCCTCCTCCTCCTCCTCCTCCTCCCTCCTCCCTCTTCCATTTCTCTCCTCCTCATCCTCATCATTAACATCATCCTTCTTTCTCCTCCTCCTCTTCCTCCCCTCCCTCTCTCCTTCTTTGAGACAAGGTCTCAGTAGATAGCCCAGGCTAGTCTCAAATTCAAGCTTCTTCTCTTGAGTGGTAAGATCACAGGGTGCTCCCAAAAGTCTGTATTGTTCATGACGAAGCAGAGGAAACGACACCAACGCCCATGGGTACTGATGTCCATCCTGTGGGACGTTAGGCCTGCACTAGAGAAGCTCCTGCCAACCACACTGAAGGACCGTGTAAGCTGGGCGCGGTGGCTCACGCCTGTAACCCCGCGTTCAGGAAGCCAACGTGAAGGGATGGTTTTGAGTTTCAGGCTACACCGTCAGTTCCAGGCCAGTGGGCGCTGATGAAATCTCCCCTTTCTCTCCCTCCAAACATCTGTTCTTATTTATTCATTTACTTTTTGTTCTTTGGGGTTTGTTTGTTTTGACTGCTGTTTGTTTGGTTTTGAGACAGGGTATCTCTATATAGTCCTGGCCATCCTAGAACTCACTGTGTAGACTAGGCTGGCTTTGAACTCACAGAGATCTGACTGCCTCTGCCTCCCAAGTGCTGGGATTGAGAGCATGCTTGGTACTAGGCACACTTTCTTCTCAGTTCCCTAAGCATCTCCTTAGCTTTCAACCTACCCAGGCCCCTGGGAGCTGAAGCCAGGTGCGTGGCCCTTCCTGGTGTTACAGTTCAGGAACACCTGGTCCACAGCAAGTCTGTGCAGGAGCAGCACCAGGGCCAGATGTTGTCAGGATATGACTGCTAACAGTTTCCACACGGTAGGAGACAGTTGTCCTGCACTGTCTCTTTAAAATAGGTGGGGATGTAGGAACCGCAGTTGGCTCCTCCCATGCTGCCCCAGGCTCTGTAGAGTGGGATGGTTACTTGTGTATTATTGTGAGAAAATATCTGATGGGAACGACTTAAAGAACAAATAGCTAGCTGGATGGTGGGCGGTGTGCATGCCTTAAAGGCCAGCACTCTAGACACAGAGACAGGTGAATCTTTGACTTAGAGGCCAGCCTGGTCTACAAAGCAAGTTCTAGGTCAGCCTAGGCTATACAAAGAAACCTCATCTCAAAAAAAAGGGGGGGGGCACGGTGCTGGAAAGATGGCTCAGTGGTTAAGAGCACCGACTGCTCTTCCAAAAGCCATGAGTTCAAATCCCAGCAACCACATGGTGGCTCACAACCATCCGTAATGAGATCTGACGCCCTCTTCTGGTGTGTCTGAAGACAGCTACAGTGTACTTACATATAATAAATAAATAAATAAATCTTTAAAAAAAAAAAAAGGAATTACTGATTCAGAGCTTTGTGCCCATAGTTCTTTATTCCATCAATTCTGGATCCCTGTGAGGCAGAGGCAGAGCATCATGGCCAATAGGCCGTGTGTGTGTGTGTGTGTGTGTGTGTGTGTGTGAACAAGGTTGTTTACCTCTAGCTAAATAGAAAATAGAGACATGAAGGGACAGGGGCTTGGCATAGCTTTCAAAGGTGCCCACCCCAGTAACCGGTAATCTACTTCCTCTAGCTAGGCCCCGCCTCCTAAAGATTCCGAAGTACACACCTGCTAGCCCATTTCCTGGTGAACGTGCTGGGGGACAAGCTAACTGGACATGACTCTCACTTTAAAGGGGCGGTGTACTCTGGACTTCGTCTCACACCGCTTCCTCTTCCTCCTCAGAGGGGCTGCCTCCCCTGGGAACTACTCCAGCTTGAGAGGTGTGATCTATTCCAAGATTCAGGCTAAAATCCAATCCCCAGCCCAACAAATCACCTAATGTGTGGTTGCTCTGGGAGCCTCCCAAAGGAGAGATCCTTAGAGAAGAGCTAAAGATCAGGGGAGGGAAAGCGCCCCCGCCCCAGTCCCTCTGGGCATGTGAGGACACACAGGTGTTTTCCTTAAGGGAACCTCTCCAGACACCAAACCCCACATCTTGATCTTGGCCTTCCAAGCCTCCAGAACGGTAGTTTGGTTTGGAGACAGAGTTACATAGCCCAGGCTGGCTCTGAACTTACTCAGCTGCTAAGGATGACCCTCTGACCCTCCTGTCCCTCACTGCCCCATGCTGTTATTATACCCCTGCTGATTTTTGCACCCTGAGGAGCAAAGGCCTTCCTACCTGCTAACAATCACTCTACCATGGCGCTGCATTCCCTAGACCTCCAGTACTCTGAAAACAGATTTCATTTGATTATGCACCACAAATAAACAGTAGCACAGATGAGGAAATACTCTTCTCCGATTCCTCAGCACCTAACCAACCTCTTCAGCCCCACAAGGTGGAGTGCCTGCCTCTTCCAAGGACTCCCCTTGCTCTGTGGGCCTCTAGGTTCTGACTGACTCAAAATGTCCGCTAGAACCTCCCCCTCCTCCCTGGCCAGCCAGAATTAAGGACCCACTCCATCAAGCAGCAGGTATGTTAGAGGGGTCTCTACTGAGCCCCACCCCCTTCCTTCGAGGTCCCCAGCAGAACCAGGACTAATTGCAGCATCCTCTGCGGCCTCACCGCCATCCCACCCCACCCCACCCTACCCCCCACTCCCCACCCCCCTTCCCTAGCGGAAAGTTGACTGGCCCTGGCTCCATTATGGGTCTCCACACAAGGTTGCGTTGGGCCTGGGTAGGGCAGCCCTTCCTGGTGGCCAGAGCTGCAGCGGTGTCTGGGCCACCTTTCCAAGCAGGAACCCAAGAACCGAAGCCCGATAGATAACTAGTCTCTATTGTTCTGAAGCCTCCGATAAGCCCAGTAAACAAGGGGAAGAGAAAGGGACTGCTCAGCCACCATCTGTGTCTTCTACAGTGACTGTGGTTCTTCCATTCTGCCCAGCTGGGCCTCCCACACCCAGGGAGCGCGGCATCAAGGGGCGGATCGGCCGCCACAGGAGGGAGAGAGTCCGACGCTAGCACAATAGCCACCACTTCCGCTGGACGAGCGGTCCCTGCCCGCTCCTCCCAGGGCAAGGGTCTCCGGGGCACTCCTCACCCATTTGGTGGTCCAAGCGCTCACACTGGCCTCCCAGGAATTAAGTGTCAACGAAAGTATGCTTCCTTTGTGCAATCAAGGAGACACTCGCATAGGGTCTGTGGATCTGGGTCACCCCTCCGGCTCTGGTCTGGGGACTGTGCGCCCCGGCTCGTAAGACGGCCACCAGAGGGCGCACGAGCGCCGCAACGAGGGCCGGACGCCCTGCACCCCTGGGCACAGGACCCGGACTGGGGTGCTGAGGAAGATCAGACCCGGACCGTCCACTCAGTGCTCCTACCTATGGCGGTCAAGTGATGCTGGCACTGTGGAAGCCATCGTGAGGACTCTCTCTAGGACCCGAGTCATCGGTGACCGCCAGCCCGAGAAGCCAGTTGGGTCATAGTGTGACCTCCATCAGGGGACCTAGTCCTCCTGGGTCTCTGGCCCCTGACAGAAAGCACTACCAGAGTAACGGTGTGATTCCAAGGCTCCCTCCAGCGGGCAGTGGAGTACCAGTGGCCTGGAGACCTTTGGGGGCTCTAATCTTGTCACAGAGGCTGGGAGCAAGGAGCCTCCTGGTCCTAGTGCACGCATTTCCCCAGACTGAGAATGTGCCCTTATGCAATGAAAACTACAACCTGAAGCCAATCTTTCTTTTCAGTAAAAGAGCTCTGTCCTTCCCATAAGCAGGCCTGCTGGAAGCAAACAAACGCACGTAAAATGTCCCAGAGAATAAGATGTCAGGCTAGGGGATTTGGATATGAATTCTGTAAAAAAATTACACTGGTGGGGCTGGAGAGATGGCTCGGCGGTTACGAACACTGACTGATCTCTCAGAGGTCCTGAGTTCAATTCCCAGCAACCACATGGTGGCTCACAACCATCTGTAATGGGATCTGATGTCCTCCTCTGCGTGTCTGAAGACAGCTGCAGTGTACTTACAAAAACCAACCAAACAACAACATAAACAAAAAAAATTTATACTGGTGAAAGTGTACAGGGCTGCTGTGGTCTGAATTACGGTACCCCATGGGTGGAAGGCTTGATCCCCCAGTGTAGAGGAAGGTGGTAGGATCATTACAAGAGGGGCGATGATTTATCCCCTCCCCAAGAATCAGACATTCCCCTCTTCCCTACCATGTGACTGGCTGTCATCTACCACACCCTCTTGCCATGATGGCCGGCCACTTCAGAGACCTCTGAAGCCTTGAGTCAAAGGGAAACTTTTCTCTTCTGGCTGACTGGGCTCAGGCTGGCTGCCCTGCACCACAAAGGTGGCCTTGATCCACCCCAGCAGAGTCAAGTTTGTGTTCTCCCCGGGTGGGTGGCGCTCCTACAGCTGGACCCCTTCCGGTCTCGGCTCCCCACCCCCATCTCCACTCCTAAAGCAGATTTCTGTGGCTGATCTGTGGGGCTCAGCTGCAGACCACTCAGGGAGGGTGATGATGTGGAGCTAGGCTTCTAGCCCATCTGCTCAGGATGAGGCCCCTCTTCCAAGCCGGCAGAGGAGATGAGCAGAGGAAAGTTAGTGCTTGGGAGGAGGGGTGGGAGTGTCGAAAATTTAAGGCATTCTTTGGCATTATAGAGAATTCAAGGCCAACTTAGACCACATAAGATCCCTGCCTTTAAAAAGGAAGTGGGGCTCAGAAGAAGTCTCTCACTCCCCAGATCTGGTCTTGCTAGTTGAACCCAAATTGCCTGCAAAGGATCTTTCTAGACAAAATATCACTGTTAGCCCAGGCCTGTCACATGAGCTATTCTGGAGGTGAAGGCAGAAGGATTTCAAGCTCAAGGCCTGTCTGAGCTACAGAGTGAGTTCGAGGCCTGTCTGGGCAACTTAGAGTGATCCTATCTTAAAATAAAAGTGGTGGGCTGTGAGATGGCCCGGTGAAGGCTCTTGTCACAGAGCAGGAGTGTGATCCTCAGAACTCACGAGGTGGGAGGAGAGAGCCAGCTCCCCCACGCAGGCATAAGTAAATGTGAAGGAAAAAAAAGGAAAGCTCTGGGTGTGGATCCGCGGCAGGCGCCTAGTTTAGCCCCGCCTCCTTCTACCATGTGGGTTCCAGGGATCAGGCTCAGATTGCCAGGCTCGGTGTCAGACTCCTTAGTCCACTGAGCCATCTCCACTGCTGGCTTTGTGAAAATTTCAAGTTCTCAAAGCCAGTGGGTGCACAGAGCTCACCTCAAGTCCGATGAGGAAAAGTCAGAAGCCTAAGGAAAACTAGCTGGGCCACTTCACTCCCACACAGAAGAAACTACCCACGCCCAGGTGTACTTGATGTCCCTCTGTCCCCCCAGGAGGGTAGAAGGAAACCCTGGGAGGCCTGTGGGGAAGACCACTCACCCTGAGGTCAGAAATATCAGTGGGATACACCCAATGCTACTGGTGTGGCCGACAGCTGATTAGTTCCATGGGTGAAGAAATGTTTTCTGCATGTCCGAGAGCCAAAACTCCTCAGCTGGAACACAGAACAGAGCCTGGTGCCCCAGGCCCAGCCAGATGTTGGGGGTGGGGGTGCAGGGGTGACTCAGGTTGTCCCCCAAAGCCCCTTTGCTCCCAGACTTGTGAACCAGGGTCTAGAATTGGTGAAGAGTTTGCCTAATGTGTACCAGGCCCTAGCTGGATTTTCTTAAAGCAGGGAAGCAGAGGCTGGAGGATTGCCAGTTCAAGGCCTGTCTGTGTTATCGGCAAGATTCCTAGGCTCAAATCAAACAAAAACAATGTAAATAACCAGAACTGGAGAGAAGGCTCAGTGGTGGGCATAACTACCATCTAGCCTGATGAGCTGAGTTTGATCTCTCGGATTCTTAGGACAAAACTGATGCCCCAACGTTACCTCTATGCATGTGCCGTGGCATGTGTGTGCATCCCTCCACAAAATAAATAAAAATGCAAAAGATACTGCCAGAAAAAATGCTAGGGTCGTGCTCTGTTGCGCTATGCTGGTCTCTTCCTCTACCTCAGCCTCCCCTGTAGCTGGGACCAGGAGAGTGTGTCACCACGCTCAGCTGGCTCCCTTCTGCCCTTTTATATTTTGATCTGTTGGACTTGGGCATCACTGCAGGGTAAAATGATTGTCAAGAAACCTGGATTCCATCCCCAGCCTACAGAGGAAGAAATCTGAACTATGTGTTGTGTAATTTACCCATGTGTCTCCTTAACCCTACCTAGTACTTAGGAGGTAGAGCGAGAGGACCGCAAGTTCAAGGCCATCTCAGAAACATAGTGAGTGTCTGGGCAATATGAGATCCTGTCTTGAAAACAAGATAATAATATGGAAAAAGAAAAAAAAGTTTCTTTGTATGTGTATGGGTGCTTTGCCTGCATGTATCTGTGTACTTAGAATTTGTAAGTATGCAGTACTTGAAGAGGCCAGAAGAGGGCACCAGACGTCATGGAGCTGGAGGTGAAGCCTTGGGAGTTGCCATGTTGGTACTGTTGGTACTGAACCCGGGTCCCCTAGAAGTGCAACCAGTGCTCTTAATCCTTGAGCCATCTTTCTGGCCCCTCCCCCAAAATTTTTATAAATACTGAAATATATAAAAGGAAAGTGGAGGGCTGGAGAGATGGCTCAGCGGTTAAGAGGACTGACTGCTCTTCCTAAGGTCCTGAGTTCAATTCCCAGCAACCACACGGTGGCTCACAACCGTCGTCCATAATGAGATCTGACGCCCTCTCCTGATGTATCTGAAGATAGCTACAGTGTACTTACATATAATAATAAATAAATTTTAAAAAAAATAAAAGGAAAGTGGAAAATCATAACAGCATAACACAGGAATTCTTGAGAGAACAAATGTGGGGGGGGCAACCCAAAGGTAATGACTGATGGGGCAGTGTTCTGTCAGGGCAGCCAACACAAGGACCCACTGTTGTAGGATTAGAGGACACAGAGGGAAGCCGAGACCTCTGTCATCCTTAGAGACCCGATCTGCCCACCCTGCCCAGGCTGAGCTCCTAGTTAACCAGCCCTCTTCTGGATATTACCTAGAATATTGAGAATACCTGGGAATACCTAGGATCTTGCTGGAGTTAACTGCTTGCCAAGTCCCCTCCCCACTGGGAGAAGAACCTCATTTCTGCCGTCCCAGGGTAGGTAGGTGCCAAGGCACTGTGGTCTCAGCGGTAAGGAGACAGACAAGAAAAGTGAACACACCATGTTTCTGCAGAAGTGGAACTACCAAGTGCCCCCAGGCAGCCAGCGGTGGGAGCGGCTTGGCTCCTGGCCCGTCCAAGGCTCCTAACACAAAGTATCCTTCCAGAGGTGCACCCCTACCCCGCCAGCTGCTCAGGAAGTGGGAAGGGGCTGGAAGAAAACATCTGTACCACCACAGCCGTCAGGTTTTCCTCCTCATCCACCCCTGGTTAGATCGTCCCCAGAAAGAGAGGGCTCTGGTTCCAGTCGAGATATCCTCCTCGCAGACATCTGTCATCTCTTCCTATCTAAGTGATGAGGTGATGCCCCCAGGGGCCAGAGTGACAGCCTTGTTCTCTGCTGTGGGCTGAGGCCTCCCCATCCACTAACCCTTTCTGGTGCTTTTCTTCTTTTCTTTTCTCTTTTCTTTTCTTGACAGGGTTTCTCTGTGTAGCCCTGGCTGTCCTGGAACTCACTCTGTAGACCAGGCTGGCCTCTCAAACTCAGAAATCCGCCTGCCTCTGCCTCCCGAGTGCTGGGACTAAAGTTGTGTGCCACCACTGCCCGGCTATCCTTTTCTTTCTCTTTTCAAAGATTTATTTATTATTATATCTAAGTACACTGTAGCTGTCTTCAGACACACCAGAAGACGGCGTCAGATCCCATTACAGATGGTTGTGAGCCACCATGTGGTTGCTGGGATTTGAACTTAGGACCTTCAGAAGAGCAGTCAGTCCTCTTAACTGCTGAGCCATCTCTCCAGCCCATCTGGTGCTTTTCAAAACTCCCTTCCTTTCCCTGTAGAATGGCTGTACAGTGGGAGGGGAGTCTTCCCCCTTAAGACCCCCCCCATGTCTCTGAAGGGGATCCATCATCCCACTTATGTAAATTACTTTTTTGTTTTGTTTCTGGAGACAGGGTTTCTGGCTGTCCTCGAACTCAGAAATCTGCCTGCCTCTGCCTCCCCAGTGCTGGGATTAAAGGCGTGTGCCACCACTTGCACCCCCCTCACTTATGTAAATTACACTCAAAGAAATGGTCCTTAGAGTTCCCCTCTCTCCCCTCTGTTTCTGTCCATGGCTGCGTGTTCAGGACTTGGAACAGCGCCATGGCCACGTTCATGATGGGCCCAGAGAGAAAATCAGCAACCAAGTAGCAAGAAGACAAAAGAGCCGTGAGCAAGAAAAAAAATAAAAGGTATGAAAATAGGCTTAGCTGCTTTGGGGCTTTCCTTTGTGTTTATTTTTAGCAAGGATTGTGTGCAGAGCTCTGCATTAAAATAGCTGACGCTACCGATCTTTGTTCCAGGATCTGTGCAAGGCGAGGAGGCCAGGCGACCTCACAGCTTTCTGCAGCCCAAAGGGAATGTGATGGGTGCCTGGCCCACCGGAGCTGAATCCAGAGCGTTTGTCTCACAGGACTGTCTCCCTCTCTGGGTACCTTCTGGGTGTAGAGGAAAACAGAAGCCAAATGCTTTGGACAAGGCTGAAAGCGGAAGGCAGCTGTGCTTGGGGGCTCACGTTTGTTTCCAGAATGTATCTCCTGGGAGCGGCTGGGATGCTCAGGCGAGGTCTCCACAAGAGGCATCTCAAGGAGGCAAAAGAGAGGCCACCACTGCTGGGCCTCACGCTCCATTTTGGATTTGTCTTTGAGGATTCCCCCTCTTCCCCAAGGGCTAAGGGAAGGCTATCTAGTTGGCGAGCTCTACCTTAAGACGCCAGATTCTGTCTCAGCCTCCAGTCAAGCCCACTAGTGGAAGTTATCTGGGAGAAACACATGGGTCCTGGGCTTCAAGAGACCCTGAAGGCTGGAAGGGGGGACATTATGAAATACTTTACCTTTGTCCTTCCGGGTCTCAGTACTGGGGACTTGCGGGCAGGGCCCTCCATGCCGAGCCGGATGGAGTAGGGGTGATCATCCATGGCAGGAAGATTAGCGTAGCGCCCTGCAAAGGACTCTAGAATTCTGAGGAAGAGGCAGTGTGACATAGGGACTTTAATTCATCCTCTGGTCAGTTAGCACGTGAGGCGTTCAGGTGGGCAGGTCAGAAGCCTACACTTCAGGGCAGGCTAAGTCACTGCTTATCTACATAAACACCCAGAAGTGTTATAAATTCAGGTTCTGCAAAGTGACCTATGTACCATATGTGACCCGAGAGAAAGAATGATCTGGCACTTCTGCCCCAAGGAACTTCTGCAAATCCAGCCAGCTGCGGGTCATGTGATTCCTGGGCCGCTACTGCAGGAAAACAGCTGCCCTTCCTCCTAAGAGATCCTGTTGTACACACCAGGCCTTGCAGTGCGCACTCCGACCTCTAATTTCTGTGTTTGTGACTAGAGATGATGACAGTCCTGCAAGGTGATGGCGAGGAGGCCACAAGCTTTCAAGTATCAACTTTCTGCTGCAGCGCCTTGCGACTGTGCAACCACAGCAAGGTCAGAACCAGGGTCCCAACCTCTACAGGGCCCCGAGGTTCGCGGTCTCCCACTGCAGGAGGATGCCTGCTTCCGGGACCAGCTTTCTTTTGGGGGAGCTGCGCGGCCTAGCGGCCTCTGGTAACCAATGCACGGATCCCTCTCCTCCCTCTCCCTTACCCCTCCCGAGTCCTAGCTCGTGGTTTGCGTCTTGGCCTCGGGATCCTCCGGGTCCCACCGCGCGCTGCTCGCGGGCAAGCCGCTGGGCTCTGGCGCCTTGAGCGTCGGAGCAGGTCCTGCCCCCGCCGCGGGCGTGGGGACCTAGAGCTGCCCCTTCGCCCCTTGCCTCGGGCCAGAGGCGGACAAGCGACTGTAGAAGCAGCCGCAGGGTCTGCCCTGCCCCCGCCCCGCGCGGAGAGCTGCTGCCAAGAACTGTAATATTAATAGGTACAAACTTCCTGGAAAGATTTTCGTCTTCGCGGTAGATGACCCCTCCTTGTCCGCCGGGGCAGGCGACCGGAGAGTCTGGGACCCACAGGAGCCGGGGACATTTGGGACCCAGGGAGCCGCGGCTCACGAGGACTGTGGTTCATTGGTGGGGACCCACTCGGTGGGCAGGTCACAGACGCCGCGGGGCGGGGCAGGGCCGGGCTCGCCTTTGTAAACTAGGTCCCCAGCATTGGAGCCGCGACATCCAACTGGCCTGGCCCCCGGGAGCGGGCACGCCCTGAGCCACCCCGCCCGCCCGCAAGCTCCGGCCGCAGCTCCTCCTCCGGATCGGCTTCGGGGACGCGGACCTTTGGTCACTTAGCAGCACCCAAACAACTCTGCAGCTGAGGCCCATAGGTGCGTGTCATTGCTTTCTCCAGGATTACCTGGCCCAGAAACAGCTGTAGCCAAAGCCGCCTCTCTCTTTCCCAAGAGAGACAGATCAGGAAGCGTCCCATCGGCCGGCCGCTTGGGCGCTGTGTGGCCAGTCCCTGCCTGCACCTTGCGAATAGTCGGGTCCCAGTGCCCACGCAGGCTGCTCACTTCCGGTGAGTGGCTGGAGTTCCCGAACCCTGTTTTTCCCACCTGAAAGTCATCACTCATTAAAAATATTTACTGAAGCTGATGTGGTAGCAAGTTTGTAATCCCAGCACTCTGGAGGCACAGGCAAGAGAATCTCCACAGTTTAAGGTCAGCCAGGTACTGAGCCCTTGACTTAAACAAATTATCGCTACAAAGCAAACACAAAAATCCTCTTTCCCAGAACTTGAAAAAAGATCAGAATTGAAATACACGCGGTGGGCAGATGGCCATGAAGCTCAAGGAAGCAAGGCAGGAGGACAGAGCAGGACAGAGCTTGTGGAAGTGTTTAGGGTTGGGACCGGGTGGTTGGGATTGAGCAAGCCAGCCGCACACAGAGGCTCACAGAGGAAGACTGGCCTTGCTGGTTCCACCGGAGGTGTGGGATTCAGAGCGGCAGCTCTGGGCATGCTGGGTTTGATGCATCTGTTGGACATCCACGGGTAGAGCGGAACAAATACTGGTCAGACGGGTCTCCCTGCAGAGATGCGAGACGGGAAAACACCGGAAGGAACCACGAGCCAGTCACCTTTGCTTATGGAGCGTGCAACCTTACAGTAATTGTACATAGGTGTAGCTAGCCTGCAACTCTCTGTAGATCAGGCTGGCTTCGATGCAAAGATCAGCCTGCCTCAGTCTCCTAGCTGCTGCCATCCCAGTCTAAACAAAACATTTAAAATTTAACAAATTTAAATTGAAAAACTGTTATTGACTCAGTTATTTGAAAATCTTTATTATGTCTGAAACATATAGACAACTGTTTTTTCAACGGCTTCCACATTAGGCAGTTTATAGTCACCTCTAAGTTCAGCTCCCTGGCATCAGAAACTTTTTTTTTTTAATTTGTTTTTTGTTTTTTTGAGACAGGGTTTCTCTGTGTAGCCTTGGCTGTCCTGGAACTCACTCTGTAGACCAGGCTGGCCTTGAACTCAGAAATCTGCCTGCCTCTGCCTCCCAAGTGCTAGGATTAAAGGCGTGCGCCACCACTGCCCGGCAGAAAGTCTTATTTTATTATTTTATTTTATGTGTATGAGTGTGTTGCCCGTGTGTCTGTGTACTACATGCATGCCTACTGCCCAGGGAAGCTAAAGAGGGCATAGAATCCTCTGGGCCAGCGAGTCCCAGTCCTCAGCAATTCCTCCTCCTCTTCTCCCTGTTTGTTTTTGTTTTATTTTTGTTTTGAGGCGAGGTCTTTCTATGGCTCCCTACCTGACCTGGAACTCTGTAGATGAGGCTGGCCTCAAACTCAGAGATCCTCCTGCCTTTACCTCCTGAGTGCTGAGATTAAAGGCGTGCAACACCAGGTTCCTTTAAGAAGCTGGGGGCATCAGGGCCAATCGTGATGTGTGTTTCCATGACCTGGCACAGGGACCACAGAAGGGGGCTCTGGTTCATCCCTGAATCCTGAAAATCTCAGGTACTCAGGTGCTCACAAGAATTCTAGTGTGAGCCAGGCAGCGGTGGTGTACACCTTTAATTCCAGCACTTAGGATGCAGAGGCAAGTCAATTTTTCTGAGTTTGGGTCAGCCAGCCTGTTCTACAGAGTGAGTTCCAGGACAGCCACAGCCAGGGCTACACAGAGAAACCTTGTCTCAAAAAACAAAACAAGCCGGGCGGTAGTGGCCCACGCCTGTAATCCTAGCACTCTGGGAGGCAGAGGCAGATGGATTTCTGAGTTTGAGGCCAGCCTGGACTACAGAGTGAGTTCCAGGACAGCCAGGGCTATACAGAGAAACCCTGTCTCGAAAAAACCAATTCCAAAAAAGCAAACAAACAAACAAAAAAAAAAAACAAAACAAAAAAGCAAAACAAAACAAAAAAATCTAGAATCTAGTGTGTGTGTGTATGCATATGAATGCAATCCAGGATTTCATGTAAAATGAGATACAAAGCCATAAGGAGCAGGAGTCACTGGGTGTGAAGGAGACCAGGCTCTCAGGAGATGCTTCTCTCAGTCCTTATCATTAGTCCCAGGAATCCCCAAGGAGAGGGCTTTTGCGTATCTTTGCTTTCCTATTAAACCTAACACAGTCCACAATAGTCCACGACTTACAGCCAAGCAGCAGATACTGGCCCTTCCTAGTCCTAGGCTCCAGAGAGGCCCTGAAGCAAGACGCAGAGACCAGACACCTACTGTGTCTCCAGGTTTTGGAGTTAGCATTGCCTCCCACCTATGATCGCTTGATGCACAAGGCTCCCAGAAGAACCAGGAACCAGGCTGAACAAATTTCAAGCTGGTGGCTTCAACCTGTCTGCACTGACTGCCCAGGTGTCCTGGCCCTCCGGTTCGCACCGTCATTCTGTTCCTTCGCCACTATGGCTTTGCCCACACTCCCCCTGGTCCTGCTCAGTTCTTTTGATGGCTACTGGGGAGTCCAGTGAGCAGAGAAGGGTGGAGCCTTCCAAGAGGAGTCAGGAAAATCCAGCAGAGATGCTAGGCAGCAGGGTCCTTGGTGGTAGGAGAGAAGGACCAAGACGGAGCTGTGCTGGGCCAGGGTGAGTGAGGGACGCTGAGGCTCTGGAGAGGCATTCCGAGTGCTGTCCTCTGGGGACAAGACACAGATGGAAGACAAAGGCAGCTCGGAAGGTGTTACATTGTCTCCTACGCCCTTCCTCTCCCACTTTCCATATCCAGGCAAGAACTGACCTGCCTCTAGATCTTACCAGGCAGAACAGTCATTGTTTGACAGTGAGTACTACAGGCACTTCCATCTTCCTAAGCTCTGACCTCTGGCTAATGGACTAGCACTGCCCTGTCAGCTACAACAGGAGGTGACCTGTGTCACTTGTTTGTCACCTATGTCAAAGCTCTGGGCCCTGTCTTCCATGCCAGAGTGAGTGGTAATTGTCCTAAGTTGGTTCTTCTGGGAGTCTGGATCCCCGAGGCACTGGGTAGGTGGGGCAGAGCCTTTCTCTCCACCTGTGTCCCTGCTCAGGGCGGTATAACATGGTTGAATGATGAACCTTCCTGAAGGTAGTCGCTGATCTGTGGTGGACTTCCAGCCATAGAACCTGGTCGGAGGTGACTTGGTCCAGGGGCCTCCCCTCTCTGAGAGCGTCCTCCATCCCTACTACTCATAGGTTAGGTAGAACAGGGCGGGTATCCCGCAGGGATCACTCCTGAAGGGAGAACTGGCTGGGACTTTGCAAAGCACAAGGGTCGCAGCTCTGGGCCTGCTGCCCAGTGAGCTGAACTGCCTGGGTGCATGTGCTGCTGAGAGACTTCAGATGAGATGGAGTGAGGAAAGAGGCCAGGGGCAGACAGGAGGAGGGGAGAGAAGCAGGAACTGCAGGGGCTCCAGGCACTGGCCCTGTTTCAGGAAGGAGAAAGGCCAGAGCCACAGATTGGGCCTCAAGGCTGGAACAGCCTCCTTAGTGTGCTGCCCTCATGAAGTGCACTCCTGGACACGTGACTTCTTCACTTTATAACCCATAATAAAGCTGGGTGTGGTCATGAACCCCTTTAATTCCAGCACTTGAGAGGATTGCCATGGGCAGGCACACACCCACACCCACAAATACATTCACAAATACAAAAACCACACATAAACTCACACACACAAGCACATATGCAGATACCAATTTTTAAAAAAAACACAAACGTACACAAAATTCACAAACACAAATCCACATATAGGCCTACACAAAGACACAGGTCACACACTGAGGTGAGACCAGCCTCTTTCTAGGTTGATGCCTTCCTCTTCACTGACCTCATCCCCCAGAACTCTGCCTCCCAGTTGTGCAGTTTGCAGACCGAGGCCTGGACAAGCTCCCCTTGCTGCAGTAAATGCCTTCCCAGGCTCCCCTGAGCCTCGGGCTGCCCTCACATGGACTCTCGAGCCAGAGTCTCTCTTCTCCTATGTCCCTTGCCTCTCTGAGGTACAGAAAAGGGATGTTCCCTCCTCCTCAGACACCGTGTCTCACACAGGTGAGCATCTGACAAATGAAGGCAGAAATCTTGCTGAGGGAGGGTAGAGGGATGGATTCTAGGTGAGGAGTGCAGTTGCTAGGGAAGGTTCAAAGTGTGTGTGTGTGTGTGTGTGTGTGTGTGTGTGTAGCTCTAGGTAGCTGGAATTTATTATGTAGACCAGGCTGGCCTCACATTCACAGAGATCCAATTGCCTCTCCGGTGCTAGGATTAAAAACATGTCTATCAGCCAGGCAGTGGTGGCAGACGCCTGTAATCCCAGCACTCTGAGAGGCAGAGGCAGGCAGATTTCTGAGTTCAAGGCCAGCCTGGTCTACAGAGTGAGTTACAGGACAACCAGTGCTATACCAAAAACCAAAAACCAAAACCACAAAAAACAAACAAACAAACAAAAAAACCAAAACAAAACCATGTCTAGCTAAAACATGTTTTTGTTTATGCTTTTTTGAGACAGAGTTTCTCTGTATAGCCCTGGCTGACCTGGAACTCACTCTGTAGACCAGGTTGTCCTTGAATTCGAATTCAGAGATCCCACCTGCTTCCGTCTGGGATTAAAGGTGTACGCCACCACCACCCAGGTTTCCTTGAGGGGGGGGGGTTGCCACAGAGCATTTGTGGTAGGCAGAGGGTGTTAGCATTCTGTCTAAGCTCCACCCACAGTTACCTGGCAACAGCCAGGTAGGTGTAACCCACAATAAAACAGGCTTCTTGCCCCCCCCCCTTGCTCCTCTTCTCTCCCTATTCCCTTCCCTTTCCCCTCTCCACGTGGTCATGGCCGGCCTCTACTTCTCTACTCTCTCCCTCTCTCTGCCTTTCTCTGCCTCTACTACCCTCTTAACTCCCCTCCCCATGCCCTGAATAAACTCTATTCTATGCTATACCGTCCCTCTAGGGGAAGGGATGTCTGGGCATGGGCCCGCTGAGACATCCCTTTACCCCCCACCTCACCACAACCCCACAGAACATATCTTATACCTCTTTATCGTTTTATAAACACATCAGAGGAGAAATGTACCAGCTCTGAGCAACGCTGTTAAGGACTGATTAAGGTCCTGCTTTTCTTCCTCTCCCTGCCTAATCTCCCTTCAGTCCCTGCCTCCCTCTCTAGCTAAGGGAAAGACCAGGCTGTACCAGGTACTGGCCTCAGACTCCACACATTCCTTCCCCGAGAGGCAGGTGTGAGGGTGCAAGCCTATAGTCACTGAGGCGAGGAGAGACCCAGACCTGAGACCTTCTCAAGAGAGGACAGTACACACTCAACTCAGGCCTGGGTGTTCAAGGTGCCTCTTCTGCTCCACAAGCCCTGGAGGTCTTGCCTGTGCCTCTCAGCTTTGAATAGACTTGGAGGCTGATCCTTTCCTGTAGTACTTTCCTTTTCTCTCCCATGTTGTGGGAATGGAAGCATTCTTGTTCATCAGCCAAATGAGCCCTGCACATTGCCCTGGGTAATGGAGGCCATGACAGTCCTGAGCCTTGAGTGACTAAATAGCTTCACTCTCAAACCACTCAGGGGCCTCTGTTTACACTGCTGGCCCTGAATGTGTGTGCCAGCATGGCAAAGGACTCGACAGTGTCACAGTAAGCCATTGGGACAGGTTATCACTCGGGCTTGATGGTTTACAGACAACCTAATTTCTGTGCCAGTAAACAAAGCATCCACATTTGGTTGCAGCCCCTCAGGGGACAGGATCCTGACTTTGCTGGGAAGATCAGTCACCCATGACATTCCATTAACTCTTGGGGTCCCAAGAGAGGCAGGTGACTGTTGCTCTAATTATGTCATGGAATGAATGAGCTAAGATTCCCCAGGTTCCACTGACCAAGGCCACATGGCTAATGCCAGGGGAGTTGGCAATGGGACTCAGGGCTCTCTGATCCCTAAGTCCACATTTTCTTCCTGCTATCTTTATAGAGGGCTTGGGGACTGAGGAAGTGGTGGGCTTCCCACGTGGTTTGACAAAGCAGGGCCTGAGGGCTCCAGGGAGTTGACTCTGAAGAACCTTCCTGGCTTCACACGCCTGTGTCTCCTAAGCTCCTTACCAAGTGGCCTTCTTTGCAGTGTCTCCCTGGGATTGGGGCTGGCTGTCTTCGGTCACTTCTGAGCATTGTGACTTGCTGATACCTGGCCCCACTCCTTCAGGCGCTGACCTCTGGTAGCTGGAGAGATTGATTAGTGGATGAATGTTTGCTGTACAAGTCCAACAACCTGAGTTCACACAGGTGTTTGTAACCCTAGCACTGTGTGTGTATATGTGTGTGTATACAGTATATATGCATGCATGGGTACATGTGGGTGTGCATCTGTGTATGTATATGTGTTTGTGTGTATGTGTGTGTATACATACATGCATGCGTGGGTACATGTGTGTGTGCATGTGTGTGTGTGTGTGTGTGTGTGTGTAGACTAGAGGCTTGCTGGAGCTTGCTGGCCAGGAAATCCCTACTTCCTGTTGTTGCAGAGGCTCTGCCCTCTCTCCTACAGAACTCTGCCAAGCAGAACTCACTAGAATTGTCTCCAAATGTATGCAGACCCTCAGCCTCCTTCAGGGTAACAAGAGAGGCCTGGACAGGGGAATTAGTTCAGAGGTGGTGTGCTGGCCTGGCACCTATGGGTCCTTGGGTTCCAACCCCAGCATTCAAACATAAAATAAAAAATAAAACAAAAACTTCAAAAGAGCTGGGCCACGGTGGTGGCGCACAACTTTAATCCCAGCACTTGGGAGGCAGAGGGAAGTGGATTTCTGAGTTCGAGGCCAACCTGGTCTACAGAGTGAGTTCCAGGACAGCCAGGGCTACACAGAGAAACCCTGACTCGAAAAACCAAAACAAAACAAAACAAAAACAACAACAACAACAACAAAAACCTCCAAAAGAGAGAAAAGCATGCGTTCCGGGGCGCGAGAGAGAAATCAATTTATATCTTTAGGGATCTGAGCCAAAGGCAGATTTGAGAAGAGTCACCTTTTCTTAAGCACCTACTGTGTTGTATAACTAATCAAAGCATTGTATGTATGCAGTGTGTGAGGTCACATGAACGTGTGTATCATGCTTAATCCTGATTGTCAGTTTAATTAGATTAGGAGTCAGCTAAAATAACACCCTGGGCATCTGGGCGGCATTTCCAGGAAGGATTGACTAGAAGGAGTGGGCAGGCCCTCCTAGAGTCCAGCCAGAGCTCACCTCACATTCCCTTCTCCCCTTTCTCTTTCTCTCTGTTTGTTTTTGTATTTTAAGACGGGGTTTCTCTGTGTAGCCCTGGGTTCAAACTCAGATCAACCTGCCTCTGCCTTCAGGGAGAGCTGGCATACACATACACACATACATACACACACACACACACACATATACACACACACACATATATATACACACACACACACACACACCAGTAGCTTGCTCTAGCCAATTTGATGACATCCTCTCACTTTTTCTTTTTGGAGTTTTGGGTTTTGAATCAGGACCTTTAGCATGCTGGGCAGTTGCCCCACCACTAAGCAACACAGCCTTATCGTGAGACAGTGTCTCATTAAGTTGATCCTACTGTGTACCCCACGTAGGTCTGAAAGGTGTGATCTTCCTGCTTCAGCTTGGAACAGCTGAGGTTAGGAGTGTATGCTCAGTAGATATGGCTGCATTTTTGAGGCAGGGTTTCACCATGTAGCCCAGGCTGGCTTGGAATGCTCTGTATAGACCAAGCTGATGTGGAATAGACAGAGTTGCCTGCCTACTGAGTCCTGGGGATAAGGCCCGCCTAGCACCACGGTGTGTCTCAGAGCAGGGCGTCTTAACTCTGACGGGTATCAAGTGTCTCACTGAAACAACCTCCTTTGCAGGTCACCTTTGCCATTCAGAACTTTTGGTTGCAAGTCGTATAACTTCCTCTTGAAGAAAGAAAAACAATTGGCTCAGTAGTTAGCCAGGATGCAGGCACAGATCACTGGGTCAGAGGAAGACATTAGTTCTAAGAGTGGGAGTCAACACTATTAGGTTTCTGCCTGTCTTTTATCTCTGCTCAGTTTACCAATGGGCTTTCTCATCCCTGGGGCAACCCCAAATGTAACAGTCCCAGGAGGAAAAGAACCCAGGAGATGTGTTCTACTGCCTCTGTATCAATCTTAGGGAAGGGTCCAAATTGGCCCTCTCAGGGTCACACGCCTATCTCTGTCCAATCCCTGTGGCCAGGAAAGAAAGTATCACAATGATCCCATGGACACACCCTTCTTATAACCAGAAAATGTCAGTGGAAGTGGGTGGGAATGAGCTGGCCGTTAGCACCCAGTGGTCATTTTCATAGGATGCCACCCACTGTCCTGAAACAAGAGGATCTTAGGAAGAACATTGGAAGTCTATGGTTTCCCCTTCTCTTGTGAAGTGGTGTTCTAAAGTTGTTAATCAGACCATAGAAAATGGTGTTTGAAGGATTTAATAAGGCAATGAAATATGCACACAATAAACTAGATGTAATTATGTTTAAACTTCTCATCCAGGAAGGATTTGTTTACAGACATATCTTTAACAGAAACATGAAAAAAAGCTTTTAGAAAACTGAACCTGTGAATTTGTCATGTAGAATTTAAGCCCCAAAGCGCTGGCTTTTTAACGCTGGCTTGAGATTGTATAGTACCTCTTCTGTTCATCCCATATCTTCATTTCTGTTCCTGTTGTTGTTGATAAAATACCCCAATGAAAGCAATTTAAGGAGAAAGTACTAATCTAGCTCACAAGTTCAGGTTACCGTCTATCATTGTAGGGGAGTTTCCTATAGGCAGCAGGAAGTTGAAGCAGTCAATCACATATTGTCCACAAGCCAAGAGCAGAGACCCATGAATTCAAGCATGTGCACTTGTGTTCCGCTTGCTTTCTTCACCCTGACAGTTCAGAAACTCCCTGCCCAGGGAATGGTACCACCCACAGTGGGCAAATCTTCTCACCTCAATTAGTATAATCAAGACAAACCAGCTGGGCAGTGGTGGCTCACGCCTGTAAAAAGACAAGCTCCCACAGACATAACTATAGGACAAACCAATCTAAGTAATTCCTCAAGACTCCCTTCTCCAGGTGACTCTCGGTTGTGTCAAGTTGACACCTTACAAAGATCTACCACCTTCCTACCTCCTGGGATTTGAACTCAGGACCTTGGGAAGAGCAGTCAGTGTGCTCTTAACCGCTGAGCTGCTGAGCAGTAGTGGCGCACGCCTTTAATCCCAGCACTTGGGAGGGAGAGAGGCAGATTTCTGAGTTCGAGGCTAGCCTGGTCTACAGAGTGAGTTCCAGGACAGCCAGGGCTATACAGAGAAACCCTGTCTCGAAAACAAACAAACAAACAAACAAACAAACAAATAAAAAAACCACTGAGCTATCTTTCCAGCCCTAAATCCTGCCTTTACCTTAAGGTCATCATCAGATTTTCAGGGTCTTCCCCATCTTTTTCTGTTGTTGTTTTGTCTTGTCTTGCTTTTGCTGTTGTTGTTGACTGGTTGGTTTTCGAGACACGGTTTCTCTGTGTAGTCCTGACTGTTCTGGAACTCACTCTGTAGACCAGGCTGGCCTTGAACTCAGAGATCCTCCTATTTCTATTTCCCAACTGCTGGGATTAAAGGCATGCCACCACTACGTGGCCTGTGAGCTCCGTTTTAAGGCCACGTCCCCCTCTTCTGGATTCCCATAGTGCCTCATTAGGACCAGTGCCACACGACAGGGTAACTTCTGAGCAGTGCCTGGCTTTTTCCAGTTTAGGGGATTGAGCTTCTCTGTGACTTTGCTTTAGGCAGGGTTAGGTCACAGAACTTGTGACACTTACACAGTTTGTACGGATTAGGGTACAATTGAAGCAGGTACAGCAGAGAACCCCAAAAAGGCTATCCAAACTGGACAGACAAGTTATTTTCCCTCATATACCAACATAAAGACAGTAGCAATGATCATAGCTGGGTAAGTTATTATACTCCACATGGGCCATAGATCTAGAACGTTCCCTAAAGGCTGTCCTGTTGAAGGCTTGGTTTCCAGCATGGTACTATTGGAAAGTGCTGGAAGATTTTAAGAGGTGGGCTCATTAGGAAGAGGCTGGGCCATTGCCAGGCAGTGGTGGTGCACGCCTGTAATCCCAGCACTCTGGGAGGCAGAGGCAGGTGGATTTCTGAGTTGGAGGCCAGCCTGGTCTACAGAATGAATTCCAGGATAGCCAGGGCTACACAGAGAAACCCTGTCTTGAAAAAACCAAATCCAAAAAACAAACAAACAAACAAACAAAACAAACAAACAAACAAAAAACCAAAACTCAAAACCAGCCGGGCGGTGGTGGCACACGTCTTTGATCCCAGCACTTGGGAGGCAGAGGCAGACGGATTTCTGAGTTTGAGGCCAGTCTGCTCTACAGAGTGAGTTCCAGGACAGCCAGGGCTACACAGAGAAACCCTGTCTTGAAAAATAAAAACAAAAACAAACAAACAAAAAAAAACCCAACAACAATGAAAAAAGAGTCTGGGCCATTGACGAAGTCCCCTCTTTCTTTGCCTTTGGTCACCATGAGGTGCCACTCTTTGCTTCTGTCAGGACATGCTGTTGTTTCTCCAGAAGCCCAAAAAGCTGTGAGCCAACTAAGGCTGCGACTAAGGCCTGAAACTGGGAGCCCAAAGAAATCTTTTCCCTTGTTACATTGATTTCTCTCTTTTAGCTGTCGGCCACAGTGATGAGAGCTAATATGTTAGGTCCACCTAGGAACCTGGGGTCCTCCGTGTTCTGTCCTGATGTCCTAGGGTTACTGTTCTCACCCACATGTCACAGTTATCTCTCGCTTCGTTCCAGCCCATGAACAAGGGAAAGAAAGTTTAGGGAGTATCTGTCTTAGTCGGGGGTTTCTATTCCTGCACAAAACATCATAACCAAGAAGTAAGCTGGGGAGGAAAGGGTTTATTCAGCTTACACTTCCACACTGCTGTTCATCACCAAAGGAAGTCAGGACTGGAACTCACACAGGGCAGGAATTTGGAGGCAGGAGCTGATGCAGAGGCCACTGAGGGGTGCTGCTTACTGGGTTGCTTCCCCTGACTTGCTCAGCTTGCTTTCTTTTTTAAAGATTTATTTATTTATTTGTATGTATATGATTACACTGTAGCTGTACAGATGGTTGTGAGCCACCATGTGGTTGCTGGGAATTGAACTCAGGACCACTGGAAGAGCAGTCAGTGCTCTTAACTGTTGAGCCATCTTTCCAGCCTTCAGCTTGCTTTCTTATAGAACCCAGGACTACCAGCCTAGGGATGGTACCACCCACAATGCTTCCCTCCTCCCATCACTAACTGAGAAAATGCCTTACAGCTGTTCCTAATGGAGTCATTTCCTCAAGGGAGGCTCCTTTCTCTGTGATAACTCCAGCCTGTGTCAAGTTGACACACAAAACTAGCCGGCACAGCATATATCTAGAGTCACTCATGGTGGCTTTTACAGCTGTCACCTCAGTACTCAGGATGCTGAGACAGGAGGATTATAAGGAGCTCAAACCAAAGCTAGAAAGTGGGAGGCATTGCTCCAGTTATATACCATATGGAATTATATTATATGGATGCATGTAGCTGCAAGGAATTCTGGGAAAAGTTGGTCTCTAGCTATAGTAACGTGTTTGAGATGGTCTATTGAGCAAAAGACCACAAGCCTGGTGGCCTTAGTTCAAGGCCTGGAGCCCATGTGAAAATGGAAGAGTCAATTTCAGAAAGTTGTCCTTGGACATCTACCATGTGCACACTGTGATAGCAATGTGCACCCTCCTGTCCTCCCCATCGCTGAACTCCCTCCTCCCTCTAACACACACACACACACACACACTAATAATAATAATACATTATAACAAGACTGGCTGGAAAGCTGGGTGGGAGGCAGAGGCAGGCAAATCTCTGCAAGTTTAAGGACAGCCTGGTTTACATAGTGAGTTTCAGGACGGCCAGAGGTACATAATAAAGAGACTCTGTCCCCAAAACAAAATAAGAACAAAAAAAGATTGGCTGGCAAGATGGCTCAGTAGGTCTAGCTTTTGCTGACAAGCCTGACAGCCCAAGTTTGATCCCCAGTACCCTCTGTAGAAGGAGAGAACTGACTCTTTCAAGTTGTCCTCTGATCTCCACATATGAACTCTAGCAAATCTCCCTCCCCACATAAATCCATACATGGATACATATATATGCTTTTAAAAAACTCAATTACTATGGGAAAATGTATATTTGGTATATTACTAGCTATTTTAGTTTTAGATTATGGTGAGTGCCGCAGAGGACAGGAGACCAGCTAAAACAGCAGCTAGCCTCGTGGACTGGACATCTACTAGACTTTTGGATTCCCCATTCCCAGATGCCCATTGTTGGGTTAGTTAGACTGCACACTGTAAGTCATCACAATAAATTCCCTTAATATATAGAGACATTCCATTAGTTCTATGACCCTAGAGAATCCTGACTGAGCTGGAGAGTAAAGCAGTAGGCTCCAACAGATGTTCTGGAAAGTAAGTGCAAGCGGACAAAAACAAGAGTCTTCCTTCTTCCAAAGTCCTTACACTGGCCCCCAGCAGAAGGTGTGGCTTAGGTTAAAGGTGTGTGTCACCATACCCGGATGTGGAATTAGCTCTGTCGCAGGCTTGCCCTTCAGTGTTCTGGGATTAAAGATGTGTACTTCCTTACCTGGGCCTAAAATTTTCATGGCCCCTAAACCTTAAGATCTCCATGTCAAGATCCCAGTCAGAAGCCTGGGTCTTCCAGCCTCAAGATCTGGATCACAGGTGTGCCCTCCATTTCTGGATTGTAGTTCATTGCAGATGTAGTCAACTTGACAACCAGGAAGAGCCACATATGGGTTCTCAGGAATTGAACCCTGATCCTCACACTACTTCTCCTTCCTCCTCTTTCCTCCCCCTCCCCTTATTCCTTAAGATGTTGTAGTTTTTTTTAAAGATTTATTTATTCTATTTATATGAGTACACTGTAGCTGTCTTCAAACACACCAGAAGAGATCTCATTACAGATGGTTATGAGCCACCATGTGGTTGCTGAGAACTGAACTAGGGACCTTTAGAAGAGCAGTCAAGCAGGTTATTTCTATGCAGCTCTTGCAGATGTAAATGTGTAGCAGTCTTCCTGCCTTAGCTTCTCATTTGCTAGAATTTCAAAGGTATATACACAGAGATGCCTGACATTTTATTTTAAATCTTAATCGCTTGTTTTATTCAAGTAGAGAGAAAAAAAAACACAGACACCATTGTTTAGGATATTTTATTTAGGTAAAAAAATAAGACATAAGACATTAGTAACATCAAGAGAATGTGTTAAAGAAACACATCAAGGAAAAAATGTGGGCAAAACCCAGAGCAATAGAATTCTCTGCTGCAGTGTAGGCAGCAGTGTGTGTGTGCGTGCGTGCGTGCGTGCGTGCGTGCGTGTGTGTGATATTATTTGTATGTGCATGTGTATGCACGGGTGGGTGTCTGCGTATATTGCTTGTATGTGTGTCTGTGTGTAGGTCAAAGGCCCTAATCTGCATGCATACCTGGATGCCAGAAGAGGGCCTCAGATGCCAGTAGAGAGGATTATTGAACTCAGGACCTCTGGAGGAGCAGAATGTGCTCTTACCTGCTGAGCCACCTCTCCAGTTCCTTCACTTTGATTTTTTTTTTTTTCGGAGGGGGACTCTCCCTGAACCCAGAGCTACAGTCTGCCTAGTCTGGCTGGCCTGTAACCCCCTGGGGTCCTCCTGTCTCTGCCTCCCCAGGATCGGATTACAGGCACACACTATTTATCACAGACACACACTATCATGCCGGGTTTTTTACAGCTGCTGAAGATCTGAGCTCAGATCCTCAGGCTTGTGCTGCAGGTACTTTGCTAGGCTTAAACTTGCTAAGTAGCTCAGGCTGGTTTTGATCTCAGGGCTTCGACCTCTTTCATGCTGGGATTATAAGAGTGTAGCAGCCCTTGTGACTTCAATCCATCAGATCCAATAATGTTTGAAGTGGCTCTGGCCGGTGGAGACATTGGATGCAGCTTAGGCAAGCTCTACTGAGAGAGAGAAAAGAGAAGAGAGAAGAGAGGGAGAGGGAGAGAGAGAGAGAGAGAGAGAGAGAGAGAGAGAGAGAGAGAGAGAGAGAGAGAGAGCACTCACACCTCCAGGGTTAGCGGACCCTGTGTGGTGCGTTTGCAGATGGCCATCAATTCCTGGCCAGGGGTCGACATGGAGCAGCCAGTGTGTTCTGCATGTCCTCTCACTCACTGAGCCATGTGTCGGGCCTGCACAGCAGCAGTCTGTCACCCCGAGGAGATGGCACATGAGAGATCTGCCCTGGCAGGTGTAGAAGGCCCAGGTAAGCTGTGCGAGCAGGTGGCTCAGATGCCTTCCGCGGTGACTCTTGCTTCTCTTACTCTGTTCCTAGGACCTCAAAGGTTGTTCCTTGGATCCGTTGGCTGAGAAGGAATGAATTCAGGCCTGACTTGCAGATGGCACTGCAGGAAATGCTGGCACCAACAGAAAATGGGCAGCTGAAGCCCTTAGCCCCGCTCCAGGTGGAGCTGCAGAACTTGGGTAAAAGAATGTCTCGCAGCGGGCAGATCATCAAGAGGCGCATGGATTTGTGTACTTGGCCTGAACTGAGAGCCGGATGGAGGGAGGAAGAGCTCTACAGTGACTCGGTGGTAAGGGAGGAAAGCGGTTGTCAGGTGACCACCAGACCTCAGACGGAGGATGTGGCCGGATCTCTCCAGATAGGCACAGAATGAGAGGAAGGTATTTGTGTCACAGGTGTTTACTTTGTGAGTCAGCACACACACACACAATATTTGCCTGAGACAATTAGGTTAAAAAGAAGAAAGGTTAGGCTGGATTGATGGCTCATGGGTTAAGATCACTGGCTGCTTTTTGAGAGGTGTTGAATTCAATTCCCAGCAACCATATGGTGGCTCGGACCCATCTATACTGGGGTCTGATGCCCAATTTTGGCATTCAGGTATACATGCAGACAGAAGACTGTATGGATAAATAACTAAGAAGAAAGGTTTATCTGGGCTGAGGTTTGGATGTTTCCGGCTGTTTCTTTTGGGCTTGTGGCAAGGCAGTATGCTATTGGTGAGTACTCCTGCCTCACAGCTAGGAACAAGAGAGGAATACCCTTTTTAAAGGCACCCCTCCCCCTCTGCATCTTAAATCTTATTTAAAATCTACTTAGTCCTATTCCCTCAAGGTCCCACCTCCTGGTAGCATCCTTTTAATGCAAAATCTGTCAGGTCAATACATTTAAACCAGGATTCCCAAAGCGAATTCCTGCAAAGGAGCCCCGCCAATTTGTGGAGGTGAATCTGTCTCTTTCCGGGCACACTCAGTGGGTCCCTACGGCAGTGATCGTGTCAGGAAGAGTGGCAGCTATACCTATGACCACACAGGGATGACTGGAGTTCACTGGCATCGACTGCTTAGCAGCAGTAGACTGGCTAACAGCAGAGACCATGTTCAGCCCACACTGCTGCCCGGCCAGGAACCCAGCCAGCCACCGAGAGCAAGCCGACCACACTGGATTCTTTCCATCTTGCTAGGGACAGAGATTTGTCCTTTGTGGGTTCTGGGGATGCTTTCCCTGCCCCCAGTGTTTCGGCCACACCGCGTCTCTCGTCTCCTCTGTGCACCACACAGTATTGCCTCTTAATAAGGACGCTGCTTTTCATTGAGTAGAAACGGCCTGACCTGGTTTAATCCCATACCGAGGAGCAGCTGATTGCCCAGGAGCAGCTGACCTAATGGAAAGGAGGGATAAGCTGCCAGGTGCTTACTGGGCACTGATGCTTTGAAAGAATGAGGCTCTGTCTGACAGGGCAGAACGGGTGCTCTGAAGGAGATTGTAATATGGCCGACGCATGGGTCTGGGACTCCAGGAGTGGACAGCATAGGGGACCCAGCCTCAAACACAAAGCAAACACCATGGGGGCAGGGCCTAGGGTAGAGCAGAGGGTCAAAGTAATACATCAGTGTCACATTTATGTGTAGAATGCCTTCCCTTCAGCCTTCTGGGGTCCCATCCCCATCCAATAGAAGCTAAACAGTCCCTAAGGGAGGTAGCCCTACCTCATGACTGACAATGTCAACAGTTGTGGAAAGTTATTTAAGTACCTATCTTTAGTGTCCCTGAGACCTAGCTCCCCAACCTGCCCCACCCAGGGGGGTTGTTAGGATTCCCTCTTCTGCTGATGCAACTCTTCAGGCCTCACAGTCACCTCAGAATTGATGACTTTAGGACAAGCTACTAAGACTGACCTTTTCCTGTCGGGATCCGCAGACTTGAAATCTCTTGAGGCCATAGTATTAGCTTCAGCGGGTGTGAAAATCCGGGACTCCATCTCTACTCTGGGTCTCCTAACAGTCCCCTAGTTACCGGTCTCCAGCTCCTTGAGGGGACCTGTGGAGACAAACCTGAAGCTAGAAGAGCATACATAGTCAGGCTTAGGCTGCACACAGCCTGTTCTACTTCACCCAAGTTCCGGAGGTTTGGAGGGAAGAGGGCGTTTTCGCTAGGTGGTTCAATGACCCAGACCGGTTCTCCAGGCACAAGAGACTAGGGGCGGGGCCCAGCTCAGCTCTCTCCCTCGGGTACAAATCCACCTGGAGAACCAGTTTGCACTGGTCCCCAGGACTCCGCAGAGGGCTTCCCCTCCCACCCCCCAGGGAGCTTGGGGGCGTCACCCACACTGGAGGAGGAGGGGAGGAAGAACCAGGGATGCACTAGAGCGATGGGGGACCAGAGTCAGGGCTGAGGTCAGGGCACCCGCGGGATTAGCCTTCCCACACACCACGCCGCCACGCAGCAATTGGGATTTGCGGGAAGGAGCAGATGAGTAGCCATCTGCTGGCCAGCCTGGAGCCAGCGTGGTTGCCTTGGTGCTGCCTCAGGGCAAATGATGGGTCAGCCAAGCCTGGCATACCTCGGACCTGGGCACTTCATGTGGAAGCTAGTGACAGCTGAAACTTCTCTTTTCCCCTTCCTCCTTCCTTTCCCCCTTCTCTTCCTCAGAATCAAGTAGCTTTGGTTATAGACTCTCCTGGTTTTATTTCATGTTCCTCGGTGTCTTGTCTGTATGTCTGTCTGTGTGAGACTGTCAGATCTCCTGGAACTAGAATTACAGACAGTTGTGAGCTGTCATGAGGGCGCTGGGAACTGAACTCAAGACCTGTGGAAGAACAGCCAGTGCTCCTACCCACTGGACCATTCCTCCAGCCCAGCTAGTGTTTTGGTTTGTTTGTTTGCTTGCTTTCTTAAATCAGTTTCTCCAGATAGGGTTTCTCTGGGTAGCCCTCTCTGTCCTGGACTCACTCTGTAAACCAGACTGACTACAAACTCATAGAAATTGGCCTTCCTCTGTATCCGGAGTGCATGTGCCACTACTGCCAGTATTTTGTTTTAAAGTCTAGACTTTTCCCTGCTACTTTCCTTAATCTTGCCAACATTATGGCAAGGCTAGCCTGGTCCTGTGGACTGGGGCCCTCTATGGGCTGGGACCTTGATGGTGGAAATCTTAGCGAACAAATCTTTCTTTTGTTGTTGTTGGGTTTTTTTGTTTTGTTTTGTTTTGTTTTTTACAAGACAGGGTTTCTCTGTGTAACTCACTGTGTAGACCAGGCTGGCCTGGAACTCCCAGAGACCTACCTGCCTCTGCCTCCTGAGTGCTAGGAATCAGGTGTGCACCACCAGCACTCAACTGTTTGCTTTTTGAGACAAGGTCTGTGTGGCTCTGGCTGGCCTGGAACTTATTCTGTAGATCAGACTGGCCTGGAACTCGGAGCTCTGCTTCTGCCTCCTGAGTGCCGGCTACCATTCCAGCAAGTGAGCAAATTTAACAGTCAGCATCTTTAATATGTCAGCAGTCCAATTTTCCCTTCCTACAGCTGCTAACACATCTGGGTAGCACACCCATTCACCCTCGAGCACAGCTTCAACTGGACTCTATGTTGTGCAACTTACTATTTCCTAATCACACTTACTCTGTCCTTGAACACAGTGATTTATGACTGTTTTTCTCTGTTGTGTCCCTTCCAACTTGTGGGTCCCAAGGACAAAACTCGGGTCTTCAGGCTTGGTGGCAAATACTTTACCCACTAACCTTAACCTTCTCACTAGCTCTATTCCGTGGTGAGGTAGGGGATAGGGGTTGGGGGGCAGCAGGTTTTCATGAAGTTCAGGTACTCTCAAACTTAATATGTAAGAGCAAAGATGACCTAGAAATTCTGGTCCTCCTGGCTCCATTTTCCCATGCTGGTATTACAGGCTGTGACCAGTGAGCTCATGGGACTTTTGAGTCTGAAGTCAGTCTGAGCAACATACCTGGACTGTCTCAAGAAACACACACACACACTTTAAAGCAAGAGTGTAGGTGAAGTGCTCTGGTTATGGTCACAATTTCAATGGTCTGACCGTTTTCTGCTCAGAGCCTGAAATCTCCTCAGACCAAACACTGCTGATTATGAAAGAATGAAGCTCAGAAGTGTAAACAGGGTCGTTCTGTCCAGGGGCAGCAGGACTCACAGGTACCCACCTGCAGTTTCAGGACCTGAAGCAGGAAGATCAAAAGGCCAGCCTGGGCTCCTTAGGAGGACCATGTCTCAAACGCGGATCTATCTGAGACACAGGCTGGGCACTGATGGAAAGGCGGGGTCAACCCTGCCTTCTCCGATCACCAGGGGACACCGTAAGTCCCTTGTGAGAGCTGCGGGCTGACAGTTGGATCCTTCCTATTTCCTGTACGTCCCCTGCCTGACCGCTTTTCTCCTGCGTCCCATTCAGTAACGTCTTTCCTGTAGTCACCCAGAACCCAGTCCCTGGCACCATTAACACCCTTTTCCCAGGGAGTGTCACAACCACTACATCCACCAAATCCCAGTCATCCTATCTTTCAAGAACATCCCGGATGCCACCACTATGTCCGAGGCGCAGTGTGACCGCACATTTAGCTTTTACTAAATGGTTTCCCATCTCCTTCTTCCTGTTCTCAGTGTCCTGACACATAGCAGCTGGAATGATCTCGCTAACGCACCTCTTACGGGCTCCTTTGACTTGACTCCCAACCAGGGCCTGCAGGCCCTATGACGCCCCGCCCCACCCCACGTGTTCTGGCTCCACAGCTGTTCTCCTCCTCTTCTGCTTTAGCCACGCCCACACCCTCTTCAGGTTGCTCGAGCACACCGAGCACACCGGGCTGTCTGCACTTGATTGGAACCAACAGAACCTGACACACTTCTCTCTCTCTGATCCTTGCTTCTGTTTCTTCAGGGCTTTACTGGAAAGACATCTTATTGATGACAACTTGCGACTCCCCCACCCCTACCATGCCAACTTCTTTACAACATATTTACCTCCACTTCTTTTTGGTTTAGCATTTGCCAATGTATTTACGAATCTATTTGAATGCATCGTTTCTCTCACCATAATGCAGCCCCGTGGATATAGGGCCTAGCTGTTCTGTTCAGCCCTGTAGGCCCACAGCATCTCTAGGTACATAGGAGTAGCTCATAAATACTAGGTGGAGCAAAGGTAGATGGGGGTGGGGCAGGGTGGGATAGCTGCAGGAGGTTACCTAACTAGAAACTAGCTGTTGGCCTAGATCCTGGACTTTTGTTGTTGTTTTGTTTTGAGACAGGGTTTCTCTGTATAGCCCTGGCTGTCCTGGAACTCACTCTGTAGACCATGCTGGCCTCGAACTCAGAAATCTGCCTGCCTCTGCCTCCCAAGTGCTGGGATTAAAGGCGTGTGCCACCACTACCCGACTGATCTTTAACTTTTTAACTATAAAGCTTTATGCTATATCATCTGCATGCACACTGCCATGCTTCCCACCATGATGATAGACTAAACCTCTGAAACTGTAAGCCAGTGCCAATTAAGTGTTGCCTTGATCACAGTGTCCCTTTACAACAATAAAACCCAAAGACATTCTCAAAAAATGTCTATATGCTGTTTTTTAGAATTCTAGTTTTTATGTGTTTAATTTGGTATTTTCTGTCAGGCTTTGTATTTTCGTATATTTTCATTTAACTCTTGAAATGAGAAATCTGCTACATATTTGTTGCAGGATATTTGACCACACTGTGACCCCTGAAAAAAAAAATCCTGTTTTCTAGTTATGGTGTAGCTCAGCCTTTAGTGCATACCTTTAATCTCCTTGGCTAGAATACAGACTCATCCTTAGTACACACTTTAATCGCAAACACGGAAGGTAAAGTTAGTTTGTAGACAGAAGCACTCATGTTTGAAAGTGATGTCTACTTGTGTGGCAAAGTGATGAGTCACAAAGATTAGACAGTAGAGTGTCCCGATCCTCACAAGAAGAGAGAGCAAAGAGAAGGTATTTCCAGCACAGTACAGAGAGGAAGAGGAAGAAAGCAGTTTTCCTGGGAGAGTTTTACAGAGAAGGAATGAGAAAACAAATTAGACCCAGGTGAAGACGGAGAATGAGAAGGAGCCAGAAGCTTAGGACCAGATTGCTAGAGTTAGTTTGAGGCCAAGCAGAGCAATTCAGGAAAAGTTGAAAGAAGCCAGATTGAATCAGTCAGCTTGGAGGGGAGCTTTTGAGCCAGAACAGCTGAGTTAAATCAGCCAGCAAGAGTTCAGAAAGAACTAGAAAGGATGAGCTTATTCAGTAGCAAGTCCTCAGAATTAAAAACATTCTAGATTTAGATTGTATGGAGGCTAGAATCGTCCAGGACTAGGCCTGTGGTAGCAGACTGAGGCAGTAAGATTGGAGATGATGGTGAATAAAAATTATTTTTACATATATTAAGGATATAGAAGTTTAAAGACCTGGAGACAGGGACTGGAGGTGTAGCCCAGTGATAGAATGCATCTAGGCCCGGTTTTCAATTCTCAGTCCTCCTAAATACAATCAATTAAAAAACAATAAGATAGCTGGGAGTGGTGGTGAATGCCTTTAACCCCAGCACTTGGGAGGCATAGGTAGGCAGATCTCAAGTTCGAGGCTAGCCTGGTCTACAGAGCAGGTTAGGGTTGGGGCATTGTGATGCACACTTTTATTTCTAGCATTTGAGAAAACAGAGGTAAGTTTGAGGCCAGCCTGGTCTACATAGTGAATTCCAGGCTAGCTACGGATACAGAGGCCCTGTCTAAAAGACAAAGGAAAAGAACGGGCTGGTCCAGGGACAGCCCAGCAGTTTAGGGAACTTGTTGGTTTTGCAGAGTGGACTGGGTTTTGATTCCCAGGCCCCACATAACGACTCATAATGAAGTGTAACTCTAGTTCTAAGAGATCCTGTGGTCTCTTCCGACTTGTTTGAACTCGTCATGAAAATGTTGCATGCACATGAATGCAAGCAAAACATCCATGCATCTAATGTGATATCCTCCTAGGCATTTTGAGTGGTTTTTTTAAAAATGATTTATGTTATGTGCATTGGTGTTTTGCCTACATAGGTGTGTAAGAGTGTTGGGTCCCCTGGAACTGGAGTAGCAGTGTGAGCTGTCTTGTGGTTGCTGGGAATTGAACTCAGGTCTTCTGGAAGAGCAGCCAATGCTCTTACCTACTGAGCCACCTCTCCAAACTCTTGGTTTTGTTGGTTTTTTTTTTTTTTAAATAAAATTTTATTTATGTATTATATGTCAGTACACTGTAGCTGTCCTCAGACATCCCAGAAGAGAATGTCAGATCTCATTACAGATGGTTGTAAACCACCATGTGGTTGCTGGGATTTGAACTCAGGACCTTCGGGAGAACAGTCGGTGTTCTTAACCGCTGAGCCATCTCTCCAGCCCCGTTCTGTTTTATTTTGTATGAGAAAATGTCTCTTCACGAAGCCCCGGCTGTCCTCTGCCCTTTCTGTGCTGGGATTAAAGGTGTGTGCCACCATGCCCTGTTAAGATGCGTAGCTGCACCTTGGAGAGTAAAAACTAATGGAAAAGGTGGGAGAAGGGATGAAAACTGAGCAGATGGCGAGGAGCATGTTTAGGCTACTGTGGTGTGTGCGCATGCGTGTTTGGAGGCCCCAGCTGAAGCTGGGAATGCTCTGATTGCTCACCTTACTCACTGAGGCAGGATCTTCCAGCTCCTGCACAACTCGGCCGACAGGGATAGTCAGACTCGCCATTTTCTTGGGGAATTGGTCTGTCTCCCCAATGCTGGAATTATAGCCGAGCCTCATGAACACCTGGCATTTAGACGGTTTGTCGGGATGGGGATGCAGTCTCCTGATGTTTGCACGTAAGCTGCGGTCACTTCACCTCCTCAGTGCCAGGCGCTCAGTTGTACATAGGCTCTCTCCTATTGGCTTCTACTTCAGGCAAAATTAGGAACCCTAGTTCGCTCTCTCAGATACGGTTCTAGATCATGGAGATCATGGTTATGATTCCTTACCATGAAGCTACAACTTCATTTGCTGTGACCTCAGGCAAATCTCTTCACCTACACGAGTGACCCCATCCCGTCACTGAGCGTTGTATGCCTCTTACTGGACCAGGCCTTCCCACACGCCTTCAGCACTCAGCGGGTCTTCAAGGTACTAAAGAATTTGAACTCTCTCTTGTAATAGCAGTACAATGGAATTCTTCCACTTGCACAAAAGTTATGTTTCCAAATTTCTTCCTAAGAGTTTCTTTTGCAATATTCTAATTTTTCCCTAAGAGTTTTTAAAAAATATTTTTAAGTTTTTTATGGCCAGGCAGTGGTGGCACATGCCTTTAACTCCAGCACTTGGGAGGCAGAGGCAGGCGGATTTCTGAGTTCGAAGCCAATCTGGACAGGCAGGGCTACAGAGAAATCCTGTCTCGAAATACAAAAAAACCAAAAAAGAACAACAACAACAAAAAAAAACGGGGGTGGATTATGTGCATATTTTTACCTGCACTTGTCTGTCTATACACCACAATATTTGTGCACAGTACTTGTGGAGGCCAGAAGTTTTTTGGGTCCCCAAACCAGGAGTCCAACTGTTTTGAGTCATGTGGGTGCTGGAAATTGAAAGCACACCTCTGGAAAAACAGCAAGTACTCCTGACTGCTGAGCCATCTTTCTAGCACCTTAAACATTTACTTGGACATTTTTCTAGGACTTTTCATCTATAATCCTTTTAAATTTTATTTACCTCTTTATTTTCTTTCTCTCACACCAGCCTCATTCATGAGATCTCATTCTAGATGGCTGTGAGCTACCATGTGGTTCCTGGGAATTGAACTCAGGACCTCTGAAAGAGCAGTCAGTGCTCTCAACTGCTGAGCCATTTCTCCAGCCCTCATCTATCTTTTCTGTGATTTTAGGAACTATCAACTGGTCACTTTCTTAAACTCCCTGTTCTGTGTGGCAGCAAGCACACCAAACAGGAGTCCCAGCATACAGACGCAGAGGCACTCCGGGTTCTGGTGGTACTTTTATTACTTTTCAGATTTTATTATTTTTTTGGGAGGGGCAGACAACACAGCATGCACATAGAGGTCAGTAGACAACTTTTCGGTCAGTTCTCAAGAGGAGCCTAGTGGTGCATCCCTGTAATCCCAGTGCTTGAGAGGCAGAGGTAGGGAGGGAGATGTGAGTTTGAGGCCAGCCTGGTTTACTGAGTTCCATGACAGGGCTACACAGAGAGATGCTGTTTATAAAAAGCCCAGCCTGGTTTCAAAACTCACTGTTGGCTTTCAATTCCTGATCCTCTTGTCCCCATCCTCCAAATGTTGAAAAGACATCTTACTTCTGCTTGTCTCCTCTCTCCAAACTCCATTGCTTTGTTAGTAAACAGGAACAAATTATCCATTTTATAGGAATATATGAGATACAAGACACATCCTAGTATGCATTATATTTCGACAAGTTCAGCTATTTATGTACATTGGCGGCTAAGTTCACTTACATAGAACTTCTATATAGTACTGTACATGAACAATGAGCAAAGTGCTGAGCAGCCAAAAGCTGTTCTTTCTAAGGTTAAGCTGTTTAAGGAAAGAAAACAAGCAAAAACCACCCAAAACAAAGCACACTAACAGTTTGGTTCCCTAAAACTTAAAGGACCAGGTCCAAGAATCACAGTACACTCCACTTGGAAACAACTGGTCCGGCCTGAGGATGGTGTAAGTCCCAGGTGGTGTAAGTGCTTTGCAAGCTCTGGGTTTTTGGGTTCCAGTGTAAACCCAGTGGGGAAGAAACCAGGTAAGGACCAGTAACCCCAGGAGAAATTATGAACTCAAGACCAATCTGACTACATAGTGAAATCACCTCAAAATGAAGAGAGATGTTCTTTTTTAAAAGAATTACTTTAATCCCAGCACCTGGGAGGCAGAGGCAGGCAGATTTCTGAGCTCGAGGCCAGCCTGGTCTACAGTTCCAGGACAGCCAGGGCTATACAGATAAACTCTGTCTTAGAGATTATTTAAAACCCACGTAACCCAAACTGGCCTTGAATTATGTAGTTTAGGTAACTCCAAACGTCTGGTGTACACTCCTCCTGATTGCCTGAGCGTTGGGATTACTAGGGTGAACCACCAGTGTGGACTGAAACGAAGAATTCTTCCACCATGGCAAGTTCTTTAATGAGCTACATGCCCCGACTTACTTTTTGTTACAGCTATGTGGCCTTAGCTGGCCTGGAACTGAGATCTGCTTCTACCTCCCAAATGCTAGGACACACTACCAATACCTAGCCCAGCAAATTTTAATAAGCACCTATCATTTAGTTTCTAAAAATTAAGAGATTGACAAATGGCCCTCAATGAGGCCCATCTTTTCCCTGCCCAGTTAACATTTCCTGTCCCTCAGTGTTACAACCGACTTCATGTCATTACTGCATGTCACCATGTATTTTACTCTAAACATTCTAATGCTAGTAACTAAGAGGTAAGATCCAATGATTGGGCTTTAATAACTAAAGTTAATAACATTTTAAGATAGCAAGCAGTTTGAATTTACATTTGAATTTACTATTAATTGTTTGACAGTATGGCATAGCATGGCATATGCCCGATTGTACTCTGGTTCGTGTGTTCCTTTTCACACCAACCTCCCTTCTCTTATGCCTCAAGAGATTTTGTCAAATCACTGGATATTAAACTTTATCTGTAAGGTTAATAATAAAGACCAGAAGCAGGTATAGTTTAATGTATTTTAATAGCAAACTTACAGGAACAGCACAGAAGACAGACAACATTAAAAACATGTACTTGCATGTAGGACAACTCAGTTAGAAAAGTATAGTGAATGGATGGAATCTACTGTATGATAAAAATGCTACAAACACCATTTAGTTGCCGTCAATAAGAAATTTACTTATTTTAAAAAAATCCAAATGCTGGCATTGTCCAGAAAATTTTAACAGGTTTATTTATAATTGTTATAAAGTTGAACTGTTGAAATGTGTTCACTGAAACATTTTGCTTGCATTAATGCTTTACATCTTGCATTTATATTAAAAATTCACACACAAATGAACGTGGAGAAACTGCCAATACCTGATTCTGTCCCCTATGTTTCCACTCGCAATCATATACTTAGGTACCTTTGACCCCATGGAAAAAATATCTAACATTCAGAACTACTGATAACAGGAAGAAGAGGAAAAAAAAATTTTTTTGAGAATGAAATGTTTCCCCTCATAGTGGACTCTTAAGCACGCTCTCCGCGTATGCGGCGTGCTAGCTGGATATCTTTTGGCATAATTGTTACACGTTTGGCATGGATAGCACACAGGTTGGTATCTTCAAAAAGGCCAACCAGATAGGCCTCACTTGCCTCCTGCAACAATAAAAGAGAAATAAATAATGGTATTGTTTCCAACAGTCAAAATACACTTACATAGTAAAACCCTTTAAAAAACTTACCAGACACTTCAATTCCCCAAATGTTAATGCTCTCTCTAGTAATCAGCCTCAAAGAAAGAAACCAATTCTATCATTCTCACCCTTACAAGTGGAAGTCTATCCAAACTGATAAGGGGACCTCTTCGCTACTTGCTGGCTGTATGAACCACCCACTGACACCCGTCATGTCATGTGAAGAGGAAAAAGGACCTCCACACCTTACAGCTGCCTAGGTTAAAACACCTAGTGCTTCTTCTGATGGCAGTGGTGTTTTGAGAGCTGAGACTTGCTATGTAGCTCACATGGACCTTCCTGCACCTAAGGAATTCTTCCTGCCTGCAACTCACAAGTGCTGGCCATCATTTACTCCCTGGGACCCACATGATGGAAGCAGAGAGCCAACTCCTGACGTCACACCAGTGCCATTAAATGGCTTCCTTTTTAAAGCTGTTTCTAGGGTTCCTCGAGTAGGAGTTGGGAGTACAAAGTATTGACATCCCCTTTCACCAATGTTTCCCATAATCAAACTCAAATTCTTTTAAATATACCAATAAATGAGGTATAAAGAACATGACCCAATATATAAATTATACACATACAGGGAATGTTTCAAGATCACTAACAAGAGTGCTGGGCACCTCTGTCAACTGCTCACATTTTTTTTTTTTGAGACATGGCCTCCCACTGAAACCAGAGCCTAGCAATTCAGTTAGACTGGACAGGCAGCAAGTTCCAAGGATCTGCCTATCTCTGATGCCCTGGTGCTGGGATTATAGATATTGTCCCTCTTTTTGTGTGTACTGAGGATCTGAATTTAGGTTCTCATGTTTGTATGGTAAGCACTTTAATGAATGAACAGTCTCGACCCAGCTCTGAGGATCTGTCATTGGGATCCGGACCAACCAGGCTAGGCAGGCTGACCATCAAGCCTCTCTTCCCACCTCTCCAGTGTCAGTACTCACAAGCACCAAGGACTATGGACAGCATAGGTGTAAGGGGCTCAACACAGTCTTCATGAATGAGACACACTTATTTGAGCTATTTCCCCAGCCTCTACTCTCCACCCTTATTACCTTACTAATCTGCCTCTTGAAGGCTGGAGAGATAGCTCAGTAAGAGCACCAACTGCTTTTTTCAGAGCTCCCGAGTTCAAATCCCAGCAACCACATATTAGCTCACAACCATCTGCAATGGGATCAAATGTTCTCTTCTGGTGTCTGAAGACAGTTATAGTGCCCTCATATACATAAAATACTTTCATGCAAAAATTACCATTCCCCTATGTCCTTTAACACTGTGACTCCTCTATTTTTAAGTTCTAGCTCAATACTATTCCATAAAGGCATAAACACTACTCCTATGATCTTCATAGTCTAGTTATACTCCAGTTTCCTGGCATTTACTCAGGCCCTCCTATCCAGTTAGCTTTTAATACCTGTCAGTTATTCTGGCAAGAGAGATCTCATTCCACGAATGCTTTGTTCCCATATAGATGTTCTCCAATGCAAACCCCAAATTCCCACATTCCCCTGTAAGTCATTCACTCATATTTTACCTATTCCAAAGATTTACTACTCAGAGACTCTTTTGAGTTTACAAGTGGGTTAAAAAGTCTAGAAAGCAACTAGGCAGTGGTGGCTGTGTGCCTTTCAACCCAGCACCTGGGAGGTAGAGGCAGGCAAATTTGAGTTCAAGGCCAGCCTGGTCTACAGAGTGAGTTCTAGGACAGCCAGGGCTACACAAAACAAAACCAAAAAGACTAGAAAGCTGGTGAGATGGCTCAGAAGGTAGTTGTAGATCCTGACAACCTGAATTGGATTCTTGGAAACCCATATAGTGGAGAATCAAGTCCTTCTGTGTACAATCTAGTATATAATCTACACACACAATTGTAAATATAACAAAAGTGTGCAAGGTACAATGTATAGTATAGTGGCTTGCTCTCACTAGTTTACAATGTAGATGCCTGTGACTCTGCATCAGAATCATGCAAACCTAGAATAGGTGCTTCTGGGAAATGCAGCAAGTGCCATGTTTCTGAGACCACTTGTTTGGTTTTTTTTTAACGATATGAATATTTTTTATTAGATATTTTATTTGCATTTCTTTTGTTTTTCTTTTTTCCAAACTTGTTTAGTGCATTTGCTTTACTGGTTTGTTTTTTGTTTCTGTTTTTTTAAATTTTATTTTAGTTATTTCCTTTAGACCATTTACTTTTAAAGAGTTATGTTCTGGGCAGGTGGTGGTGGCGTACGCCTTTCATCCCAGCACTTGGGAGGCAGAGGCAGGCAGATTTCTGAGTTGGAGGCCAGCCTGGTCTACAGAGTGAGTTCCAGGACAGCCAGGGCTACACAGAGAAAGAAACCCTGTCTCAAAAAACAACAACAACAACAACAACAACAACAACAACAACAAAAGAGTCATGTTATCATAACACACATATATTCTCAGTTCTACTGGCAAATGTTTCTCAGTCCCTTTAACATTAAAATCGTAAAGAGCCCAGAATGGTGGAGCACGCCTTTAATCCTAGCAGGGAATTTGAAGTTCAAGACAAGCTTGGATCTATACAATAAAATCCTGTCTCTAAATAAAGTTTGTTATCTCAAAAATGTAATCTGAGCCAGGCAGTGGTGACACATGCCTTTAATCCCAGCACTTAGGAGGCGGAGGCAGGCCTCCGCCTGTGTCTACAGAGTTTCAGGACAGCCAGGGCTACACAGTGAACCCTGTCTTGAAGAACTGGATAAATAAATGAATAATAAAATGTAATTTTGAAATGGTAGAAGAAAGCATCTTGTAACTCCACTTTATGTCATTTGAGTAGTTTTATGGACTGACTCTGTCTCAAAACTGTTCATCTTTAACCTAAAAACATTTTAGTTCAAGCTCCCTGATATTTAAAGGGCTAATAAACATTGCATTGGTCAATTCCCTATCTCCCTCCCTCTTCTGATTCCCTACAACCTCCCTAGCCTTAGGTGTGAGCCTTCATACATGACACACATTCTGTAAACTTTAACCTAACAGGACACTGTGCCAGGACTGATGGCACAGGTCAGCAATCCAAAGCAGCTACTCAAGGAAGTCAGAGGCAAGAGAACTGCTTGTTCAGGACAAGATCTGCCTAAACTAAGTGAAACCCTGCCTCATGGTGATATAGGTCTCATCCCTGTGCTCAAGAGGCAAAGGCAAATCTGTGTTTAGGCCAGCCTAGTCTACAAGTTCAAGAGCAGGTAGACTACATAGAAAGACCCTATCTCACAAAAGACAAAGCCAACCGTATTCCAGGGGGAGGCCCTGGAGCCAAGCTCCATTTACAACTCCTTAACAGAAGTTCATTGTTTTAAGTGTCCCACCTCCTTTACTGTTATCTGTTGCTGTGTAAGTTATAAGTCATTTTTTATATTAAAGTTTAAGAAAAAGACCTTAGTAACATACAGAATTTGAAATCATGCTGTTTTAGGGTTCCTGGAATATGGGTGGGTGACAAGCAGATTTTAACATTTAAACTATGTACTTAAAAAAGATTAATTTATATTGAATGTTCTATTAGCTTTTCTTCCCACCCTTTGTCCCCCAGAATAAGGCTGCGATTTTTAAGTATTTATTAATTTCAATATAATTGATGCCTAGGCCACACACTTTGGCTCCCCCACCCCACCCCGACTTGCTCCCAACTTATATAACACGTTTACTCTAGCAATGTCTGCCGCATGGCTGGCTTCTCAATTTCATCTGCCTGACTACAGTTTGGACAAATCTTTCCGCCTTACTTTCCCCAGAATTCCTTTCTCCCTCTGACGGATATCCCTCCTTCTAACCTGGCCTCAGCTAATTGGCCATCAATCAGTTTTAATTCTACACAGTGCACAAGACTTTCCCTATAGCATGCACATGCAGGTACATGTGCTTGCCTATAAGTATATCACATCCATGCAGTCATGCGAGTGTATTCCCAGGGGGATGACAGATGACATAGTCTGTCGCTGGAGCTGTCCGGTGTGGACAGAAATTAAAGCAGGAAGAACAGGCTTTTAACGATGTAGGCATCTCTCCAGTTCCTATAATTTTGTTTTGTGACAAGGTTTTCCTGTGTATCCCTGGCTATCCTGAAATTACACTGGCTTAACAAATGCTGGGATTAAAGGCATGAACCACTGCCACACCAGTCTGTCGAGAAAAGACAAGATCACAATATGTGTTCAAGGTTAATCTTGAACTAGCTGTATAGTGCAAACTGGTGTTGACTAATACTCTCCTGCCACTATTCATTTGAATACTGGCACTACAGATTAGCATGCCCTATCATGTCCAATTTAAATTGTGTAATTCTAAAGCCAAAAATAGAACACCTTGTTTTTAAGAGGTTTACTGTGTAGCCCTGGCTAGCTTTGAACTTACATCAACACCCCTGCCTCAGGCTCACATGTGATGGAATTATAAGTTTTGAATCATCACGACAGATTAAAAGGCACTATTTAGAATCCTACCCCATCTGCTTCATACCCTTTTTCCACAAGCAAATGCCTCTGGTCCTAGGGACTTGTACATGCAGTAAGAACAGCACCACTAGGCAGCCCCTCCAACACTTACAGAGCTATAACCTTACAACCAACTAACCTGTATTTTCACAAACTAATACAAGACAGACCACTGCATTTTTTCGTTTTTACAAAAGGATCTCACTACTTCCATGTAGTCCTGGCTGGTCTGAAATCAGAGACCCACTGGCCTCTACCTCCCTGTGAGTGGGATTAAAGACACCCACTATGCCCTCCAGACTGTTCTTCCCTGAGCTGTGGGTGCAGGGGAGTTAAAGCCTACAGAGGGCGTTCCAGGACGGCCAGAGCTACAGACCCTGCCTTGGAGGAAGGGAGCGCGCTTGCCTAATGTGCACACGGCTCAGGATTCCCACCAAAGCAGTATATAATGCAGACACAGGGTTTGCCTGTAACCCCAGGCTTCAGGGGCACCGGGCAAGGGGCATCAGGAGTACAGCACCACCCTTAACTACACAGCTGGCTTGGGAGCCTAAACCTAAATAAACCCACTGATTCAAAAATAAATAAATAAATAAATAAATAAATAAATAAATAAATAAATTCATATTTTACTTAAAACCACGCTTACTGGAGATTATGTAACTAAATAATAGTAACAAGGAAGGTTTACACATGAATAACTTTATGTTTTCCAGCCAAAATTTATCATTGCATGTAAGGTAAAAAAGAAACAGAAAAATAAAACTCTATAAAGGAACAGTATGGGAAGAATTTGATAGTTAAAATTTCAACCCATGTATATTTAATAGATGCCTATTCTTGAATCCACCAATCAAATGAAGTTTAGCCTAACCATAGAAACAGCTCGACCAATCACAGAGTAGAATCCACCTATCAAATCTTTCTCAAATATAATAGCAAAAGCTAAGCACAGCGACAGTGATTTCTAAAATCCTCCAATGATGATGTGCAGTGCTGCCCAGCAACCCGCATTCTTCTCACCCTGCCTCTGCTGGTGCTGTGCCTGCATGTCCTGCATGTGTCTGTATCTGTGTGCAGGGGTCGGATCCTCTGGAACTGGAGTTACAGTGGGTTGCTGAGATGAGCCCTGCACCTCTGGAAGAGCGGCAAGCTCTTAACCACCGAGCCATCGCTGCAGCCCCGTCTTTTCATACTTGAGACACAAACATGCATCAAGTCTTTTTGTGTCTATTGCAATTTTAATATTGTTAGGTTTAGTGTTGCCACATAATCACTCCAAATCGCTGCTCACAGCACTAGAACTCAGACTGCTTCCTACTGAGTGTGAACTCCACAGTCCCCTTTAGCAAGCTCCATGCTTGGTCCTTTCCGCTCCCTTCTCCCCTGGGGGCAGTCAGTCCCAGCACCACCACTGGGTGTCCCCTTGAACACTGCCTATTCTAAGAACTAAAGGACATCCTCACTTGCTTCTTAAGGACCAGGACGTTTCTCCATCAGTTGTTTAAAAAGACCAAGAATGGACTTCTAGCTCTCTAGCCTAAAGTCTTAACACCCATAACCCAAGCTAGCTTTAGGCGTAGCTTTCAATACGAGGTTAGGAATTCTAAATGGTAATAACTGCATTAAGCTTTTGAATCAATTAGGATTTTGGTTTTTATGCATGACCTTGAATCTCCCAAGGGTTGAGCTTAAAGGTGTGCATCACCTCTGCCCAGCCGCTCTGAACCCCTTAACTTTTAAATTTCAACAGGAGTAAATTAATCACCCTACAGGTCTGTACTGACAGTTACATGAAAACAAGACCTGTAACTGTTCTTGGTACACAAAAGGAACAAACAAGAGAGGGTCTTCCTCACCATCCGCTTACCTGCAAAGCACCGATAGCTGCACTCTGGAAGCGCAGATCTGTTTTGAAGTCCTGAGCAATTTCTCGCACCAGACGCTGAAAGGGGAGCTTGCGAATCAGAAGTTCGGTAGACTTCTGATAGCGCCTGATTTCACGGAGTGCCACAGTGCCAGGCCTAAACAGGTAACATTTAAGAAATTCAGTAATTTTTCAAAAAAGACCACTCAACTCTTCTTCAACACCAAATTTCACACATCAGTTTTATGACCTGAATATTCAATCCTGTTAAGGAAAGGATCACCTTTAAAATCAAAAAGCATAAGGCAGTTTATCAAAGCCATACTTCATGCAAACATAACTCATCATCCATGCTATGAATTGAGAGGTTGAGCTGGATGTGGTATTTTAGGCTTGTACCAGAGCTCAGGGTGCAGGGGCAGAATGTGTGACAGGAGTCTGCCTCATCTACACACAAAGTCCCAGGCCTTTTAAATATACAGACTTGGGAATCCATTAGCCACGGGGCTTGCTCTTCTGAGGTTAGCAGCACCACTTTCCTTTGCCCTGTCTCGGACTTACACAATTCAGCGGCTCACTCAGTGTGTGTTCTATCTCCCAGCATTCTAGCACCAGCCACGAATTTGAAAACCTGTCTGCAGTTTTGTCCATAAGAAAAAAAAAAGCCCCCTCCCCCGCAGGGTTTCTATGTAATAGGCTTGGGTGGCCTCAAATTCAGAGTTCTGCCTGCCTCAGTGCTCCAATTAAATGCCCCACCACTGCCCACACCCCCAAAGTTATTTCCTACAGAATTGTTTTCCCTCTAATTTTGACTTATTTCTTCTACTCTGAGCTTTTCACTGTAAATTCTATGTAAATGTGGGCAACTTGTGCCCCCTAATGGCCGATGTCCTTAACAACACCGGTTATATCTAAATTAAATGAGGTAATAAAGGAGGGGGAAAAACCCACCAAGTAAATATGATCAATGGGAACTTTAGTGGTCTCCCTACCATAGCTTATTACTTTACCACAAATGAGGAGCTACCTAAAAAAAGTGTGTATGACTTTACTATTAAAAAAATAGGCTACTTAAAACATTAACTGCCCTATTACTAGTTGAATGCTATGTCTTTCTAGACTTTTAGATCAGTTTACAGCTTCAGAATTAAGGGTTATGGACCAAACTGAATACTAAGATGCATGTGTTCACAAACGGAACATATGCATATATATATATATATATATTCAAGCAGTAGTAATCATTCCAAAGAGAGAACCATCTTTTTCCCATAGCAAAAAGTATGACTATCTTCCTGTTAAATTACATGGACATACTACTTAGACACTGTCCCATTCCTTTTATAAATACCTGTAACGATGAGGTTTCTTCACCCCTCCAGTAGAGGGCGCACTCTTGCGAGCGGCTTTTGTAGCCAGTTGTTTCCTGGGTGCTTTACCACCGGTGGATTTGCGGGCAGTCTGCTTTGTACGAGCCATGGTATGGGCACCTCCTTACTTACCTATCAGTGTTAAAACAAAAGCCATCGTATTAAACTAAAACATATACATTATTCCTGACAGAAACCCCCCAACCTGGAAAATAATTATGGGGAATTGGGGGGGGGGGCTGTTATATAATTAGTTTGGAAGGGCGCGGATTACATCTATTACCCAAATGATTTAAAACAAACTAGAAATTTGTCAGCATTAATACTCTATAAAGCTAATTCGAAGCGATAAACGGCCGAAACCAGAAAGACGCCCCCCCAAAAGCTTTTGATCCAATTCCTTTAATTAAAGTAGAAATTAGAAACGTCTGCAAACATTCGATCACAAACAAGTCAAATGAACGAAGCCACAAACACAGAAGGTCGAGTTAAATTACTGCCAAAAAAAAATTAGAAAAAAAGGTTTCAGCGCCCCCCCCCGCCCGGTTCGCGTCCCCCCTCGCGCTTGGCAGTTGGATTGCTGTAAATATCTAAAAACATTCTTGAGGTTTGTTTCTTTATAGTTATGTTGACAAAAAGGCGTCTCGAAAGACAAGAACAACAGCCATCGCCAATGAGCATTCCACAAAGCCCGTCCCCCTCCCGGGCTTCGCTATGGAAGCCGACTGCCCCGCACCCAGGCTTAATTAGCGCTCGACCGGCCGCCTGGCCCACCCAGCACCACATAAACTTTTGGTTCTGCCTCCCCTGAGTCCCGAGGTTCGGGGTACCCGACCTGCCCATCTCAGCCCCCGCACCCGGAGCTGGCAGCGAGCGACTCGGCTCTCCGAGACTAGCACAAAATGGAAACAATTGGAAAACGTATCCGATTCCCTTCCAGAGAGACAAACAGCAAATCGTTCGAAAATACCCCATCCCCTGCCACGTGCCGCTCTCCAAAAATGCAAAAGTTCTTTTTTTGTTTTCTGCATTTCATATGCATCAAGTTTCTTTTTCTCCAAAAAAGGCAAAAAAATGTTCTTAGGTTTTTTTTTTCCTTCCATTTTAAAATGGGGAAGAGAGAAACGGGGGGAAAAATATGGTCGGTGACCAGGGAAGAGAGACAAGATGGTGAAGCTCAGGCACAACTGTGGGGAGGCAGCAAAAAGCGAGTTAGCCTGGGGTGGAAAGCGGCGGCGATTTTACCCCCTTTGCGCCCGAAAAACTGGGGCCTGGGACCCGGAGGCGGCAGTTAAGAGGCTCGCGCGGGACATGGTGAAGGTCTGGGGTCCCGGGAAGGGGCAGCGGGAGGGATTTCACCGAAGAAAGAGGAGTCCGCGGCGCCGGAGGGAGCCGGGCTCGACGCCGCGGCGGTGCCACTGCTGGGCTGAGACGGAGAGACGGGGGAGCCGCCGCCACCCGCGGCAGGCAAACTCGCTCCCCATCTCCATTTCTGCGCCAAAAAGTTTGCGGGTCGAGCCCGGGGGGCTGTGGGTGCCTCCGTGGGCCGCTACGAGGCCGACGGCGAGCGGGGCCCGGCTCCGGGAAAGCGGGCAGACGGAGAAACTTACCCCCCTTCTCCTTCGGCTGGAGCTCGGCAAGCGAGAGGCGGCGCTGGCGTTAGAAAGCGGCGGCGGCGCGGCGAAGGCTGCGAACACAATTGAAAGATGGCTGACACCGAGGCTTTTCCCCTACACACGCCGCCCCGCCCCGCGCTGCGCGCCAGCCAATCACACACAATGGAGGGAAGGCTCGGTCCCGCCCCGGGCCCCCGCGCGCCCCGCCCCGCCCCTCCCCCCGCGCGCTCGTTCGCTGGCGCGCGCTCGCTCCTCCCCCACGCGGCCGCCCGCCCATTCCTCCCGCCGCCTCTCGCGCTGTGTACAAACACAAAAGACACGCCGAGGGGCCGCGGGGCCCGCAGAGATGCCGTCCGCCCTAATCTGTCCCCAGCTCGCACTCCCTCCCCGCCGGGTGCAGGCGTCACAGTGAGCCCCCGGAGCCCAGCTCTGGGGTGCACAGAGGGGAGTGGGGGAGGGGAGGGCGGCGCAGGCTGCGGACCAGCGCCCGGCCTGCGGGGGGGGGGGGGGAGGGGCACCGCCCCCGCGCGCGCCCCCGAGGCGCCTGGCCCGTGTGGGGGCGGGGAGAAGGCCGCGACCGTACGGTCGCCGCGCCCAAGCAGGAAGCTGGCAAGTGGAAGCCCGAGTCCCGCGCCCACTTTCGGACCGCGCGGCGCGCCAGGGGCGGGGGACCCGCGGGCTTCTTCCCGCCTTCGCTCCCTGCGGAGCGCGGGCTGGTCCCGCGCTCCGGAGGATCTGGCCAAGTCGCCTGAGGACAAGTTGGTCGCAGACTCTAACCCTGAGAGGCGGGGCAGCCAGGTGCAGCCTGCGGGGCAGTGCCGAGACTGCCAGCGCGTCGCAGGTGGTGGCACCGGGCGGAGGGACAGGGCTCACTCTCTCCCTAGGCCGCGGTTCATGGTGCAAGATGGCTGTATTTTGTAAGCCTCTGAAACAATGTGCAACACAGCTGTAGCTGTATAAGCCAGAGTGGGCCTTTCCACTCCTTCCCCTTTGGAGGATCGCTGGAGACATCTCGTGACATATAGTCTAATGTCAGCGACAAGAGGCTGAAACGGCAGGTATAAGGAAAAGCTGGTGTGTAGGGCTTACTGTTTCCCGCTTTCCTGCTGCTTAGTAGCTTGGGCAACAGACTGCATAGCTCAAGTTCTCATTAAGTGACCCACAAACATCTGAACCATCCCCAGACGGTATTGACCAGGCTCCACAACTGTGTGAAGGCTTTCAGTAGAGGACTCAGGAAGATCCCATAGGGTACTATATGTAATCTGAAGACCTCTCAAAGCAGTCTTATCAACATTATCCTGAAACAGATAGGTGGAAATCAGATATGAGAGAAGAAATGGATTTGTCCAAGGTCACTGAAATGTGGAACAGACCCTAGAGAAACAAAAAAAAAAAAAAAAAAAAAAAACCAGGCCTCCTGTTTCATTATTATTTAATGAGTGTTAAGTGTTGATGAGTCCAGGCAATCTGCGACACTATCCTAAAAGCACATATGCAAAAAAACCTCCACTGAGCTGCCAGTGAAGAACTCGTATAATTTGAGCCAAGAAGCATTTTTTTTCTCTTGCTTGTTTTTGTTTTGTTTTCAGGAAACTAAAATATTTGTTGCTGGATTTATCCAAGAAGGCTGTTACATATCAATTGAATCAGTCATATCTTCAAGAAATGGTAATGTGTCATGAATAGTGCTTTCTTTGTATGCTTGCTACATTTCCGCACACATTCTTCCTGGCTTTAAGCAGAGATTTCTAAGTGATCGAAGGACTGTGTCTGGTGAATACTTCGTGTAGATTGTGGGTTCTCTGAACAGACTAAAGTTGCCCCATCTCTGTAACATGGAAGTAGTATTTGTGTGATGGTAGTCCACAAGGCCTTTCTGGAAATGTGACTGGTTATCCTGGTAGTAATCAGGAAGTTTCCAAATTTGCTACACACACACACACACACATTTCATGCCAATTCTGCTTCAGGACAGTTGGGAGGACTGGGAATATTGCCGTGAACAGCACCAGAAACAGTCCTGCCCTGACTGAGTCTTTCTCGGGAAGCATTGCCTTGCACAGGGAAGTTGCACTTAACCAGGGGACAGGATGCTTTGGAGCCCCAAGGATGGCAAAAGACTGTAGCTAATGGAAACAGACTTACTTTATTTCCAATTCATGGAGGCTAGAAGAGAAGAGCTGCTCCTCCAAAGAGGCTTTTTTCTTTTCAAGGATTCTTAAGGGGCACCAGAGGTTAGTCTTTTGTTTTAGTGTCTTCCTATGTAGCTCTTGGTTTAGCCTGGAACTGACATGTGGAGGAGCAGGCTGACCCCCAACTCACAGAGACCTGCCTACTTCCTAAATGCCGGCAAGGAAGACAGGTGCTGACACACCCAGCTGCCAGACTCCACTCCTGCAGCTCAGTTACCACCTTGACGTTTGGAGTTCATCGTAATGGAAAGAGGGGAGCGAAAGCTTCAAATCAGGTTAAAATCTTTGCCTAGAATAAAATAATTATGGCCACTAATTAAGATTTGCTTATATGCCTTTAATCCCAGCACTTGGGAGGCAGAGGCAGGTGGATTTCTGAGTTCGAGGCCAGCCTGGTCTACAAGTGAGTTCCAGGACAGCCAGGGCTACACAGAGAAACCCTGTCTCAAAAAAAAAAAAACAAAAACAAACAACAAAACAAAAACAAAACAACCCAGGCGGTGGTGGCGCACGCCTGTAATCCCAGCACTCTGGGAGGCAGAGGCAGGCAGATTTCTGAGTTCAAGGCCAGCCTGGTCTACAGAGTGAGTTCCAGGACAGCCAGGGCTACACAGAAAAACCCTGTCTTGAAAAACCAAAAAAACAAAACAAAACAAAAACAAAACAAAAAGATTTGCTTATAAGTGAAGGGATAGGATAAATTGCCAAGGCTAGGTGTGATGCTGCATGCCTATAAACCCCACAGTTCAGAATTAGACCCAAAGGGCTGTTGGGAGTTGGAGGGTAGCCTGCTGTCTGTAGGGCGTTCTAAACCTGTTAAGCCTACATAGGAAGACTCTATCAAAAGTTCAAAAACAGCCGGGCGGTGGTGGCGCATGCCTGTAATCCCAGCACTTGGGAGGCAGAGGCAGGCGGATTTCTGAGTTCAAGGCTAGCCTGGTCTACAGAGTGAGTTCCAGGACAGCCAGGGCTACACAGAGAAACCCTGTCTCAAAAACCAAAAAAAAAAAAAAAAGTTCAAAAACAGGGCTGGAGAGATGGCTCAGTGGTTAAGAGCACTGACTGCTCTTCTTGAGGTCCTGAGTTCAATTCCCAGCAACCACATGGTGGCTCACAACCATCTGTAATGGGATCTGAATGCCCTCTTCTGGGGTGCCTGAAGACAGCTACAGTGTACTCACATACATAGAATAAATAACTATATCTTAAAAAAAAAAATTCAAAAACAATGTCAGTCACTTCATTCTCCGTTGTTCACCAAGTACCAACAACCCAGCTGCTGGAGATGTTTCTGAATACTTACCACCCTTTTCTCTGAGGTGTTGATTTAGATCTGTCATTTGTTTGTTTACAGTTTGTTTCCTGCCAGTAAGAACATAAACTCTAGAAACTGTTTTGCCCGTTTCTTCTACTGAAGCATCACCACACCGCATACATACTAACACATTGGTTTGGAGCCCTTTTTCTGTTAGCTGTACGCATTAGGAAATCTTACCCACTCCCGTGGATGCTGTCATACACAAAGGTAAATGAAATAGCACAATTAACCCCCGTGTACCCTTTGTATTGACCCACGACCAATCTTGTCTTCCAGCTGCACTGTTTGCGTGTTTGTTTTGTCAGGGTCTCGTGGCTTTGAACTCATGATCCTCTGCCTCACTCTCTGGCATAGGCCATGACAACCCAGCTCTGGTGAGCCTTTCGAATCTTATAACCTAGAGATTCTCCCTGGGTTCATGCTTTGTTGGAAAGCATGTAATTTGTCCTGTGGCCTCAGAGCCTCAGCTTTCTCCAGAACTCTTTCCTCTTGCCCAGAAAATAGCATCATCTGTTCAGGTGCGCAATCCAACCAGTGCAAGCCACTCCTAGAGAGTCCTTTGCACAGGCAGTATCTCTGACCCTCCTGTCTCTGCCTCCCAAGTGCTAGGAAACACACTTGGGTTTTTTGTGTTGGTTTTTTTTCAAGACAGGGTTTCTCTGTGCAACTCTGAGCTCCACCTGCCACCGCCACCCAGGTGCTGTGGCCAAAGGTTTGTGCCACCATGGCCCTGGCCACACTCGATTTTGTATGGTGCCAGGGATCAAACCCAGCACTCTGTTCTAAGAAAGCAGTCTGACAACTGAGTTCCATCTTCAGCTCTGTCTTCCCTTTCTTAGCAAATGCAATCTTGGGATGGGATAGGATATAAAGGTAATAGTCTAAGTCTGATCCCCAAGAAAATATTTTAAGTATATACTAAACACAGTTAAGCTTTTTTTTTTCTTCTGAAACTCGATAAACAGCTAAGGATGATAGCCGGGCGGTGGTGGCGCACGCCTGCAATCCCAGCACTCTGGAAGGCAGAGGCAGGCAGATTTCTGAATTCAAGGCCAGCCTGGTCTACAGAGTGAGTTCCAGGACAGCCAGGGCTTTACAGAGAAACCCTGTCTCGAGAGAAAAAAAAAAAAAAACCCAAATCCAAAAAAAAAAGGATGATTTGTCTTACACTCCTGATCCCCCTCCTTCCACCTTCCCAGAACTAGGATTACAAATGTGTACCCACCATGCCTAGTTCTATTTGGTCCTGGGGCTCAAACCCAGGACTTCTCAAATGTCTCTTCAGCAAGCACTCCACCAACGGAGCTCAGTCACCAGGTAAAATTTTTAAAGGGCATTGAAATGTTTTATTTTTATTTTATGCATATTGAGGTTTGGCCTGTGTATATTCCTCACATTCCAGAAGAGACAAGGTGTGTGTGTGTAGGGGGGGTTGTAAGCCACTATGTGGGTACTGAAAATGGAACCCCGAGTCCTCTGGAAGAGCAGCTAGTGCTTTTAACCACGGAGCCATCTCTCCAGCCTCCTAAGGGCTGTATTAAGATAATGATACAGGTCAAATTGTAGAATGTTTCGGAGTCAGGCTGCAGCTGCTTCGGGTGCCACAGAAGCGGGCCTACACACTATAAACGGAGGGAGTACCTGGAAGTAGGAGATGTGGGTCTGAACCAGCCGGGCCTGCTTTCGTTTGGGCCTGTGCTGTTCTCCTATGATGTCCCTCAGGCTCCTTGGCCATGCTGGGTTACAATCTCTGCTTCATAGACTTAGGCAGAGCACCCTCCTGGCTGAGCTCAGTGCTTCCTTTGAGTTCCGCCAAAGCTGACTCTCATCTGTTTCCCAGCACAGTGAGGGCCAAGGGACACAGAGCAAGCCTCCCCCACCCAGGCTGATGTCCAGTGAGCATCCCAGTTGGGGCTACTCCCAACTAAGACACCTGGTCCCTAGAAGGAGGAGGTCCTATCTCTGGGCACCTGCGTGCCCCATAGTGAAGCTCTCTGGGCAGCTCTGTGGCTCTGTGTCTTGTCTTTCCTCAGCCCTTCTGCACTACGCCTCCCTCCCTCCACCCCCTTGTGAAGCTCTGTCGATTTCCATGCTGATTTTCTTCTTAAAACTGTAGCAGCTGGTGTGTGTGTGTGTTAGCTGGACTGAGGTCTTTTCTCTAGATTGTGAGTTAACAAGCGGTACCTGTGGTTTAAATACTGTTCTCTGTCAGCTTACACCAGACCTGCCTATGGAGTCAATTGTAAAATGTTCCTCCTCTCCTCCCCCAGGATATCCAAATGTGAAAAACTGAGCCCCTCAGAGTCTGACACGTTCCACCAGCAGGTGAAGTGATTCATGGCCGCTCCGCCAGGGCAAGCCGTCGCCATTTATGTTCGCCAATCTCAGTGCTCGCTAAGTGACTGATGGCTTCTGCTCTTGCCATTCCTTCCAGCTCAGACACTCTTGGATGGTGACTGTGCTCACAGAGTAGACTAGATACCCTCCAGAACTCTATACGTGAAGACATGTGGATCATCCTGGCCCAGCTTAAATGAACTGGATAAGTGTAGGTCTGCCTTGAGGAATGAGTGATGGAAAAAAAAATTTTTTTTTAAAGCAGAAGCTCTGTACTCC